>NC_069500.1:1145025691-1145353191 GCF_027579735.1 Bombina bombina
CAAAATTGATAACAGGAGTAAATTGAAAAGTTATTTAAAATGTCATGCTCTATCCAATTCATTTAAATTTCATTTTGACTTTACTGTCCTTTTAAATCTCAGGATGCTGCACTCTGTGTTTTAAATGGAGACTTCTAGTACTTTGTTTTCTATTGACAACAGGCATGCACTAAATCCATAAGCAATTCATAGGATTATAAATTAGATTAAATGGAACCACAGAAAAGAGGCTAAAATGACAGCTGATGGGCAATAAACATTTAAGCAGCAGTTTTTTTATTCATTTTTCTTCTTTTCTCCTTGCACCTCTCGGGCCTTCCCAGCCTTAATTGGTTAATATGAATGCATAGATAGAATACAAGTGTATGCTAATATAGTCAGTCATCGGCTGTTTTCAGTAACATTGGATATTTCCAGAGATTGAATCATATGTAAATCCTTAAAGGGATAGTCTAGTCAAAATTAAACTTTTATGATTGATAGGGAATGCAATTTTAAACAAGTTTCCAATTCACTTTTATCATCAAATTTGCTTTGTACTCTTGGTATTCTTTGTTGAAAGCTAAAACTAGGTAGGCTCATATGCTAATTTCTAAACCTTTAAAGGCCGTCCCTTATTTCAATGCATTTGGCAGTTTTTCACAGCTAGAGGGTGTAAGTTCATGTGTGCCATTCAGATAACATTGCAACCACGTCCGTAAAGTTACAAATGAGAGGGCACTGATTGGCTAAATGAAAGTCTGTTAAAAGAACTTAAATAAGGGGGCAGTCTGCAGAGGGATAGATACAAGGTAATCACAGAGGTAAAAAGTATATTAATATAACTGTGTTGATTGTGCAAAACAGGGGAATGGATAATAAAGGAATTATCTTTCTTATTAAACAATAACAATTCTGGAGTAGACTGTCCCTATAAATTTGGTACAAATAAAGATGAATTTAGAAGCAGTAATTTATAAGCATAAAACGTGTATCCAAAAATATTAGCAATATATAACAATGAAGCTACAGTCAGTTATTATACATAATTAAAAAATACAAGATGGAATATGAAAAAGAGCATACCTAACATTACTGGGGGTTCATCAGATTAGTGGGTCTAGAGGAAAAACCACACATATAAACTAGAAGACAAGATAATGGTCTGAGTTCCAAATGAGTTGAACTTTAAAATAAAAAGTTGTTAAAGGACCATTACATAGAGTAGAACTGCATAACCAACAAGTGTATCATGTGACAGCCATCAGCCAATCACAGACTCGTATTTGTATAAACTGTGAGACTTGTGCACATGCTCAGTAGAAGCTGCTGCATCAGAAAGTGTGCATATCACAAAGTGATAAAAGTAGTAAATTGGAAAGTCTCTTAAAACTGCTGCTCTTTCTGAATCATTAAATCGTGAATCCTTGACTTTAAGGCATTATTTGTATGACTGATCATTTCTTAGCTTTACTGTAGAACCAATATATGTATTATAGTCTTCAATACTCCTGCATCTTAACTGAAATGCAGAATCCAATTCCAGACCAGACAGAAATTATAATGAAGATGTTTTGCACTCTGCCAGTGACCAAGACCCTTATTTTCCCATTGTAGTCTTCAGTGCAAGTGCCCGTGAAATCAAGTGCATGGGCAGTAAGTCAGGGATGTAAAGCCCACTGTTCCTTTCTATTCCCATCATGCAACCTATATAACATCAGTAACGTGGCTTAATTTGTGCCAGAGTTGTTTGTTTTGGTTAAAGTTTTTCCATCACATTTAGCACAATGTTGTCCATTAAATGGAATTACCCACAGAACAGATTTTGAACTATACAATACGTACAGACAAAATCAAGTTAGGAAGTGGAACATGATGACTCCACAATTAAATGAAAAGGGACATCAACATTGTTGTATCTAAAATAAGAAATTGTAAAACATACTGAAATGAATAAAACTGCTGTGCTTACACTGTTTTAGTTGAGCATTGATTTAAATAATTCCTCAATGTGATATCCTAAGATAATAATGTATATTGATTGCTGGATGTTCATATAGCATACGATTTTAGATCACCTGTACTAATGTCGTTTTTTCTGCTTTCTAAAGCTCAATGGCAACAGCAGTCACATGTCCCCAAGACAAGAAAGGTACGTCCATCAGCCAGCAGATACGCAGCACTTTCTGACCAAGGGTTGGACATCAAAGCAGCTTTCCTGCCTGAAGCAAACCCTGTGCATCTTCAGCCTGCACTTGTGGAGAGTGACGACTTGTAGATTGGATATGTGGGACCTTTCTAAAGCTGCCACAGGAGCAATACACTGAAATACACCGTTGTTGCCTGTCAATGTTCTCACATTGTGTCAGATGCCACCTTCAGCTGTACTAATAGGGACATGTTAAACTGCATATTAACTATTTGTATAAGTAAATCTGATGTATTCGTGGCACCAAAGTATCACTTACTGTATGCTCTAATGTATAAAGTCTGCTGTTTATGCTCATACATAAATACCAAAATCTCTGTAGGAAGCTTTCTGCCATACACAGCGTGCCTTTAATAATGAGTAGGGTAATAGTGTGAAATGCTTGAAGTGCTTCAAACATTAAAAAATAAGATCTTACATTACAGCATTGCCTAAAAATACATTTGGCACTAGCTGTGAAATTCTAAAATATTTAGCAAAAAGTGAACCAGAATGCATTGTTTTGTGTAGTTTTTCCAATCAGTTTAACAGTAAAAATAAATGTTTAATGAACTCTGGGTTCGGCCAATCAACAGAGAAAGCTCATTCTGTGTAATACAGATGGATAAAATGTACCTCTGCTTCCAATACAACTGTATGGGTCTCTATAAAGGGACTTGTAAGATGAAACCTGATATCATATCTGTCAGAGCCCATGCCATGATCTGCATTTGTAACCGTTCCTAGAATGTTCTATGTTTATTACCATTTAATGTTATTATCAATTATCTAGCTTTATTTAAAGAGAAACTGACACTAACCCAAAAATGTGGTCAATAAATAACCTCTGGAAGACAGAAGGGAAGTAGAAAATGTTCCTCATTATAAGGTTTCAGCAATTAGTTGCCCTATATGTTCATTGAGGTGGTCTGCAGCCTTCTGACACCAATAAAATAGATTCATGACAGCGTCTGAGATCGGAATGAGGAAACACAATGAATTACAGGTCTGCCAGCAGCAGGAATTGAGGATACCGAGCACTGCCATGAAATGGTCTTGTCTGTGAAAGGGAACTTGTATTATATGCAGTTTTGAATAAGTAGGTTCTTGACTTACACATATTAGTTTAAATGGTATCAGAATGAGCAAGTAGAAGAATAGCGTCTAATGTAGTAGATGTCTAAAGTAAGTGAGAATGAGGGATTTGTGGGGGGTTTCTACCACTGTTTACATGTTAGCTATATAGATGTTTCTTCAAGTCTTTTAGACTAGAATTAATTTTATCTCAATATGGTGGAACATGTCCTGTGAAAGAGAAGAATTTATGTACCAGGTGTAATAAACAGAGATAAAGCATCAGTAAAGAAACTCAATTTGGAAACATAAAATCCCTATAGCATCATTTTATGGATTGTTTATCAATATGATATTTATAGGTGTAGTATCACTGGTGCAACATGACCAGGGTTGAATAAATGACCATAAAGTATTAGATGAGGAGAAAAACATCAGGATGCATACAAGTGGTGTTAACTCTTTTCAGTTAAAAGAGGTTTTAATCAAAAAAGTATTTATAGCTAACTAAAGAATGGAAACAAGCTGCAAGCCCATGTGTTTCGCAGTACGTTACTTGAGAACCTTATCACTTTACAGCAGACTCTTGCACTTTGTAGTGTGTTTAAGCACCTCTAACAAATGGAATTCCAGAATAATACAGCAAATACATGACAACTCACAGAAACAATCCTCTTGGTTAGCTACCTCTAATATTACAGCACTGCCAATTTATAGAGCAGTAATGAAATAAACTTGCCTTGTAGTGAAATCTCCCAACGTAACCAAAACTAGCAGTCTTCACTACAAGAGAAAGCAATTCTAATAGCAGGAGCGACGTGTGGTGAGTAAGGGGAGAATGGCTTCTCTGGCAATTGTACACAAAAGGCCTGTGCTTGCAATGCTTTTGTATGATACAAACTATTATCTTGTTTATGCTGTCTGTTACAATTATCTCCAACAAAGCAATAAACACACTGCAATCTTTTGATTGAATCTACGGTTTTATTTCAACCAAGAACAAAAAAACAAACAGATGAGGATTGTGGTGGTTAATAAAAAAACATCATTAATACTACGTACATAAAAATTACGCTTTTAGTTGCCTTAATTTAAATATTGATGGTACGACTGTACTCTGCCAAGAAAGGAAAACACTGTATTCCTTGTACGAAGCACATATACCAATTATTATTTATAATAAGTGTTGGCCTGTTTTAACTCAAACTACATATGTATCTTATTTTTTTTACACCTATATAACTCACTCAATGTATTGTGTATTGCTTTAGGAATATACATTAGTTGCTTGTTTTTGTTGTTGTTATTTTTTATAACTAGTCAAGTTAATTCATTTTGTCTTTTATTTGTAGCAAAGCATCATAGTATGGTTATGGTGCTGACTTTAAAAAACAAAAACAAACGTTATTGTCAATGCATATTATACTTATTTACCGTATGTAAGAAAACAATGCCCATGTTTACTAAGCAGTGCCAACAACGTAGCATGACTGAAAGCAAAGTTTTCCTGCTAGCATCAGAAAATGTCTACTGTTAAACCACTGCTTAGTAAACAAGGGCTACAGTGCTTTCCTTGCTTTTAAGAACAGCTTGTTTTGTATCATCTGCCAAACACGTCTGTTAATGTGACTTGTTATTTAGGGAATGGTTTATTTTTGTCCACATTATTACGGTGCCATTTATCTGTATTTATATGAAGTGCCACCGACTATTCGAGTGGGTTATGTAATGGACTGAGACCATCTGGGTTTAACACCAGCATATTTTAAGTAACAGGGACAAAGTATTTTTTTTTTGTGGGGAAGGTTTTATGTTAATTGCTATGCAAGGATTTAAATAAAACAATGTTTCTTCAACAAGGTTTGTTTCTCATTTTTAAATTAGTTGTTTTAGGCTTAAAATGCAATGGTTGACTGCAAAGTAATGTTACTTGAATTGATTAACACTGGGACATGGATTCTCCTTTTTTGCAAACGTATTTATGTGATTAATTATGCAAACACCTATAAGGGCATATGTATCAAGCTCCGAATGCTCGCCAGAAACAGCAGTTATGAAGCAGCGGTCACAAAGACTGCTCTGAGCAGGCGGACAGACATCGCCGAAAATCAACCCGATCGAGTACGATCGGGTTGATTGACACCCCCCTGCTGGCGAGTCTGCAGGGGGTGGCGTTGCAAGAGCTGCTGGTGCAATGCTGAATACGGCGAGCGTATTGCTCGCCGTATTCAGCGAGGTCTGCCAGACCTTGATAAATAGGGGCCATAGAATCAGGTATCAGATGTTTTTGACTACAGCCATGTGAGATGTCATTGTGTCCCCGTGTGATGATGTCACTGTGCAGCTGACTCAGCAACTGCCTCTGTTTGTGCTGAATAATATGCAGAGACATTATTAGTATAATCTCACATTGCCATCGGAAGCAACCAGAAAAATGCGGAAGGTGTTTGAAAGTTCAACATTTTCTGCAAATGGTTTTGAGCTAAGCCTGTGAAGAGGTTGTAAAGGCTAAAAAAAAAAAAAAAGAAAAAAAAAAAATCAGAAAAAGAGTCACTGTCAGTACCAGTAGAGAATTTTGGATATAACTATGACATTATTGTATGGTGATCAGCACCCTATAAGCAAATATTGCACATTAATGTCTACATAAATTAATAGTACACAAAGTAGGTATGCCCGACATGCCATGTCGTGGTGCTAATTAAAGAACTTCATATTCTATACAGTCTATACAGCTACTAACAAACTGGCCTTTGACTAAGTACTCTGTAATATAACAATATAGGGTGATGGGGAAACCAGGTGTGGACCCCTTGCCCAATGTGCTTAGAGGAGTATGGCTGCACCTCACTGAGCAGGCCCAAAGAAAGGTTGCCATATTCATTGTTTAGAGGAGGATTGCCTGGTATTTCATGGCTGGACTGACCTTACCAGACAGGATCAAACTGATGTACTTCAGGAAAGTTCTTCTCTGTGAAACACACAATTGGGCTAAAAGAGGCTGCTCCTGGAAACTAGACATAGAACAAGCTACTGAGCTGTTGTAAGTTCCTGGCAGAGTCCTTCTCTTCTTATATGTATTTAAAATAAATCTCACCTTAGATCTGTAGCTGTAATCCCCCATCCACCACTAACACATGACCAGTGATGTAAGGTGACTCCAACAGGAAAGCAACAGATTTTGCAACTTCATCTGCCTCTCCAAATCTGCCGAGTGGAATCATTTTATTTAGGGACTCCTCATCCAAGCTTGATGTCATTTCAGTGTGAATAAACCCTTAAAACATACAAACATATTGGATATTGAGATATTTATTCATTCTTATTCTTATTTATAATTTACTTTCAAAAGACACTGTAATTACTTTAAGACACTGCAGTTACAAACACGTTTATTAAACATTTTAATTCACAAGTTCCAAACTAGAATCTAGATCTCTCGTGACCTGCAACTGTTTCTAGAAGCCGTAATAAGGCCTAGATTTGGAGTTTGGCGGTAGCCGTGAAAACCAGCGTTAGAGGCTCCTAACGCTGGTTTTAGGCTACCGCCGGTATTTGGAGTCATTCAAAAAAGGGTCTAACGCTCACTTTTCAGCCGCGACTTTTCCATACCGCAGATCCCCTTACGTCAATTGCGTATCCTATCTTTTCAATGGGATCTTTCTAACTCCGGTATTTAGAGTCGTGTCTGAAGTGAGCGTTAGAAATCTAACGACAAAACTCCAGCCGCAGAAAAAAGTCAGTAGTTAAGAGCTTTCTGGGCTAACGCCGGTTCATAAAGCTCTTAACTACTGTACTCTAAAGTACACTAACACCCATAAACTACCTATGTACCCCTAAACCGAGGCGTTAGTGTTAGGGTTAGACTTAGCTTTAGGGGTTAATACATTTATTAGAATAGCGGTGAGCTCCAGTCGGCAGATTAGGGGTTAATAATTGAAGTTAGGTGTCGGCGATGTTAGGAAGGGCAGATTAGGGGTTAATACTATTTATTATAGGGTTAGTGAGGCGGATTAGGGGTTAATAACTTTATTATAATAGCGGTGCGGTCCGGTCGGAAGATTAGAGGTTAATAAGTGTAGGCAGGTGGAGGCGACGTTGTGGGGGCAGATTAGGGGTTAATAAATATAATATAGGGGTCGGCGGTGTTAGGGGCAGCAGATTAGGGGTACATAGGGATAATGTAGGTTGCGGCGGTGTACGGAGCGGCAGATTAGGGGTTAATAATAAAATGCAGGGGTCAGCGATAGTGGGGGCGGCAGAATAGGGGTTAATAAGTGTAAGGTTAGGGGTGTTTAGACTCGGGGTACATGTTAGGGTGTTAGGTGCAGACGTAGGAAGTGTTTCCCCATAGCAAACAATGGGGCTGCGTTAGGAGCTGAACGCGGCTTTTTTGCAGGTGTTAGGTTTTTTTTCAGCTCAAACAGCCCCATTGTTTCCTATGGGGGAATCGTGCACGAGCACGTTTTTGAGGCTGGTCGCGTCCGTAAGCAATCGAGAGTTGAAGTTGCGTGCAGCCATTCTGTGGACTCTCAATACCAGAGTTATTTTAAAGGTGCGGCCAGAAAAAAGCCAGCATTAGATACGCGGGTCGTTACCGACAAAACTCTAAATCTAGCCGTATGACTTTTCTTCATAGTTGTAATAACATTTTTTTCATAATAAGTTTGGTTGGCCAGCACTTCCTTATAATTGAGGGCCCTGAAGATTGTGCTTAGTCTCCAAAGGAAAAAAATACAAATTATTATTGTTTAAAAAAAGAAAGTCATTTTTATAAAAGGCAGAAATGTATTATAAGTACAACTAACCTGGGGCAACTACATTTACCCTAATGTTCTTCTTTCCTAATTCTTTAGCAAGAGATTTGGAGAATCCGACTAATCCTTCCTTACTGGCGCTGTATATACTCTGACCAATATTCCCTTTGTGACCAACGATGCTTCCTGCAATGACATTTGTAAAAAGAGTATATAATTAAAGGCACATACTTTTGTGATATAATTTCTAATTTGTTAAAGTGTGGCAGATCCTGGGAAAACACTACCTACTAGAACGCATAGTGCCTACTGTAAATTTTGGTGAATGAGGGAAACAAGTTTGGGGCTGTTTTCCAGGGTTTGGGCTAGCTATTCCCCTTAGTTCCAGTGAAGGGTCATCTTAATGCTACAGGATACAAAGACATTTTAGACAATTGGGTGCTTCCAACTCTGTGGCAACATTTGGGGGAAGGCCCTTTCCTGTTCGATCATGCCTGTGCCTTTATGCACAAAGTGAGGCCTATGAAGAAACGGCTTGATGAGTTTGGTGTAGAGGACTCAAGTGGCCTGAACAGAGCCCTGACCTCGGCCCCACTGAACACCTTTGGGATGTCTAAAATCAGTGCCTGACCTAACAAATGCTCTTTTAGCAGAATGGGCACAACTTCCCACAGACACACTCCAAAATGATGTAGAAAGCCTTCTCAGAAGAGTGGCAGCTGTTATAGTGGTTTTGGAATGGGATGTCTAACAAACTTGTGTCCACATACTTTTGCCCGTAAAATGTGTTTATGTGTGTGTGTGTATATATATATATATATATATATATGTGTGTGTGTGTGTGTGTGTGAACACATAAAGGTAAATGTTTTATAATTGTATTAGTATTAGCAGTTATTAGAGGACCCTCAACTTTTGCCTGTGTTCCCTTATACTGTATATGGTTCAGGGAGATGCCCATGAACACTGGTAACATGCACGCCCTGCAAGTTCTTAATTGCTGGCTATATAGTAATCAGCAGCTGGGTATCCTATGTTCCCAAGATCAATAATGAGAATGATAGTATTGAAATAAAAAAAAAGAATAAGCCAAAATAAATATTGCAGAATTGCTAACAAATTAAGCTGGTGCTACAGAGAGACACCGGCATTTGAACTAGAAAGTCCCTTGAAAGAGCTGGACATTTTACGGGAGACCAACAAGTTAGGTAATAAAATAAGAATTTGTGTTTGACCATAACCTAAACTTTAGCAGTGATGATGTACACAGTAAGTGCAAATTCTAGACATGCACCTGGTGATACAAGTATATAATAAGAATATAGTTGTCACCAACACAGAAACGGTCTTGTGTACAGACGAATATATTCACAATATGATGAGCGGTAATGCAAACAGTAAACATGACTGTGCCACATGCAAGTCTCCCCAGCTAAAATGCCAGGGCATTTTACCACACACTAGGTCCCCAGAATTAATAACTGTGGTTCTATAAAACAAAGCATTATAAATTTACATGTAAAATATATGAGACTTTGTCACAGAAATATTCTGTGTACAAAACATACTGAACTAAGCATTTGAAGAGAATAAACCGTACATTTATGTGACACTTAACAATACTAAGTTAAGTAAGAATAATGTAGCATAAAGTATTAAACGTACCCCTCAATCTGCTTTAACAATAAATATCAGCTTTCTTACCAATATTAACAATAGCTCCTCCGTGCTGCATCATACCTCTGATTGCCACTTTACATGTTTGTATGGATCCAAGAAGGTTGATGGACATTTGAGACAAAATGTCTTCTGAATTGGTTCTCAACAACAGCCCATCTCTGCACAATAAAAAAATAGGTACATTATGTTTCATAAACTGTTTAAGGTTTCCCAGTTCGCAAAGAACATTACTCCAGATGCTTAACACGTTTGGTCTATGTTCATTCGTCACATACTTTTAACTAAATAATTACATTTGCCCTTTTGCTGTGTACATATTTATAAATATACATGTCACAGCTGATGAAGAGAAAGATATTTATGATGTAAATTACAACAAGCATTAAAAAAAATTATATCCGCAGTTACCAATACAGGAATTGTTATTTTCTTCCCCAAGAAAACGCTGAATTTGCTTTTTATATATAAATAAGTATAGTTCCTGTTTTAGTTAACATAACAAACAAAATGTTTAGATCACAAGAGATTAAGGATGTTTCTAGTAGGAATTATATGAGACTATTATATTAAACTGTAAAGGGCTAAGCTAAATTGATATTGCATTCAACATTTTTTTTAAAAAGTTTCCAATTTACATCTTTTATCAAATTCATTGGGTTCTTATGGTATTCTTTGTTGAATAGAATATCAAGTTGGTACAGTGCATGTGTCTGAAAGACTATACAATAGCAGATTTTGAGCACTAGATGGCATCTGTCCTTTCAATTGCTAAAATATAACGTGCAAAAGAAAAACAGAATTTATGTTTACCTGATAAATTACTTTCTCCAACGGTGTGTCCGGTCCACGGCGTCATCCTTACTTGTGGGATATTCTCTTCCCCAACAGGAAATGGCAAAGAGCCCAGCAAAGCTGGTCACATGATCCCTCCTAGGCTCCGCCTACCCCAGTCATTCGACCGACGTTAAGGAGGAATATTTGCATAGGAGAAACCATATGTTACCGTGGTGACTGTAGTTAAAGAAAATAAATTATCAGACCTGATTAAAAAAACCAGGGCGGGCCGTGGACCGGACACACCGTTGGAGAAAGTAATTTATCAGGTAAACATAAATTCTGTTTTCTCCAACATAGGTGTGTCCGGTCCACGGCGTCATCCTTACTTGTGGGAACCAATACCAAAGCTTTAGGACACGGATGAAGGGAGGGAGCAAATCAGGTCACCTAAATGGAAGGCACCACGGCTTGCAAAACCTTTCTCCCAAAAATAGACTCAGAAGAAGCAAAAGTATCAAATTTGTAAAATTTAGAAAAAGTGTGCAGTGAAGACCAAGTCGCTGCCTTACATATCTGATCAACAGAAGCCTCGTTCTTGAAGGCCCATGTGGAAGCCACAGCCCTAGTGGAGTGAGCTGTGATTCTTTCAGGAGGCTGCCGCCCGGCAGTCTCATAAGCCAATCGGATAATGCTTTTAATCCAGAAGGAGAGAGAGGTAGAAGTTGCTTTTTGACCTCTCCGTTTACCAGAATAAACAACAAACAAAGACAAAGTTTGTCTGAAATCCTTAGTAGCTGCTAAGTAAAATTTGAGAGCACGAACTACATCCAAGTTGTGCAACAAACGTTCCTTCTTTGAAACTGGATTAGGACACAAAGAAGGCACAACTATCTCCTGGTTAATGTTTTTGTTAGAAACAACTTTTGGAAGAAAACCAGGTTTAGTACGCAAAACCACCTTATCTGCATGGAACACCAGATAAGGAGAAGAACACTGCAGAGCAGATAATTCTGAAACTCTTCTAGCAGAAGAAATTGCAACCAAAAACAAAACTTTCCAAGATAATAACTTAATATCAACGGAATGTAAGGGTTCAAACGGAACCCCCTGAAGAACTGAAAGAACTAGGTTGAGACTCCAAGGAGGAGTCAAAATTTTGTAAACAGGCTTGATTCTAACCAGAGCCTGAACAAAGGCTAGAACATCTGGCACAGCTGCCAGCTTTTTGTGAAGTAACACAGACAAGGCAGAAATCTGTCCCATCAAGGAACTTGCAGATAATCCTTTTTCCAATCCTTCTCGAAGAAAGGATAGACTCTTAGGAATCTTAACCTTGTCCCAAGGGAATCCTGCAGATTCACACCAACAGATATACCAAATTATGTGGTAATTTTTCTGGTTACAGGCTTTCAGGCCTGAACAAGAGTATTAATAACAGAATCTGAGAACCCTCGCTTTGATAAGATCAAGCGTTCAATCTCCAAGCAGTCAGCTGGAGTGGGTCGAACGGACCTAGAACAAGAAGGTCTCGTCTCAAAGGTAGCTTCCATGGTGGAGCCGATGACATATTCACCAGATCTGCATACCAAGTCCTGCGTGGCCACGCAGGAGCTATCAAAATCACCGACGCCCTCTCCTGATTGATCCTGGCTACCAGCCTGGGGATGAGAGGAAACGGCGGGAACACATAAGCTAGTTTGAAGGTCCAAGGTGCTACTAGTGCATCCACTAGAGCCGCCTTGGGATCCCTGGATCTGTACCCGTAGTAAGGAACTCTGAAGTTCTGACGAGAGGCCATCAGATCCATGTCTGGAATGCCCCACGGTTGAGTGACTTGGGCAAAGATTTCCGGATGGAGTTCCCACTCCCCCGGATGCAATGTCTGACGACTCAGAAAATCCGCTTCCCAATTTTCCACTCCTGGGATGTGGATAGCAGACAGGTGGCAGGAGTGAGACTCCGCCCATAGAATGATTTTGGTCACTTCTTCCATCGCTAGGGAACTCCTTGTTCCCCCCTGATGGTTGATGTATGAACTTGGCCCTCGCTAGCTGAGGCCAAGCTTTGAGAGCATTGAATATCGCTCTCAGTTCCAGAATATTTATCGGTAGAAGAGATTCTACCCGAGACCAAAGACCCTGAGCTTTCAGGGATCCCCAGACCGCGCCCCAGCCCATCAGACTGGCGTCGGTCGTGACAATGACCCACTCTGGTCTGCGGAAGGTCATCCCTTGTGACAGGTTGTCCAGGGACAGCCACCAACGGAGTGAGTCTCTGGTCCTCTGATTTACTTGTATCTTCGGAGACAAGTCTGAATAGTCCCCATTCCACTGACTGAGCATGAACAGTTGTAATGGTCTTAGATGAATGCGCACAAAAGGAACTATGTCCATTGCCGCTACCATCAAACCTATCACTTCCATGCACTGCGCTATGGAAGGAAGAGGAACGGAATGAAGTATCCGACAAGAGTCTAGAAGTTTTGTTTTTCTGGCTTCTGTCAGAAAAATCCTCATTTCTAAGGAGTCTATTATAGTTCCCAAGAAGGGAACCCTCGTAGACGGAGATAGAGAACTCTTTTCCACGTTCACTTTCCATCCGTGAGATCTGAGAAAGGCCAGGACAATGTCCGTGTGAGCCTTTACTTGAGGAAGGGACGACGCTCGAATCAGAATGTCGTCCAAGTAAGGTACTACAGCAATGCCCCTTGGTCTTAGCACCGCCAGAAGGGACCCTAGTACCTATGAGAAAATCCTAGGAGCAGTGGCTAATCCGAAAGAAAACGCCACGAACTGGAAATGCTTGTCCAGGAATGCAAACCTTAGGAACCGATGATGTTCCTTGTGGATAGGAATATGTAGATACGCATCCTTGAAATCCACCTTGGTCATGAATTGACCTTCCTGGATGGAAGGAAGAAGTGTTCGAATGGTTTCCATCTTGAACGATGGAACCTTGAGAAACTTGTTCAAGATCTTGAGATCTAAGATTGGTCTGAACGTTCCCTCTTTTTTGGGAACTATGAACAGATTGGAGTAGAACCCCATCCCTTGTTCTCCTAATGGAACAGGATGAATCACTCCCATTTTTAGCAGGTCTTCTACCCAATGTAAGAATGCCTGTCTTCTTATGTGGTCTGAAGACAACTGAGACCTGTGGAACCTCCCCCTTGGAGGAAGCCCCTTGAACTCCAGAGAATAACCTTGGGAGACTATTTCTAGCGCCCAAGGATCCAGAACATCTCTTGCCCAAGCCTGAGCGAAGAGAGAGAGTCTGCCCCCCACCAGATCCGGTCCCGGATCGGGGGCCCGCATTTCACGCTGTCTTGGTAGCAGTGGCAGGTTTCCTGGCCTGCTTTCCTTTGTTCCAGCCTTGCATAGGTCTCCAGGCTGGATTGGCTTGAGAAGTATTACCTTCCTGCTTAGAGGACGTAGCCCTTGGGGCTGATCCGTTTCTGCGAAAGGGACGAAACTTAGGTTTATTTTTGGTCTTGAAAAGACCTATCCTGAGGAAGGGCGTGGCCCTTGCCCCCAGTGATATCAGAGATAATCTCTTTCAAGTCAGGGCCAAAGAGTGTTTTCCCCTTGAAAGGAATGTCAAGCAATTTGTTCTTGGAAGACGCATCCGCTGCCCAAGATTTTAACCAAAGCGCTCTGCGCCACAATAGCAAACCCAGAATTTTTTCGCCGCTAACCTAGCCAATTGCAAGGTGGCGTCTAGGGTGAAAGAATTAGCCAATTTAAGAGCACGAATTCTGTCCATAATCTCCTCATAAGAAGAAGAATTACTAATAATCGCCTTTCCTAGCTCATCAAACTAGAAACACGCGGCTGCAGTGACAGGGACAATGCATGCAATTGGTTGTAGAAGGGAACCTTGCTGAACAAACATCTTTTTTTTTTTTATCCATAGGATCTTGGAAAGCACAACTATCTTCTATGGGTATAGTGGCGCGCTTGTGTAGAGTAGAAACCGCCCCCTCGACCTTGGGGACTGTCTGCCATCAGTCCTTTCTGGGGTCGACTATAGGAAAACAATTTTATAAATATGGGGGGAGGTACTAAAGGTATACCGGGCCTGTCCCATTCTTTACTAACAATGTACGCCACCCGCTAGGATATAGGAAAAGCTTCGGGGGGCCCCGGGGCCTCTAAGAACTTTTCCATTTTACATAGTGGTTCTGGAATGACCAGATAATCACAATCATCCAAATTGGATAACACCTCCTTAAGCAGAGCGCGGAGATGTTCCAACTTAAATTTAAAAGTAATCACATCAGGTTCAGCTTGTTGAGAAATGTTTCCTGAATCTGAAATTTCTCCCTCAGACAAAACCTCCCTGGTCCCCTCAGACTGGTGTAGGGGCCCTTCAGAAACCATATCATCAGCGTTCTCATGCTCTACAGAATTTTCTAAAACAGAGCAGTCGCGCTTTCGCTGATAAGTGGGCATATTGGCTAAAATGTTTTTGATAGAATTATCCATTACAGCCGTTAAATGTTGCATAGTAAGGAGTATTGGCGCACTAGATGTACTAGGGGCCTCCTGTATGGGCAAGACTGGTGTAGACGAAGGAGGGGATGATGCAGTACCATGCTTACTCCCCTCACTTGAGGAATCATCTTGGGCATCATTTTTACTAAATTTTTTTATGACATAAAATACATATAGTTAAATGAGAAGGAACCTTGGTTTCCCCACAGTCAGAACACAATCTATCTGGTAGTTCAGACATGTTAAACAGGCATAAACTTGATAACAAAGCACAAAAAAACGTTTTAAAATAAAACCGTTACTGTCACTTTAAATTTTAAACTAAACACACTTTATTACTGCAATTGCGAAAAAGTATGAAGGAATTGTTCAAAATTCACCAAAATTTCACCACAGTGTCTTAAAGCCTTAAAAGTATTGCACACCAAATTTGGAAGCTTTAACCCTTAAAATAACGGAACCGGAGCCGTTTTTATATTTAACCCCTTTACAGTCCCTGGAATCTGCTTTGCTGAGACCCAACCAAGCCCAAAGGGGAATACGATACCAAATGATGCCTTCAGAAAGACTTTTCTATGTATCAGAGCTCCACACACATGCAGCTGCATGCCATGCTGTCCTCAAAAACAAGTGCGCCATACCGGCGCGAAAATGAGGCTCTGACTATGATTAGGGAAAGCCCCTAAAGAATAAGGTGTCTAAAACAGTGCCTGCCGATATAATCATATCAAAATACCCAGAATAAATGATTCCTCAAGGCTAAATATGTGTTAATAATGAATCGATTTAGCCCAGAAAAAGTCTACAGTCTTAATAAGCCCTTGTGAAGCCCTTATTTACTATCTTAATAAACATGGCTTACCGGATCCCATAGGGAAAATGACAGCTTCCAGCATTACATCGTCTTGTTAGAATGTGTCATACCTCAAGCAGTAAGAGACTGCACACTGTTCTCCCAACTGAAGTTAATTGCTCTCAACAGTCCTGTGTGGAACAGCCATGGATTTTAGTTACGGTGCTAAAATCATTTTCCTCATACAAACAGAAATCTTCATCTCTTTTCTGTTTCTGAGTAAATAGTACATACCAGCACTATTTTAAAATAACAAACTCTTGATTGAATAATAAAAACTACAGTTAAACACTAAAAAACTCTAAGCCATCTCCGTGGAGATGTTGCCTGTACAACGGCAAAGAGAATGACTGGGGTAGGCGGAGCCTAGGAGGGATCATGTGACCAGCTTTGCTGGGCTCTTTGCCATTTCCTGTTGGGGAAGAGAATATCCCACAAGTAAGGATGACGCCGTGGACCGGACACACCTATGTTGGAGAAAACATGATTAAATGTTCCTTCAATAAAGTAAAATTAATTAGCCTTGCTTGTATTTCAATCAGATGAAGCATTACAGCAAATCATTTGATCTAAACAAAGGCCATTCCTCCTTTGTTTTCTCCAGCTTATAGGTCTGATCAGGTCAATTAGCTGCTAGCTTAGAAGTTCTTTTTTACCTTGATCTCAAACGGATATGAAACAGTCTGTTTCATTGTAATAAAAATCACTAAGCAGTGGCTTATACTTAGTAGAAATCATTGTAATGTGTATAATTCATAATTTTAAAAGTATTTTTACCTTTTATTTATTTTAAACTTAATTTGTGCAGTGTCCATAACTTCCTATCACAGCTCTACAAAGGGAATGGGGTCTCTACAGGAAGAGATATCTAGCTTGATGTCATAAAACTTATAGAATAACATGTCATTTTTACTATTCAGTGAATACTAGATAAACAGGGAGTCAGGTTTGCCCATGCTCAGAAGAGGCAGAATACAACTTAAGTTATCAACATATCAGCTCTCATTAGGCAGCGGCTACAATGAGAATTTCTAAGTTCTCATTTCGCAAAAAAAAAGTAAGCTGTATGCTGTTTTTTTTTACACAGTCTGTCTCTTTTCATGTTTACTTTGATTTAACTTTTTACTAAAGGAGCACTGTTCCATATCCCTTTAAGGAAGCTGTTACACATATAGGACTGAATGATTTATAGCTCTCTGCTAAGATGAGATGATCTAAAATGATCATCCAGTGCTGAGAGATTCCTCACAATATTGTAGAAAGGCAATTTGTGCTATATTTTCTCTAAGTGGTGTTCTCTGCATTTCTGGATGTGAAGGAGGAACAAGCCCAGTGCAATATAGCATGGCATGACATGAGAGTTTTGTTAGATTTGCACTTTTTATTTTATATTACTTCAGATTTTGTCCTTTAAGCTTTATTGCATTTAAACTTTCCACTTTTTATATTTATGTTTATCTTTTACATATAACACAGCACTTTGTATTTGTTCTATGTAAAATAAAACTGACAGTTTTAGAAAGTGGGAGAGACATCAGAGTTCCCAAGGTGTGTCTGAATCTCTCCCACAACTATCAACATATTCTCTTAGCATTTTACACTCGCCAAGTGCACTTGTTTAACTGGCAGAAAAATAATGTATACTAAACTAGAAGCAAATGCATGTGAAACGGTAATATGAAAACATTTAAGTTTAATTTGTATTTACTACCAACTGATAATTAATGTCAGTGCTAGCTGCACCCCTGTTAACCTCATTATCTATCCCAGAGAGCATCATTACTGTCTACAGGCTGATTCTAAAAAAAATCAGCTGGTTTTCCACAGCGACACTCACAGGGGCAGCGCTCATGGAATTCTATAAAAAAGGGATTGTCCCTACAAGTGGTGAGATGTCTCCCATAGAAAAAATGAGAGTTCTCTGCTATGTAAAAGTTTGAAATGGAGGACTAAATACACAGTGAGTATCAGGCGTATGTTTAAACTTTAATATTATGCCTAATACAGATCAAATCATGCTCCTTTCATGTGCATTGTACCATAACATTGCTTCTCTTTTCGTATGCATTGTTTTTGAGTAATTAGTGTTTTGAAAATTTTGATAAAAGCTTGCCACCTTTTAATTTGCAAGAAATAACAGATCTGTAGGGCAAAAATGTTTTGAGAATTATGCTGGGATTTGATAGACATTTTCATATACGCCCATCTTCAGCCCATTTTACAATAAAACCTAACAGTTACGTTTTGTATTTTATACTTATCAGTACGAATTTCTATGTTTTTTGCACATCAAGTATACTTAAATTACGATTCATGCTGTGCATATTTAATATGATTTATTCTTATGTAATTAAAATACAAATTTTACTTCTTTGATAAAATACGACGTTTGGTGAACAATTTTGCTAAGATTTATGATGCACCTTAACAATACAAATTTTTCCTGCAAATTTTTGTGTGAATTCAATTATTCATTTTGTATGATTTTTAAATATTGATTTTCATTGTGCACTTTTGTAATGTATGCATCTCCTTCCCATACGAAAATGCAGTATATGCCCCTTTGTGATACACCCTGTTTTCAAGGCAAAAGGAGGTTTTAAAGAACTCCACCAGGGAAATAGACGTAATGGCGAGCATTGTTAGACAATTTCACCAGGGAAATAGAAGTACTGGCGAGCATTGTTAGAGAATTTCCCCAGGGAAATAGAAGTACTGGCGAGCATTGTTAGAGAATTTCACAAGGGAAATAGAAGTACTGGCGAGCTTTGTTAGAGAATTTCCCCAGGGAAATAGAAGTACTGGCGAGCATTGTTAGAGAATTTCCCCAGGGAAATAGAAGTACTGGCGAGCATTGTTAGAGAATTTCACCAGGGAAATAGAAGTACTGGCGAGCATTGTTAGAGAATTTCCCCAGGGAAATAGAAGTACTGGCGAGCATTGTTAGAGAATTTCCCTAGGGAAATAGAAGTACTGGCGAGCATTGCTAGAGAATTTCACCAGGGAAATAGAAGTACTGGCGAGCATTGTTAGAGAATTTCACCAGGGAAATAGAAGTACTGGCGAGCATTGTTAGAGAATTTCCCCAGGGAAATAGAAGTACTGGCGAGCATTGTTAGAGAATTTCACCAGGGAAATAGAAGTACTGGCGAGCAATGTTAGAGAATTTCACCAGGGAAATAGAAGTACTGGCGAGCATTGTTAGAGAATTTCACCAGGGAAATAGAAGTACTGGCGAGCATTGTTAGAGAATTTCACCAGGGAAATAGAAGTACTGGCGAGCATTGTTAGAGAATTTCCCCAGGGAAATAGAAGTACTGGCGAGCATTGTTAGAGAATTTCACAAGGGAAATAGAAGTACTGGCGAGCTTTGTTAGAGAATTTCCCCAGGGAAATAGAAGTACTGGCGAGCATTGTTAGAGAATTTCCCCAGGGAAATAGAAGTACTGGCGAGCATTGTTAGAGAATGTCACCAGGGAAATAGAAGTACTGGCGAGCATTGCTAGAGAATTTCACCAGGGAAATAGAAGTACTGGCGAGCATTGTTAGAGAATTTCACCAGGGAAATAGAAGTACTGGCGAGCATTGTTAGAGAATTTCACCAGGGAAATAGAAGTACTGGCAAGCATTGTTAGAGAATTTCCCCAGGGAAATAGAAGTACTGGCGAGCTTTGTTAGAGAATTTCCCCAGGGAAATAGAAGTACTGGCGAGCATTGTTAGAGAATTTCCCCAGGGAAATAGAAGTACTGGCGAGCATTGTTAGAGAATGTCACCAGGGAAATAGAAGTACTGGCGAGCATTGCTAGAGAATTTCACCAGGGAAATAGAAGTACTGGCGAGCATTGTTAGAGAATTTCACCAGGGAAATAGAAGTACTGGCGAGCATTGTTAGAGAATTTCCCCAGGGAAATAGAAGTACTGGCGAGCATTGTTAGAGAATTTCACCAGGGAAATAGAAGTACTGGCGAGCATTGTTAGATAATTTCCCCAGGGAAATAGAAGTACTGGCGAGCATTGCTAGAGAATTTCACCAGGGAAATAGAAGTACTGGCGAGCATTGCTAGAGAATTTCACCAGGGAAATAGAAGTACTGGCGAGCATTGTTAGAGATTTTCCCCAGGGAAATAGAAGTACTGGCGAGCATTGTTAGAGAATTTCACCAGGGAAATAGAAGTACTGGCGAGCATTGCTAGAGAATTTCACCAGGGAAATAGAAGTACTGGCGAGCATTGTTAGAGAATTTCCCCAGGGAAATAGAAGTACTGGCGAGCATTGTTAGAGAATTTCACCAGGGAAATAGAAGTACTGGCGAGCATTGCTAGAGAATTTCACCAGGGAAATAGAAGTACTGGCGAGCATTGCTAGAGAATGTTACCAGGGAAATAGAAGTACTGGCGAGCATTGCTAGAGAATTTCACCAGCCCAGAGATCTTTAGAGAACTGGCTCTCTTATCTCTGGCACTTCCAGGTTCCATCCTTAGAGAATTCAGTGTTTCAGCCACTGTGAAGTCCAGGGGCGGAACTACCATTGGTGCAGTAGGTGCAGTGGCACCAGGGCCCCAGTGCTGTGGGGTGGTTATAGCAGCCAGTCTATACATAGGCATGTGTACAATCCTAATGCCTTTAAGTAGTGCAGGTGCATCCTATCTATCTATCTATCTATCTATCTATCTATCATTAAAATCATTATATAGTTTAGCATGTACATTCTTACTGAGTTTCCTTAAGGGGGCCCCAAAACAATTTTGCACCCTCTTTT
Organism: Bombina bombina; assembly: GCF_027579735.1. Lineage (NCBI taxonomy): Eukaryota > Metazoa > Chordata > Amphibia > Anura > Bombinatoridae > Bombina > Bombina bombina. The sequence continues at coordinate 1,145,046,253 of NC_069500.1, forward strand.
AAATAGATCTGCTACTGGTGAAGAATAAACTATTATTTCTCTCCAAGCCAGAGAGTTTTTAATAATTGAGGGACCCATAAGCTCTAATGATAAATTGTGCTTGGGCTAAACATAATATGTTTTTTTAGATTCTTCCATGTTTTTTATGTTACCTATGTAGAATGGTCTAAGCTAATGTCACAAGATGTGTTTAAAGCCTAAACAATACTAACCTTTTCCCTTTCTGTTTAGCAAAATTAGACACAGGTTCTTAAATGATAATGAAAGTCAAAACTGAACTTTAATGATTCAGATAAGAGTGTGCAGTTTTAAACAACTTTGCAATTTACATCTAATATGTAATTTGCTTTGTACTCTTGATATCCTTTGCCAAAAGGCATTTGTACATATCCTACAAGTTACACATGCATTATGCCTCCGGGCAGCACTATTCATGTCCCTCCCTGCAAACTATGCATCATGTGTAACTCATAACTGTCCAGGAAAACATGGCTGAAGTAGCAACCCTATATATATGCTTCTTGTAATAGGCTCATCTGATGTGTTCAGCTAGCTCCCAGTGGTGCATTGCTGCTCCTTCAACAAATACCAAGAAAATTAAACACATTTCTTGATAGAAGTAAAATGGAAAGTTGTTTAAAATTTAAAATCTCTCTGAATTACAAAAAGAAAAAAAATGTGTTTAATATCTCTTTTAGGTGAAACGGTGTATGAGCCGAGAAACGTGTTGCTGTCTTTTAAACTGTTTTATATAAAGCTTTTATATACATCCCCGCTCTGTTCCGAGTATTTGATCGGGTGTATCCTCCGGACGCCACACACCTAGGCTTACTGATTTCGGATTCCCCCTGACATCCCTTCTTATTGCGACTGGTGAGGTTCGCTCAGATTGGCATTCCATCACGTGATTGGCTGTGTGATTCCAAGAGTGAGTCTGCCAGGCGGCTCTGAGGCATCGGCCTGCTTACAATGGCACTGTGTGTGCCAACAATCTTGTGGGTTCCCAATTGTCTGTCCTCCTGTATGTTTATATGACCGACGATATCACACTACTGTATCTGGCACCTCCATTCTGTTTCCTAGGACTTGTACTACTTTTAGGTGTTTGCAGCTTCTACAGCTAAACAAACAACTTCTCCAACTGTTCCTACCCTTTCCTCTGGAGATTTAGATATACTTAGCCACGTGCACGTGTCTTAAAGGACTATTAAATACAGTAGAATTGCATAATTAACAAGCACACAATAAAAAAACAATGTAATAACACTTTGAATTTCAAATAAGCCCACAGCAGAACACTATTTTAATAATGAGGTGATTTTAGCCAATAGCTCTCTAGTCATCCTGTATAATGCCGATTGGCCCGCACGGCTATTGGCTAAAAGGTGGGAAATGTCACCTCATTGAAACATAGCGTTGTGCTGTGGGGGGCCGGAGGCGCTCAGTGCGGCATAAGCTGCAGCCAAATAAAGGATGTTTCCACATGAAGTATTGTATACTTCATGACTGAAAGTCCCCTTTATTTGAAACACTACTAACGCTAGGATTTACTATAACGCAAGGTGATCACTATTATCACAGTAATCACCTGGCCATTAAAACTTAAAAAGGGGCTTTATTTTAAAAAGTGTCTTACAGGCTTTATAAAAGGAGTCATGGAGGTCTCTAGGCCGTTATATGTATAAGTGTAACGTTTGTTCGAAACGGTTTATTTTAAAGGGACACTGAGCCCAAATTTTTTTCTTTTGTGATTCAGATAGAGCATGCAATTTTAAGCAACTTTCTAATTTACTCCTATTATCACATTTTCTTCATTCTCTTGGTATCTTTATTTGAAAAGCAAGAATGTAAGTTTAGATGCTGGCCCATTTTTTGTAAACAACCTGGGTTGTTCTTGCTGATTGGAGGATAAATTCACCCACCAATAAACAAGTGCTGTACAGGGTCTGAACCAAAAATTGTCTGGCTTCTTAGCTTAGATGCCTTCTTTTTCAAATAAAGATAGCAAGAGAACAAAGAAAAATTGATAATAGGAGTAAATTAGAAAGTTGCTTAAAATTGCATGCTCTATCTGAATCACGAAAGAAAAAAATTTGGGTTCAGTGTTCATTTAATTTCTTTTTTTAAATTGCGCTTATACTTTAACCTCCAAGATCCAGGTGATTACCTTTTATGTGGTGCATCTTGAGGGTTTCTAGGGCTTAAATGAGCTGAGATTTAGAGGTTTGAATACTTAGCCCCCCCCCCCCCCACACCCAGCCTAACACTTCCAGGAATCTGGGGCTTTGTGACATTACCACACCCATGCAGTGCCGATACCCTCAGCCACCTAGAAGTGACCCGGTGAGTGTGCAGGCCCCCCCCAAGGGTGACAACACGTACTTGTCAAATGCTCTAGAACCATTAAACACATCATACAATTCACCACATTTAAAGGAACAGTCCACTGTAAAATTGTTTTTCTCTTGTTAAGTGTAGTCAGTCCACGGGTCATCCATTACTTATGGAATATATCTCTTCCTAACAGGAAGCTGCAAGAGGATCACCCAAGCAGAGCTGCTATATAGCTCCTCCCCTCACATGTCATATTCAGTCATTCTCTTGCAGCCTAACTAAAGATAGGTCGCTGTGAGAGGTCTGTGGTGTTTTTTAACTTAGTTTATTTCTACAATCAAAAGTTTGTTATTTTAAATGGCACCGGAGTGTGCTGTTTATTCTCAGGCAGCATTAGAAGAAGAATCTGCCTGCGTTTTCTATGATCTTAGCAGACGTAACTAAGATCCACTGGCTGTTCTCATCTGAGGAGTGAGGTAACTTCAGAGAAGGGGAATAGCATGCAGGGCCCCCCTGCAAATGAGGTATGTGCAGTAATTATTTTTCTGAGGAATGGAATTGACTGAGAAAATACTGCTGATACCAATGTAACGTAAGTTCAGCCTTAAATGCAGTGATAGCGACTGGTATTAGGCTGATGAGTGTGTGTACACTGAATGTATTTTTCTAAGGAATGGAATTGACTCTGAAAATACTGTTAATACTGAAATAATGTATGAGCCTTAACTGCAGTAAAAGCGACTGGTAGCAGGCTTATTAATAACAATTCATAACTTTTCAAATGTATGTTTAAAACGTTTACTGGCATGTTAATCGTTTTTTGTGAGGTACTTGGTGATAAAACTTATTGGGGCATGATTTTTACCACATGGCCATCTTTGTTTTCTGCATAGAAACAGTTTTCTGAGCTTCCCCACTGTTGTAATATGAGTGGGAGGGGCCTATTTTAGCGCTTTTTTGCGCAGTAAAAATTCAGTCACAATCTGTCTACTTCATCCTCCATGATCCAGATCGTCTCTAGAGAGCTCAGGGGTCTTCAAAATTCATTTTGAGGGAGGTAATCAGTCACAGCAGACCTGTGACAGTGTGTTTTGACTGTGAGAAAAACGTTAATTATTAAATTGTTATCCGTTTTTGGGTATTAAGGGGTTAATCATCCATTTGCTGGTGGGTGCAATCCTTTGCTAACTTAATACATTTACTGTGGAACATTGGTTGCTATAACTATTTTGGTTCATTGTTATTTCAACTGTGACAGCTTTTTGTGCTTCTTAAAGGCACAGTAGCGTTTTTTATATTGCTTGTAAATTTATTTAGAAAAGTATTTCCAAGCTTGCTAGTCTCATTGCTAGTCTGTTTAAACATGTCTGACACAGATGAATCTCTTTGTTCACTATGTTTAAAGGCCAATGTGGAGCCCAATAGAAATTTGTGTACTAATTGCATTGATGCTACTTTAAATAAAAGTCAATCTTTACATGTAAAGAAATTATCACCAGACAACGAGGGGGAAGTTATGCCGACTAACTCTCCTCACGTGTCAGTACCTTCGCCTCCCGCTCAGGAGGTGCGTGATTTTGTGGCGCCAAGTACATCAGGGAGGCCCTTACAAATCACTTTGCAAGACATGGCTACTGTTATGACAGAAGTATTATCTAAATTGCCAGAATTAAGAGGCAAGCGCGATAGCTCTGGGTTAAGGATAGAGCGTGCGGATGAGGTGAGAGCCATGTCAGATACTGCGTCACAGTTTGCAGAACGTGAAGACGGAGAGCTTCATTCTGTGGGTGACGGATCTGATCCAGGGAGACTGGATTCAGAGATTTCTAATTTTAAATTTAAGCTTGAGAACCTCCGCATATTGCTAGGGGAGGTATTAGCGGCTCTGAATGAATGTAACACGGTTGCAATTCCAGAAAAATTATGTAGGTTGGATAGATACTATGCGGTACCGGTGTGTACTGACGTGTTTCCTATACCTAAAAGGCTTACAGAGATTATTAGCAAGGAGTGGGATAGACCTGGTGTGCCTTTTTCCCCTCCTCCCATATTTAGGAAAATGTTTCCTATAGACGCCACCACACGAGACTTATGGCAGACGGTCCCTAAGGTGGAGGGAGCAGTTTCTACTTTAGCTAAGCGTACCACTATCCCGGTGGAGGATAGTTGTGCATTTTCAGATCCAATGGATAAGAAATTAGAGGGTTACCTTAAGAAAATGTTTGTTCAACAAGGTTTTATCTTACAGCCCCTTGCATGCATTGCGCCTGTCACTGCTGCGGCGGCATTCTGGTTTGAGTCTCTGGAAGAGGCCATTCGCACAGCTCCATTGGATGAAATTATGAACAAGCTTAAAGCACTTAAGCTAGCTAACGCATTTGTTTCTGATGCCGTCGTACATTTAACCAAACTTACGGCTAAGAACTCCGGATTCGCCATCCAAGCGCGCAGAGCGCTATGGCTTAAATCCTGGTCAGCTGACGTGACTTCTAAATCTAAATTGCTTAATATTCCTTTCAAAGGGCAGACCTTATTCGGGCCCGGCTTGAAAGAAATTATAGCTGACATTACGGGAGGTAAGGGCCATGCTCTACCTCAGGACAGGGCCAAATCAAAGGCCAAACAGTCTAATTTTCGTGCCTTTCGTAACTTCAAGGCAGGAGCAGCATCAACTTCCTCCGCTCCAAAACAGGAAGGAGCTGTTGCTCGTTACAGGCAGGGCTGGAAAGTTAACCAGTCCTGGAACAAGGGCAAGCAGGCCAAGAAACCTGCTGCTGCCCCCAAGACAGCATGAAGAGAGGGCCCCCTATCCGGAAACGGATCTAGTGGGGGGCAGACTTTCTCTCTTCGCCCAGGCTTGGGCAAGAGATATCCAGGATCCCTGGGCGTTGGAGATCATATCTCAGGGATATCTCCTGGACTTCAAAACTTCTCCTCCACGAGGGAGATTTCATCTTTCAAGGTTATCAGCAAACCAAATAAAGAAAGAGGCGTTTCTACGCTGTGTACAAGACCTCTTACTAATGGGGGTGATCCACCCAGTTCCGCGGACGGAACACGGAAGGATTCTATTCAAATCTATTTGTGGTTCCCAAGAAAGAGGGAACCTTCAGACCAATCTTGGACTTAAAAATCCTAAACAAATTTCTCAGAGTTCCATCATTCAAAATGGAAACTATTCGTTCCATCCTTCCCATGATCCAAGAGGGTCAGTACATGACCACAGTGGACTTAAAGGATGCCTACCTTCACATACCGATTCACAAGGATCATTATCGGTACCTAAGATTTGCTTTCCTAGACAGGCATTACCAGTTTGTAGCTCTTCCCTTCGGATTAGCTACGGCTCCAAGAATCTTTACAAAAGTTCTGGGCTCACTTCTGGCGGTACTAAGACCGCGAGGCATAGCGGTGACTCCGTACCTAGACGACATTCTGATACAAGCGTCAAGTTTTCAAACTGCCAAGTCTCATACAGAGATAGTTCTGGCATTTCTGAGGTCGCATGGGTGGAAGGTGAACGTGGAAAAGAGTTCTCTATTACCACTTACAAGAGTTCCCTTTCTAGGGACTCTTATAGATTCTGTAGAGATGAAAATTTACCTGACAGAGGCCAGGTTATTAAAACTTCTAAATGCTTGCCGTGTCCTTCATTCCATTCCACACCCGTCAGTAGCTCAGTGCATGGAAGTAATCGGCTTAATGGTAGCGGCAATGGACATAGTACCATTTGCGCGCCTGCATCTCAAACCGCTGCAATTGTGCATGCTAAGTCAGTGGAACGGGGATTACTCAGATTTGTCCCCCCCTACTAAATCTGGATCAAGAGACCAGAGATTCTCTTCTATGGTGGCTTTCTCGGCCACATCTGTCCAAGGGGATGACCTTTCGCAGGCCAGATTGGACGATTGTAACAACAGACGCCAGCCTTCTAGGCTGGGGCGCAGTCTGGAACTCCCTGAAAGCTCAGGGATTATAGACTCAGGAGGAGAAACTCCTCCCAATAAATATTCTGGAATTAAGAGCAATATTCAATGCTCTCCTAGCTTGGCCTCAGTTAGCAACTCTGAGGTTCATCAGATTTCAGTCGGACAACATCACGACTGTGGCTTACATCAACCATCAAGGGGGAACCAGAAGTTCCCTAGCGATGTTGGAAGTCTCAAAGATAATTCGCTGGGCAGAGTCTCACTCTTGCCACCTGTCAGCGATTTACACCCCAGGCGTGGAGAACTGGGAGGCGGATTTTCTAAGTCGCCAGACTTTTCATCCGGGGGAGTGGGAACTTCATCCGGAGGTCTTTGCTCAACTAATTCATCGTTGGGGCAAACCAGATCTGGATCTCATGGCGTCTCGTCAGAACGCCAAGCTTCCTTGTTACGGATCCAGGTCCAGGGACCCGGGAGCGGTGCTGATAGATGCTCTGACAGCCCCTTGGGTCTTCAACATGGCTTATGTGTTTCCACCGTTCCCGATGCTTCCTCGTTTGATTGCCAAGATCAAACAGGAGAGAGCTTCGGTGATTCTGATAGCGCCTGCGTGGCCACGCAGGACCTGGTATGCAGACCTAGTGGACATGTCGTCCTGTCCACCGTGGTCTCTGCCTCTGAGACAGGACCTTCTAATTCAGGGTCCTTTCAACCATCCAAATCTAATTTCTCTGAGGCTGACTGCATGGAGATTGAACGCTTGATTCTATCAAAGCGTGGCTTCTCGGAGTCGGTTATTGATACCTTTAATACAGGCTAGGAAGCCTGTTACCAGAAAAATTTACCATAAGATATGGCGTAAATATTTATATTGGTGTGAATACAAGAGTTACTCATGGAGTAAGGTTGGGATTCCTAGGATATTGTCCTTTCTACAAGAGGGTTTAGAAAAGGGCTTATCTGCTAGTTCGTTAAAGGGACATATTTCTGCTCTGTCTATTCTTCTTCACAAACGTCTGGCTGAAGTTCCAGACGTTCAGGCTTTTTGTCAGGCTTTAACTAGGATTAAGCCTGTGTTTAAGACTGTTGCTCCGCCGTGGAGCTTAAACTTAGTTCTTAATGTTCTTCAAGGCGTTCCATTTGAACCCCTTCATTCCATTGATATCAAGCTGTTATCCTGGAAGGTTTTGTTTTTGATGGCTATTACCTCGGCTCGAAGAGTCTCTGAGTTATCTGCCTTACATTGTGATTCTCCTTATCTGATTTTTCATTCAGACAAGGTAGTTCTGCGTACTAAACCTGGGTTCTTACCTAAGGTAGTTACTAACAGGAATATCAATCAAGAGATTGTTGTTCCATCACTGTGTCCTAACCCTTCTTCAAAGAAGGAACGACTTTTGCATAATCTGGACGTAGTCCGTGCCCTGAAGTTCTATTTGCAGGTAACTAAAGATTTTCGTCAAACTTCTTCCCTGTTTGTCGTTTACTCTGGACAGAGAAGAGGTCAAAAGGCTTCAGCTACCTCTCTCTCTTTTTGGCTTCGTAGCATAATACGTTTAGCCTATGAGAGTGCTGGACAGCAGCCTCCTGAAAGGATTACAGCTCATTCTACTAGAGCTGTGGCTTCCACCTGGGCCTTTAAAAATGAGGCCTCTGTTGAACAGATTTGCAAGGCTGCGACTTGGTCTTCGCTTCACACCTTTTCAAAATTTTTCAAATTTGACACTTTTGCTTCTTCGGAGGCTATTTTTGGGAGAAAGGTACTTCAGGCAGTGGTTCCTTCTGTTTAATGTTCCTGCCTTGTCCCTCCCTTCATCCGTGTACTTTAGCTTTGGTATTGGTATTCCATAAGTAATGGATGACCCGTGGACTGACTACACTTAACAAGAGAAAACATAATTTATGCTTACCTGATACATTTATTTCTCTTGTAGTGTAGTCAGTCCACGGCCCGCCCTGTCTTTAAGGCAGATCTAAATTTTAATTAAACTCCAGTCACCACTGCACCCTATGGTTTCTCCTTTCTCGTCTGCTTTGGTCGAATGACTGAATATGACATGTGAGGGGAGGAGCTATATAGCAGCTCTGCTTGGGTGATCCTCTTGCAGCTTCCTGTTAGGAAGAGATATATTCCATAAGTAATGGATGACCCGTGGACTGACTACACTACAAGAGAAATAAATTTATCAGGTAAGCATAAATTATGTTTTCCCTTAACGTGTTTACAATGACTTGTTATACCAGCCGAAGAGTTTAAAATGTATAGGAAATGAATCCTTTAGGTATATTTTTGTATATGAAATATCTATAGCTACTGATTAAAACCCCATCCCAATCAAATGGGCTGAGCTTGAGGGGCAGACAGACCTAATCTATTTTTACTCAAAATCCTCTGTATCTATCTAGCTACAAACACACATACAGTATATGCATATCTATCTATCTTATATATATATATATATATATATATATATATATATATATATATATATATATATATATATATATATATATATATACAGTGGGGCAAAAAAGTATTTAGTCAGCCACCAATTGTGCAAGTTCTCCCACTTAAGAAGATGAGAGAGGCCTGTAATTTTCATCATAGGTATACCTCAACTATGAGAGACAAAATGTGGAAACAAATCCAGACAATCACATTGTCTGATTTGGAAATAATTTATTTGCATATTATGGTGGAAAATAAGTATTTGGTCAATATCAAAAGTTAATCTCAATACTTTGTTATATATCCTTTGTTGGCAATGACAGAGGTCAAACGTTTTCTGTAAGTCTTCACAAGGTTGTCACACACTGTTGCTGGTATGTTGGCCCATTCCTGCATGCAGATCTCCTCTAGAGCAGTGATGTTTTGGGGCTGTCGCTGGGCAACACAGACTTTCAACTCCCTCCAAAGGTTTTGTATGGGGTTGAGATCTGGAGACTGGCTAGGCCACTCCAGGACCTTGAAATGCTTCTAACGAAGCCACTCCTTTGTTGCCCGGGCGGTGTGTTTGGGATCATTGTCATGCTGAAAGACCCAGCCACGTTTCATCTTCAATGCCCTTGCTCATGGAAGGAGGTTTGCACTCAAAATCTCACGATGCATGGCCCCATTCATTCTTTCATGTACACAGATCAGTCGTCCTGTTCCCTTTGCAGAGAAACAGCCCCAAAGCATGATGTTGCCACCCCCATGCTTCACAGTAGGTATGGTGTTCTTTGGTTGCAACTCATTCTCTCTTCTCCAAACATGACGAGTTGTGTTTCTACCAAACAGTTCTACTTTGGTTTCATCTGACCATATGACATTCTCCCAATCCGCTTCTGGATCATCCAAATGCTCTCTAGCATACTTCAGACGGGCCTGGACATGTACTGGCTTAAGCAGGGGGACACGTCTGGCACTGCAGGATCTGAGTCCCTGGCGGCGTAGTGTGTTACTGATGGTAGCCTTTGTTACGTTGGTCCCAGCTCTCTGTAGGTCATTCACTTGGTCCCCCCGTGTGGTTTTGGGATGTTTGCTCACTGTTCTTGTGATCATTTTCACCCCACGGGGTGAGATCTTGCGTGGAGCCCCAGATCGAGGGAGATTATCAGATGTCTTGTATGTCTTCCATTTTTTAATTATTGCTCCCACAGTTGATTTCTTCATACCAAGCTGCTTGCCTATTGCAGATTCAGTCTTCCCAGCCTGGTGCAGATCTACAATTTTGTTTCTGGTGTCCTTTGACAGCTCTTTGGTCTTCACCATAGTGGAGTTTGGAGTGTGACTGTTTGAGGTTGTGGACAGGTGTCTTTTATACTGATAACAAGTTCAAACAGGTACCATTAATACAGGTAATGAGTGGAGGACAGAGGAGCCTCTTAAAGAAGAAGATACAGGTCTGTGAGAGCCAGAAATCTTGCTTGTTTGTAGGTGACCAAATACTTAATTTCCACCATAATATGCAAATAAATTCTTTCCAAATCAGACAATGTGATTGTCTGGATTTGTTTCCACATTTACAAATACAGGAATATCTTACAGAAGCGGCTCAAAGGGCCAAAGCTGATAATTACAATAAAAACAGAGGTAATAACAGATGATCAGTGTGAGTGGTACACCAGAATAAGAGTGTATACTAATAAAACAGAATTAGCCTAAGTACAACTGTAGCAAGTGCATCAAGCAAAATACTAATAAACAATAATACAAACAATAGTGTTCAAAATTAGTGTTACAAAAATAGTGTTCCAAAAAATAGAAAAATGCACTGCAGTGCAAAAAAAGGGGGGTAGCAAAATAATTGTATAGATACAATCAAATAGTGAGTGAGTGCAAATGGATATAAAAATGCTAGCTACTTAATCCAGTGAGGTTAAGATATAATTCAATAAAATACACATTATGCAATAACATAAAAAATAAAATACACAATATGCAATAACATAAAAAATAAAATATAAAATATAATCCAAAAAAGTGTTCAAAAAGTTGATCAACAAATGTTAGTGAAGAACAAAAATAAGTCAATCAAAACAAAAAAATGGGTGATGAAAAGCAAGGTGAAAGTGAGGAAATTGATTCCTTCCAATGTTAGTTACTTTAACAGATCCAAATTCCTGAGTGTGGTTGCTGAAGTAGCTGATTGGATCCTAGCACCTGTCAGCTGCTCCTATGGTATCCTAAAAAGTGTCCCTGTAAAAAAAGAAATTCACAACATAGTGTATCCAATATGAGAATGAAGTAAAGATTAAAGTAATGCTTACCAATATGTCAACGCGTTTCTGCCCTCAAAAAAGGGCCTTTCTCAAGACTAGAATATTGGTAATGGCAGCTGGCCTTATATACAGTTTAGAAGTAGCCTATATGGTAGTTTAATTGATTAATTGTATTGTTTGGGCGCCAAATCCCTCCACTTCCTGTGTAACATCTAAAAGATTCCCCCATAAAGTGTAGCATCACTTCCTGTGTAACATCTAAAAGATTCCCCTCCACTTCCTGTGTAACATCTAAAAGATTCCCCCATAAAGTGTAGCATCACTTCCTGTGTAACATCTAAAAGATTCCCCTCCACTTCCTGTGTAACATCTAAAAGATTCCCCCATAAAGTGTAGTATCACTTCCTGTGTAACATCTAAAAGATTCCCCTCCACTTCCTGTGTAACATCTAAAAGATTCCCCCATAAAGTGTAGCATCACTTCCTGTGTAACATCTAAAAGATTCCCCCATATGGCAAACCGGAAGTATATAAATTTTCCCGGATTAATTTTATACATATCTAAATATATAGGTCATTCAAAAGGCATGTATATGGCCTTAGATTTATCCAGTTGTTTCTTTCTCAATTGCCGGTATCTTTGTTTTGGCTTACCAGTTTCAAGCCCAATATCGGAGCTACCCGGTAGTGACGTAACCGTTGACGTCACTTCCGGTCCGGCGATATTACATAGACAAGCCGCTAGCAACATTAGCATGCTGTACAATGCTAATATATGCGGCTGTCAGTTACGCCTCCCATCTAGTATATTAAATCCTTAGTGAGCCCTGGGGATAAAGATGTCAGAACAATGCCCACCAATGTGTCAATAAAGGGGATAAGTGTCAAGGCACTATTGGCCCCCAAACGTTATAACAATAGATAAAGGCTATGTAATCACAAACATTGAGATTTACAAAAAACTAACACATATTTTATGTCAGTGGGACAAAGGGAACAATAAAAACAATAACGGCAAGTATTTTTGGAAATTAAATAACGGTTTTGTTATCTATTTCTCTTAAGTCCAAAGGGGTCAGATAATATTTTCTTTCTATAGCCATATTTTATATATCCATCATTATACTAGTAGATGGATTGAATGATCTCAAATATTATAATATGTGTTAACATATTGTCAAAGTGTGTTTAAGATACACTGGTAGTGGATTAAGTGATCTTAAATATTATAATATGTGTTAACATTGTTAAAATATTTTGAGATATGTTTGACATTTCATAAAGAGAAGAGAAGTTGTATATACTTTTATGGATCCTTCAATGTCATTGAGCCATGCTCAGATGGTAAGATCTCGCATATTTATAAGAAATAAAGTTATTTTAATTTATTTTATAAAAGATCAGAATCATAGTGAGAGGAGGAAGAAATTAACCTGTGATGAATTATTTACAGAGGGCAAACTGCTTAGTTATTAAAAAAGTCCTAGAATGTATTTTTATATATATATATATATATATATATATATATATATATATATATATATCTCGTTTGCTCCAAAATTTGAGCATAGAGAATACAAAGTCCCAATAGAAACAATTTGGACTTAGTTGTCCATCTATCTGATATGTAAAATTAGTTATATGTATATAAAGATATAGATAAAACCAGGACATGGTATCTCATATTTGGCGAGAAATAAAAGGGATATGTACCTGATTCTGGTCGCATAAATATATTAGATTACAACGCGGGACTTGGAGGGACGTGGAGGGACTTCCGGTTTGCCATATGGGGGAATCTTTTAGATGTTACACAGGAAGTGATGCTACACTTTATGGGGGAATCTTTTAGATGTTACACAGGAAGTGGAGGGGAATCTTTTAGATGTTACACAGGAAGTGATACTACACTCTATGGGGGAATCTTTTAGATGTTACACAGGAAGTGGAGGGGAATCTTTTAGATGTTACACAGGAAGTGATGCTACACTTTATGGGGGAATCTTTTAGATGTTACACAGGAAGTGGAGGGGAATCTTTTAGATGTTACACAGGAAGTGATGCTACACTTTATGGGGGAATCTTTTAGATGTTACACAGGAAGTGGAGGGATTTGGCGCCCAAACAATACAATTAATCAATTAAACTACCATATAGGCTACTTCTAAACTGTATATAAGGCCAGCTGCCATTACCAATATTCTAGTCTTGAGAAAGGCACTTTTTTGAGGGCAGAAACGCGTTGACATATTGGTAAGCATTACTTTAATCTTTACTTCATTCTCATATTGGATACACTATGTTGTGAATTTCTTTTTTTACAGGGACACTTTTTAGGATACCATAGGAGCAGCTGACAGGTGCTAGGATGCAATCAGCTACTTCAGCAACCACACTCAGGAATTTGGATCTGTTAAAGTAACTAACATTGGAAGGAATCAATTTCCTCACTTTCACCTTGCTTTTCATCACCCATTTTTTTGTTTTGATTGACTTATTTTTGTTCTTCACTAACATTTGTTGATCAACTTTTTGAACACTTTTTTGGATTATATTTTATATTTTATTTTTTATGTTATTGCATATTGTGTATTTTATTTTTTATGTTATTGCATAATGTGTATTTTATTGAATTATATCTTAACCTCACTGGATTAAGTAGCTAGCATTTTTATATCCATTTGCACTCACTCACTATTTGATTGTATCTATACAATTATTTTGCTACCCCCCTTTTTTTGCACTGCAGTGCATTTTTCTATTTTTTGGAACACTATTTTTGTAACACTAATTTTGAACACTATTGTTTGTATTATTGTTTATTAGTATTTTGCTTGATGCACTTGCTACAGTTGTACTTAGGCTAATTCTGTTTTATTAGTATACACTCTTATTCTGGTGTACCACTCACACTGATCACCTGTTATTACCTCTGTTTTTATTGTAATTATCAGCTTTGGCCCTTTGAGCCGCTTCTGTAAGATATTCCTGTATTTGTAATTTTATTTATATGTGCTTTTTACATTTTTTATATATAGTCTTTTATTACTGATGCTTTTTAACATGGTTCATTAAATAATCTTCTTTTATCTCTCTGTGAGTATATTTATCCCTTGGCCTCTTGTTGGCGCTGTATTCACTTCTTACTACTTGTGCATATTTTTTGGAGGTTGGTTAGGATCTCTGTTTGGATACAGCTTGGGGATTACCTTAGCGCTTGTACACACACCCTTTTTCACTAAATACTTTTTTGCCCCACTGTATATATATATATATATATACACACACACACACACATATATACAAAAAAATTATATATTAGGACTGCACAATTAATCGCATATGCAATTTAAAACCGCAATTAATTGCCATGATTTAAAAACCGTGAGAGTTCGCGATTTTTTGCTAAAACTTTTTTTTCTTAGATGTGGCTGTACTGCATTGATTTGAATGTGATTTCTTGTAAACCAGCTCCATCTAGTGGTTGTTTTTAGCACACATTTGTAAAATGGCTGTTTTACTTTCACTTTCTGTTTGTGATCTCAGTAGTAGCCGATCAATCTATAGAAATCTAAAAGCAGAGCCCATGCAGGAGAATGAAGAGGAGGGAAAGCCACTTACAATATATATTTCCCCCTAGGGACGTCTGCAGTCTGAAACTTAGGGTATGTAATCATTATGGAACCTCCCACACAATCTCCTGCTCTCTGAGAAACGGCTCGAATACATAGCAGATGCAATTAACCCCACGGTTGCCAAAATATATATATAAATATATAATTGTGTGTGTGTATATATATATATATATATATAATTTTATTTATATATATATATATATACACACACACACATGTGGTTTGTATTTTTATGCTCCAAGGGTGTATTGAACATTGAGAAACATATACATAAGATTGTGTAGTCTTAAATAAATTTTTTATTGAAAAATGAAGGTGTTATAGTCATTTATAAGAAAATCGCGATTAAATCGCAATTGCGTTTTTTTTTGCTCCATATCGCCCAGTCCTAATATATATATATATATATATATATATATATATATATATATATATATATATATATATATACTGTGTATATATATATATATAATACACAGAGAGAAGCGCGATCTCCGGGTATATATATATATATATATATATACATATACACTTTCACACACACACCACACACTTCATGATGGCCAAAAGTATGTGGACACTTGACTAACATACCTATGAGCTGGTTGGACATTACATTCCAAAACCATGAGCAGCCACCACTCTTCAAGGAAGGCTTTCCATAATATTTTGGAGTGTGACTTTGTGCCCATTCAACCAAAAGAGAATTTTTAAAATTAGGCACAGATTTTGTATGAAAATTTCTGGCTCACAATTGGCATTCCAATTCATCCCAAAGGTGTTCAATAGGGTTGAGGTCATGGCTTTGTGCAGTCCATGTCTTCATGGACCTCACTTTGTGCACAGGGACACAGTCATGCTGGATCAGGAAACGGTCTTCTTCAAACTATGGCTACAAAGATGGAAGCACCCAATTATCTAAAATGTCTTTATATCCTGTAGCATTAAGATGACCCTTCACTTTAACTAAGGAACCTAACCCAAACCCTGAAAAACAGCCCCAGACCATTATCCCTCTTCCATCAAACTTTACAGTCGGTACTATGCATTCCAGGAGGAAGCGTTCGCCTGGTATCTGCCACATTTCAGCGTGATTCATCCCTCTCGAGAACACGTTTGTACTGCTCCAAAGTCCAGTGGCTCTATGCTTTATTCCACTCAAGCCAAGGCACGGCATCAAGCATGTTAATGTGAGGCTTGGGTACAGCAGCTTAGCCTTGGAAACCCATTTCATGAAGCTTCTGACACACAGTTCTTGTGCCGATGTTGCTTCCAGAGCACTGCTCTGTGAGTTAATGTGGTCTAAAACGTTGTGGCTGGGCTGTTGTTGCTCCTAGACACTTCCAGTTCACAATACCAGCGCTTAAAGATGATCGGGGCAGATTTAGTAGAGCAGAAATATCACCAACTGACTTGTGGCAAAGGTAGCATCTCATGGCAGTGCCCCGTTGAAAGTCACTTAGTTCTTCAGTATGACCCACTGTACTCGCAATGCTTGTCTATGGAAATTTCATGGCCATGTGCTGGATTTTATGGACCTGTTAGCAATTAACTCAATAACTGGTAGGGGTGTCAACATACAATTGGCCATAGTGTAATTGTAAACAATTTAACACACTCCAACAGTTAAAATAAATATTTGGGAACACATTAAAGGGGGGGGGGGGGAAACACAGTACACATAAGTTATGTTTCATCCAGTTTTTGTCAGATTGCCAGTCAGGTTTAAATTTATTTTTATCTCCATCTCCTGAATCCATGAATATTAAATCTATGCTCATAAAGAAAATTAAAAGATATCTTAAAAACAATATTTAAAAGAAGAAAGAAGGCGCCACCATAGTGCGATATCAGTGTTGTCAAAAAAAGCCTGCACACCTATATAACGTACTTACAAGCTGTAGGGCACTTGAGAAGTGCAACAAGGGCCTCCTGGGCTCTTATAGTCACCCAGCAAACTTTCCCGTATTCTTCACCGGACCTCGACTTCTCCAGCCTATTCCCACAATCCAGCTCCAAACTGACTGCTCAGTTTTTCTGCCCGGTATCAGCTGGGGCAATAAAAAATTGAGAGTACTGTCTGTCAATAGTCACAGACTGCTGCTCCCAGGGAAATTTTCTCTTTCCCAAATATATAACAATATAAAATAAAGTCTGTGGAAAGTCTAATATATTAAAAAGACTTTCACCTAGATTTAGAGTTCTGCGTTAGCCGTCAAAAGCAGCGTTAAGGGGTCCTAACGCTGCTTTTTACCGCCCGCTGGTATTTAGAGTCAGACAGGAAAGGGTCTACCGCTCATTTCCCTACCGCGATTCCAGGCTACCGCAGATCCCCTTACGCCAATTGCGTATCCTATCTTTTCAATGGGATCTGCCTAACGCCGGTATTTGGAGTCTTGGGAGAAGTGAGCGGTAGACCCTCTACCGACAAGACTCCTAACGACAAAAAAAGTCAGTAGTTAAGAGCTTTATGGGCTAACGCGTGAATATAAAGCTCTTAATTACTGTGCTCTAAAGAACACTAACACCCATAAACTACCTATGTACCCCTAAACCTAGGCCCCCCCCACATCGCCGCCACTATAAAAAAAAAATTTAACCCCTAATCTGCCGACCGGACACCGCTGCCACCAACATTATCCCTATGAACCCCTAATCTGCTGCCCCTAACACCGCCGACCCCTATATTATATTTATTAACCACTAATCTGCCCCCCCACGTCGCCGCTACCTTACCTACACTTATTAACCCCTAATCTTCCGACCGGACCTCGCCGCCGCTATAATAAATGTATTAACCCCTAAACCGCTGCACTCCCGCCTCGCAAACACTATAATAAATTATATTAACCCCTAATCTGCCCTCCCTAACATCGCCGCCACGTACCTACAATTATTAACCCCTAATCTCCCCCCCGCAACGTCGCCGCTACTATAATAAATTTACTAACCCCTAAACCTAAGTCTAACCCTAACACCCCCCTAAGTTAAATATAATTTAAATGAAACGAAATAATATTCCTATTAATAACTAAATTAATCCTATTTCAAACTAAATACCTATAAAATAAACCCTAATATAGCTACAATATAAATAATAATTACATTGTAGCTATTTTAGGATTTATATTTATTTTACAGGCAACTTTGTATTTATTTTAAAGGGCCACTAAACCCAAAATCTTTAATTCATGATTCAGATAGAACATACAAATTTAAACCACATTACAATTTACTTCTATTATTTATTTTGCTTCATTTTTTAGATAGTTGAAGAAAAAGCAATGCACATGGGTTAGCCAATCACATGAGGTTTCTATGTGCAGCAACCAATCAGCAGCTACTGAGCATATCTAGATATGCTTCTCAGCAAAGAATATGAAGAGAATAAAACAAATTAGATAATAGAAGTAAATTAGAAAGATGTTTAAAAATGCATTCTCTTTCTAAATCATGAAAGAAAAAATGTGGGTGTCATGTCCCTTTAACTAGGTACAATAGCTATTAAAAGTTAATAACTATTTAATAGCTACCAAGTTAAAATAAATACAAAATTACCTGTAGAATAAATCCTACCTAAGTTACAATTAAACCTAACACTACACTATCATTAAATTAATTAAATAAATTACCTACAATTACCTAAAATAAAATACAATAAAATAAACTATTCTATAATACAACCCCCCCCCCACTAAATTACAAAAAATAAAAAATAATTACAAGCAGTTTAAACTAATTACACCTAATCTAAGCCCCCTAATAAAATAAAAAAGGCCACCAAAATAAAAAATTCCCTACCCTATTCTAAAATACAAAAGTAATCAGCTCTTTTACCAGCCCTTAAAAGGGCTTTTTGCGGGGCATTGCCCGAAAGTAATCAGCTCTTTTACCTGAAAATAAAAATACAATACCCCCCCAACATTACAACCCACCACCCACATACCCCTACTCTAACCCACCCAAACCCCCCTTAAATAAACCTATCGCTAACCCCCTGAAGATCATCCTACCTTGAGTCGTCTTCACTCAGCCAAGCCGAATTCTTCAAGGTGCGCAGAGGAGGTCCTTCATCCGGTAGAAGTCTTCATCCAAGCAGGGCAAGAAGAGGTCCTCCATCCGGTAGAAGTGTTCATCCAGGCGGCATCTTCAATCTTCATCCATCCGGAGCGGAGCCATCTTCAAAGGAGCCGACGCGGAGCCATCCTCTTCAACCGACGGACTAACGACGAATGAAGGTTCCTTTAAGGGACGTCATCCAAGATGGCGTCCCTTCAATTCCGATTGGCTGTTCTGATCAGCCAATAGAATGCGAGTTCAATACGATTGGCTAATTGGATCAGCCAATTGGATTGAACTTCAATCTGATTGGCTGATTGCATCAGCCAATAAGATTTTTTCTACCTTAATTCCGATTGGCTGATAGAATTCTATCAGCCAATCGGAATTGAAGGGACGCCATCTTGGATGACGTCCCTTAAAGGAACCTTCATTCATCGTTAGTCCGTCGGTTGAAGAGGATGGCTCCGCGTCGGCTCCTTTGAAGATGGCTCTACTCCGCTCCGGATGGATGAAGATTGAAGACGCCGCCTGGATGAACACTTCTACCGGATGGAGGACCTCTTCTTGTCCCGCTTGGATGAAGACTTCTACTGGACGAAGGACCTCCTCTGTGCACCTTGGATGAAGAATTCAGCTCGGTTCGGCTGAGTGAAGATGATTGAAGGTAGGATGATCTTCAGGGGGTTAGCAATAGGTTTATTTAAGGGGGGTTTGGGTGGGTTAGATTAGGGGTATGTGGGTGGTGGGTTGTAATGTTGGGGGGGGTATTGTATTTTTATTTTCAGGCAAAAGAGCAAATTACTTTCGGGCAATGCCCCGCAAAAAGCCCTTTTAAGGGCTGGTAAAAGAGCTGATTACTTTTGTATTTTAGAATAGGGTAGGGAATTTTTTATTTTGGTGGCCTTTTTTATTTTATTAGGGGGCTTAGATTAAATGTAATTAGTTTAAACTGCTTGTAATTCTTTTTTATTTTTTGTAATTTAGTGTGTTTTTTTTGTATTATAGAATAGTTTATTTTATTGTATTTTATTTTAGGTAATTGTAGGTAATTTATTTAATTAATTTAATGATAGTGTAGTGTTAGGTTTAATTGTAATTTAGGTTAGGATTTATTTTACAGGTAATTTTGTATTTATTTTAACTAGGTAGCTATTAAATAGTTATTAACTATTTAATAGCTATTGTACCTAGTTAAAATAAATACAAAGTTGCCTGTAAAATAAATATAAATCCTAAAATAGCTACAATGTAATTATTATTTATATTGTAGCTATATTGGCGTTTATTTTATAGGTAAGTATTTAGTTTTAAATAGGATTAATTTAGTTATTAATAGGAATATTATTTTGTTTCATTTAAATTATATTTAACTTATGGGGGCGTTAGGGTTAGGGTTAGACTTAGGTTTAGGGGTTAATACATTTATTATAGTAGCGGCGACATTGCGGGCAGGAGATTAGGGGTTAATAATTGTAGGTAGGTGGCGCGATGTTAGGGAGGGCAGATTAGGGGTTAATACAATTTATTATAGTGTTTGCGAGGCGGGAGTGCGGAGGTTTAGGGGTTAATACATTTATTATAGTGGCGGCGAGGTCCGGTCGGCAGATTAGGGGTTAGGTAAGGTAGCGGCGACATTGGGGGGGCAGATTAGGGGTTAATAAATATAATATAGGGGTCGGTGTTGTTAGGGGCAGCAGATTAGGGGTTCATAGGTATAATGTAGGTTGCGGCGGTGTCCGGATCGGCAGATTAGGGGTTAATAATATAATGCAGGTGTCAGCGATAGCGGGGGCGGCAAATTAGGGGTTAATAAGTGTAAGGTTATGGGTGTTTAGGGGTTCATGTTAGGGTGTTAAGTGTAGACTTAGAGAGTGTTTCCCCATAGGAAACAATGGGGCTGCGTTAGGAGCTGAACGCTGCTTTTTTGCAGGTGTTAGGTTTTTTTTCAGTCCAAAATGCCCCATTGTTTCCTATGGGGATATTGTGCACGAGCACGTTTTCCCAGCTTACCACTACCGTAAGCAACACTGGTATTGAGGGTTGAAGTGGAGCTAAATTAGGCTCAACGCACCATTTTTTGAGCCTAACGCAGCCCCTCAGACAACTCTAAATACCAGCGTTGTTGGAAGGGTGCGTTGGGAAAAAAAACAGCGTTAGCTACGCAGGTTTTTACCGACAAAACTCTAAATCTAGCGGTTTATTTTTAAAAATGTAACACAACGTTTCACGGTCTACACTGACCGTTTCATCAGGTGTTATATTGTTATATATTTGGGAAAGAGAAAATTTCCCTGGGAGCAGCAGTCTGTGACTATTGACAGACAGTACTCTCAATTTTTTATTGCCCCAGATGATACCGGGCAGAAAAACTGAGCAGAAAACTGAGCAGTCAGTCTGGAGTTGGATTGTAGGAATCGGCTGGAGAACTCGAGGTCCGGTGGAGAATACGGGAACGTTTGCTGGGCGACTATAAGAGCCCAGGAGGCCCTTGTTGCACTTCTCAAGTGCCCTACAGCTTGTAAGTACGTTATATAGGTGTGCAGGCTTTTTTTGACAACACTGATATCGCACTATGGTGGCGTCTTCTTTCTTCTTTTATATTTGACACTGCAGATTTTGGACACCAACTGATTTTTGAAGAAGCAGATAGCCACGACGTCATCAAATGGAGATTTGTGGGACATATTAATATTGTGTCTGGATCCAATTCACAGATGTGGGTTAAGTGCCATTTATAACTACTATTTGAACTTTCTACACCCTATGTAATAGGTTCTTTACATTGTCTATATTGGTCATTTACATATCACTATTTGATTATTTGTAATTGGATTAGGTTGTGGGGTGAATATAGAGCACTATATTATTTTAACACTTTATTTATGTATTGATAATTATACATATTGTTTAGGTGCATCCAATTTGATATATTTTCATTTTTTCATAAAAACAATATTTACCTACTAATACCAGCAGCATTCACCAGGTATCTGACATGACCTAAATTCTGCGCAATCTCTTTAAATGCGTTTTGAACCTCATGCTCCTTGGAAATATCACAACTAATGGCAAGGGGGGCTGCAATGAAAACAATAAAACATTATATATAAGTTTAAGAAATTTGAAGTTAATCAGTTCAGCATTTTTGTAATATTTATTATTATTATCGTTTATTTATAAAGCACCAACATATCACGCATCACTGTAGTATTGAGTATACAGTTGTAGGGTACATATGTAACATATACATAAATTGTGCATATAGAGTTATGAAGTACAATAATCAGAAGACAATTACATAAATCATAAGGGTAGAGGGTCCTGCCCTTGAGTCACAGTGAGCTGTAAGTCATCTTTACATAAAATGATCAACAGGGTAGGTGGACTTACATTCTAAAGTCTGACTGAGCGAGTCAAGGCGTTCCATATGATAGGTGCAGTTCTAGAAAAGTCTTGCAGGCAAGTGATGAGAGAGAAGTAGGTCATGAGTAAGGAGGCAGTTGGGTAGTATTTGCAGACAAGAAAAGTAATATAGCCCCCCCCCCCCCCATATCACTTTTCTTGTCTGCAAATACTACCCAACTGTTCGTGAGGGATTTGTATGGTAGGGTCAAAATTTAGAATTTTATTCTTGAGGCTAAGGGAAGCCAGTGGAGGTGTTCGCAAGAGGTGCAGCAGATATGGAGCAATGCTTAAGGAAAATGAGCCTGGCAGAGGCATTCATGATGGATTGCAGTGGGGACAGGTGATATCTTGGGAGACTAAAGAAAACAGAATTGCCGTAGTCAAGGTGGGAAATGATAAGGAAGTGGATAACAATCTTACGCCTAGATTTAGAGTTCTGCGTTAGCCGTCAAAACCAGCGTTAAGGGCTCCTAACGCTGCTTTTTACCGCCCGCTGGTATTTAGAGTCAGTCAGGAAAGGGTCTAATGCTCACTTTCCAGCCGCAACTTTTCCATACCGCAGATCCCCTTACGCCAATTGCGTTTCCTATCTTTTCAATGGGATTTTCCTAACGCCGGTATTTAGAGTCTTGGCTGAAGTGAGCGTTAGAATTCTAACGACAAAACTCCAGCCGCAGAAAAAAGTCAGGAGTTAAGAGCTTTATGGGCTAATGCCGGTTTATAAAGCTCTTAACTACTGTGCTCTAAAGTACACTAACACCCATAAACTACCTATGTACCCCTAAACCGAGGTCCCCCCACATCGCCGCCACTCTAATAAAATTTTTTAACCCCTAATCTGCCGACCGCACACCGCCGCCACCTACATTATCCCTATGTACCTCTAATCTGCTGCCCCTAACATCGCCGACCCCTACATAATATTTATTAACCCCTAATCTGCCCCCCCCAACGTCGCCGCTACTTTACCTACACTTATTAACCCCTAATCTTCCGACCAGACCTTGCCGCTACTCTAATAAATGTATTAACCCCTAAACCGCCTCACTCCCGCCTCGCAAACCCTATAATACATTTTATTAACCCCTAATCTGCCCTCCCTAACATCGCCGACACCTAACTTCAAGTATTAACCCCTAATCTGCCGACCGGACCTCGCCGCTACTCTAATAAATGTATTAACCCCTAAAGCTAAGTCTAACCCTAACCCTAACACCCCCCTAAATTAAATATAATTTTAATCTAACAAAATAAATTATTTCTTATTAAATAAATTAATCCTATTTAAAGCTAAATACTGATAAAAAATAATAACTAAGCGCCAACTATATAACACAACAGACCTCCAGCTCTAATAGATTGGCACCTAGTTGCTAAAAGGATAGATTTGATTATGGGGTTTGATATCAGAGCGCCAAACAATCGTAGGCAGGGTTTATGGGCAGAAAGTCAAATACCAAAGGTAACAATAAGTTTAGAATAATATGATTTAATACATATGATTAAAAGGTTGATACATTTTAATATATACAACAATTTGTCATGGATCCATGTTACACTTTGAAACAATTAATAACAACAATAAAAATTCTAACATATAGGGTATCTAACGCATAAAAATCTAATACATAAAAACTGCTAGGAGCGTGCTTACACACTCTAATAAAACAATGGATTGCAATGCAAAGATGGATATATTCCAGGTTGCTTTAAACCCGGTTTATGAATGCTTATAGCTTGCAAGTTTAATGTGAGTGGCTCAAATCTGAGGTTTTACCTATGTGTTTAACCAAAAATGTAAATCCTAACAGGTGATACGAAGATGGTGCAGGGGTGACTTGAAACTTAAATTTGAAACTTGAATTAAAAAATAAAACGAAATAAATGTGAATTGTTTACAGATTGACTAGAGCAAAATAAAACAAAATAAAAAACAAATAAAACAGCTGCACACAACTGTTCCGATCAGCCAATAGAATGCGAGCTCAATCTGATTGGCTGATCCAATCAGCCAATCGGATTGAACTTGAATCTGATTGGCTGATTCAATCAGCCAATCAGATTTTTCCTACCTTAATTCCGATTGGCTGATAGAATCCTATAAGCCAATCGGAATTCGAGGGACGCCATCTTGGATGACGTCATTTAAAGGAACCTTCATTCGTCGTTAGTCCGTCGGTGAGGAAGGATGGCTCCGCGTCGGCTGCTTCAAGATGGACCCGCTCCGCTCCGGATGGAAGAAGATAGAAGATGCCCCCTGGATGAAGACTTCCGACCCTCTGGAGGACCTCTTCTGGCCGGATAGGATGAAGACTTCGGACCCTCTTCTGGACGGATCGGTGATACCCGGCTGGGTGAAGACAAGGTAGGGAGATCTTCAGGGGCTTAGTGTTAGGTTTTTTAAGGGGGGTTTGGGTAAGATTAGGGGTATGTGGGTGGTGGGTTGTAATGTTGGGGGGGGTATTGTATGTTTTTTTTTCAGGCAAAAGAGCTGATTTCTTTGGGGCATGCCCCGCAAATGGCCCTTTTAAGGGCTGGTAAGGTAATAGAGCTGTTAACTTTTTATTTTAGAATAGGGTAGGGCATTTTTTTATTTTGGGGGGCTTTGTTATTTTTTTAGGGCGCTTAGAGTAGGTGTAATTAGTTTAAAATTCTTGTAATCTTTTTTTATTTTTTTGTAATTTACTGGGGTTTTTTTTGTAATTTAGTTTAGTTGATTTAATTGTAGGTAATTGTAGTTAATTTATTTAATTTATTTATTGATAGTGTAGTGTTAGGTTTAATTGTAACTTAGGTTAGGATTTATTTTACAGGTAATTTTGTATTTCTTTTAGCTAGGTAGCAATTAAATAGTTAATAACTATTTAATAGCTATTGTACCTAGTTAAAATAAATACAAAGTTGCCTGTAAAATAAATATAAATTCTAAAATAGCAACAATATAATTATTCGTTATATTGTAGCTATATTAGGGTTTATTTTACAGGTAAGTATTTAGTTTTAAATAGGAAGACTTTAGTTAATAATATTTAATTTATTTTGTTAGATTAAAATTATATTTAACTTAGGGGGGTGTTAGGGTTAGGGTTAGACTTAGCTTTAGGGGTTAATACATTTATTAGAGTAGCGGTGAGGTCCGGTCGGCAGATTAGGGGTTAATACTTGAAGTTAGGTGGCGGCGATGTTAGGGAGGGCAGATTAGGGGTTAATAAAATTTATTATAGGGTTTGCGAGGCGGGAGTGAGGCGGTTTAGGGGTTAATACATTTATTATTAAATATAATATAGGGGTCGGCGGTGTTAGGGGCAGCAGATTAGGGGTACATAGGGATAATGTAGGTGGCGGCGGTGTTCAGAGCGGCAGATTAAGGGTTAATAATAATATGCAGGGGTCAGTGATAGCGGGGGCGGCAGATTAGGGGTTAATAAGTGTAAGGTTAGGGGTGTTTAGACTCTGGGTTCATGTTAGGGTGTTAGGTGCAGACTTAGGAAGTGTTTCCCCATAGGAAACAATGGGGCTGCGTTAGGAGCTGAACGCTGCTTTTTTGCAGGTGTTAGGTTTTTTTGCCGCTCAAACTGTCCCATTGTTTCCTATGGGGGAATCGTGCACAAGCACGTTTTTCAAGCTGGCCGCTACCGTAAGCAACGCTGGTATTGAGAGTTGAAGTGGCGGTAAATTATGCTCTACACTCCCTTTTTGGAGCCTAACGCAGCCCTTCAGAGAACTCTAAATACCAGCGTTATTTAAAAGGTGCGGGGGGGGGGGGAAACACGCGTAGCTAACGTACCCCTTTGGCCGCAAAACTCTAAATCTAGGTGATAGTGTCTTGAGTGAGGATGTGATGAATTTTAAATTAATTAATTGATATTTTAAAAGTGGAATGCCAGGAATTAGCTAAGGATTAAGGGCTAGATTACAAGTGGCACGCTAATTGTTGCGTATGAGAAATATTGTTTTCCTCTCTGCTTTTCGCACTTGATGGAAATAGCGTCCGTATTAAGAGTTGAAAGTAAACGCGTTCACACAAGCGCAATCAAATTTAACATGCGTCAGGTTAGTATGATTTCAGAGCTCGCGTAAAGGGTAGGGGGAAAAGAAAGCATAAAGCACAACATAAATACATGAAAAATTACAATTACACTCATAAAAACACTGCCTGTACATATTTAAGATTCCTATGTTCTTCACTTATAATAATGCACTTTTTTTAATTATAAATACACCTCTCATCTCTCCTTAGTTTAATATAAAACCAAACATTTTTTTTTCAAAGGGCGGGGTCTATGGACTATCATGATCCTGAAAGAAAATAATTTATCAGGTAAGCATAAATGTTGTTTTCTTTTGTATGATGATGATAGTCCATGGAGCTCCATAACATGTGGGATTATACCCAAGCAGATAGTCCATGTTAAAGGGACAGTCAACACTAAATATGTTATTGTTTAAAAATATAGATAATGCATTTACTACCAACATTGTTATATTAATATACTTTATAACATTGAAACCTCTAAATATCTGCCTTTTTCTAAGCCATTAAAGACAGCCTCTTATCACATGATTTTATTTGCCTTTTACAACAGGAGACTGCTAGTTCATGTGAGCCATATAGATAACATTGTGATCACGCCCGTGGCTTGTGGCAGACACAGCACTAATTGGCTAAAATGCAAGTCAATGGATAATAAATAAAAATCTGTTAAAATCTGACAGCGCTCAACCTTGTGTCTGTAGCTCCTAGTATTGTGGGTACCAGCGCCCCCAAAAAGGTGAATGTAGTGCCCCACATAGAGTATATGTAGGCATTTGAAAGAGATAGGTCTTATTGTAATTGTGATTTCAAGTACTTCTGTTAATATAACCATGCACCCCCCCTCTTCACCTGCCAATTTGCATTACTATTACTGATGGAGAGTTTCAAATATTGAAATATTTTAATATTCTAATTTTTACATATTTTAATCGATGTTCATTATCCTAATGTTTTATCATGTTTATCATTCGAACAATTTAATTATATTTTAATTATGTTTACAATCGATGTTCATTATCCCAATGTTTTTATCATGTTTATCATTCCAATGTTTTTTAGCCCTGGGTCGTCTCCATATAGGAGGCTATATGATAATGTTTATCTTAATAGGTTTCTTGATATTTCTATATATCAAAAAATATATGATTTTTTATGACATTCCAGAAGACATTCTATACGCTTTTCCTAAATAGATATCTCTATAGGGACAGTGATATTATTGCTTACATTTTAGGACCCTTTTAGATTGTTATATTTTTTAAATAAGAATCTTCTATTTTATTTTATTGTATTCCTTAATAGTGTCATATCCACTATAATATTTATTACTTTGATGTCTTCCCTAAGTAGAATACATTTTTCATTCACTCGTCTTTTCTGTCAAAGAAGGGCCTAACAAGCAGCCTTACAATTTTCAAAAATAGCTAGTTACCTTAGGATAGATTAAGCCTATTTTCAGATCAGGCATGGTAAATCTAAATATATGACTGAAAATTGTTCTATTCATTCACTCTTATAATGGTTTCCATGGTGATAAATGACTGAACACACACTTCCGGTTTGCCGATTTTAGGCAAATATTATCTTTCAAATATTAATGAAACAAATAAAAATGAACATGTACTTTATTTGAAACATAGCATGAATTTACCATGAAACTAGGAACATATATACAAAAATAGAATAAACTCAATAGTACTTCCAGGTCATCAGGAACAGGAAGTAGAGGTTATTATTTTACTTCCAGGTCAACAGGAACAGGAAGTAGAGGTTATTTTTTGGCGCCAAAACAACACTGGCACTTATTGGCCAGTAATAGCTATAAAAGGAGCTACCATGCTAATCCATCTATAGTCTTGATAAAGGCCCAGTTCTTAGGGCCGAAACGCGTTGACATATATGGTAAGCTTCTTTTCAATTACTGACTAAGTTTGAATAGCAGTTTTGCACTATGTTATATTTGTTTTATTACAGGTATATCTTTGAATGAATTGATCCCTGAGACATAGGATCCATTTCTGTATTTTTTCATCGTTTACACACAGGAATAACTTTTTAGGAGCATCTCTTCACATCTTGTATTCACATAAGGGTCACTTTATAAGTGTGTTATTCACTTTAACACATCCTAAATATTCATTTGGATTATTTTTTCAAATTTTTTCCTTTTTCTTTTTTCATTTTTGTGTAAACACATTTTTGATTATTCACGCCCACTTCATCACATCATCTTTTTCAGGATTTTTTGGATATTCACAATAATTTTTGAAATTTGATTTGAAAACCACTACGTTTTTCTTTTTTACACACTTCATCATTTCACCGTTTATCGAGGGATATATAAGGATAACTGTTTTAAAATAGAATCTTCATATTGGACATTCACTCTCTGGAAAGAATTTAAAGTTTGGGACCTACATATTTATGGACACCTACTCAGTAAATTGATGTTTTTATATATTTATATTTTTTATCCAACCATCATCAGCTGTTTTATTGTAATTTATTTTGTGATTAAGATTGTATATTGTTGTGGTTTTTAACCACAATTGTATTGTTTTTTATATAGATATATGCATATTTTATTGTTAATTTTAAGTGGATCCACTTTTGTATCTTGTTTGTATATTTTAGCTATAAGTAGCTTATAAAATATTTTATATACCCCTATAGAATTTCAATATATTTTTTATTTAAATAATCTTGTCACTACTAGTGTCTTAGCCTTTTAGGAGGCGCTCTGTGTATTCATTTTTAGCACCGGATAATAAATAAAAGTCATGTGATCAGGCTGTCAGAAGATGATTAGACACAAGGTAATCACAGAGGTAAAAAGTGTATTAATATAACTGTGTTGGTAATGCAAAACTGGTGAATGGGTAATAAAGGGATTATATATCTTTTAAAACAATAAAACTTTTAATGTAGACTGTCCCATTAAGGAATGGGTGGGGCAATTTTACAGCAGTTCATAATGTCAGACACTGCGGCCTGAAGGACTTTCCTGACCATAGATGCTTGCGAAGAAGCGAAAACATAAAAAGTGGTAACATTTTGAGAAGATATGCAGAGATGACCATGTTGCAGCTTTGCAAATCTGCAAATTTTTGAAAACCCAGAAAGTAGCAACTGATCTTGTAGAATGAGCTGTGATTATTATTTATTATACTTTATTTATAAAGTGCCAACATATTCCACAGTGCTGTCCATGGGTACAATTTGTTTAAATAAAACAATGATACAAAACTTGTAAGAGACAAGACAAAATTTGACAAACAAATACAGGAGGAATTGAGGGCCCTGTTCCCATGGGAACTGACAATATAGAGTGGGAGGGTGAGAAAAAAGGAGGTGAGGAGTGCAAGGGTGAGAATGATGTTAAAACAGTGTTAGATGAGGGCAATTATTAGGTAAGTGGAATTATATTTGTTACTGAGTTTGGTGGTAGGCTTCCCTGAACAAAAATATCTTTAGGGAGCGTTTAAAAGAAGACAGATTAGGAAGAAGTCTGAAGGGAGAGTGATCTAGAGGGTAGGTGTCACACAAGATAAGTCCTGCAGTTTAGCATAGGAAGAGGTGATAATCGAAGATGGGAGGGGCAGGTCATTGTTGGATCTTAGTGGGCCGGCTGGAGTATATTTGTTGATTAGTGAGGACAGGTAGTGGGGAGCGGCGTTGGTATGGGCTTTGTAGGTCAGGATGAGAATTTTAAATTTAATTCTGCTGTGAATGGGGAGCCAGTGAAGGGACTCACAAAGAGGTGTAAAAGATACAGAGCAACAGGAAAGGTGGATTAGCCTGGCAGAGGCATCTAGGATGGATTGAATGGGGGAGAGATAGGTTATTGCAGTAGTCAAGTCAGGAAATTACAAGGGAGTGGATTATTTGCTTTGTAGTGTCAGCATTCCGAAATGGTCAAATTTTGGAAATATTGTGTAGGTGGTTGCTGCAGCATGAAGAGAGTAATTGGATGTGGGACAGGTTGGAGTCAAGTGTAATTCTGAGGCAGCAGACTTGGGGTGATCGGGAGATAGTGATGCTGTTGACATCAGAGTGGAGCTAGAGGGGAGGATTAAAAGGAGCTCAGTCTTGGACATGTTAATCTTTAGGTGGTGTGAAGCCATCCAGGAAAGGGGAAAGGACAGAGGGAATGAGAGCAGGGTTAGAGAGGTAGGTCTGTGTGTCATCAGCATAGAGGTGATACATGAAGCCATAGCTGTTGATACGTTTACCCAGAGAAGAAGGATAAATGGAGAAGAGTAGAGGAACTAGGACAGAGCCTTGAGGTATGCCAACAGACAGAAAGGGAGTCACCAGCAAATTACACAGAAAAGGACTTGTGTGAAAGATAAGAATGGATCCAAGAGAGTGCAGAGGATCTGTAGGAGGATGGAGTGGTCAACTGTGTCTAATGCAGCTGAGAGGTCAAGTTAGATAAGTATAGAGTTGTGGCAGTTACTTTTAGCAGAAAGAAAATAATTAGTAACCCTGGTGAGGACAGTTTCAGTTGAGTGTTGGGGGCGGAAGCCAGATTGCAGGGGGTCAAGCAAGAAGTTAGAGGACAGGAAGAGGGTTAGGCGGTAGTAAACTAGTTTTCCCAGGAGTTTTGATACTTTTAGGGGGTGACTTTCCTACCACCAAATAAGTCTTGTGAATTACCAGTTTAAGCCAAGAGGCCAAGGCTACAGAAATAGCCTTCTCCCTTTTATATGCACCAGAGTAGTGAACAAATAAACCGTAAGATTGTCTGAACTCCTTAGTAACTTGAAGATAAAACTTCAATGCTTTCGACTTCCGGTGCAGGCCGGGGCATGCAGGTGGAGTGAAGGTGGTGTACTGCTCGGCGCCTTACAAACACCTAATTTCGGATGCACATTTACCTTGGCCAGACATTAGAATGGCCCGGACCCAGAAGTGGGAGGAAGCGCAACGGAAGTCCCACAGCAGCGATCGCTTCGTGGCTGAAGCAGCTCTATTGGATAAGCCAAAAGCAAGGTATTTGGCTGGTTTGCTATCTCCGGTTGTTCCCTCCGGGCTCCTGGACAAAGATACACAGTTGGCGTGTGACGTCACTAACCTTGGACCGGGCTTAGCCACCGGCAGAGACAGCAACAGAGGGAATAAGAAGTTAGAAGCATACAAGGACGGTACTGTTTCTTTTCCTTCACACTACAGCTATTAACCCTAAGCTACTAACAAGTAATAAGCACACAGACTGAAACTTTTTAACAAACGCTTAATGCTTCTCTGCACTCAAACACGCTATAACAAACTACAGCTGCTTTACTGGGCATATGCTTGCTTCTTACAAGACCGTAATCGCTTAAACACTAAAGAGCTGTGGCAGAGACCTGAAATGTTATATAAGTGATATCTTACATCAGGCTGAAGGCATTAAGTAGTCCACAATTCTCTCTCTTAAGCCTAATCTTGGACCTAAAGATTCAGTGTTGGAAATAACTCTGACAAGAGCTAAGAGAGAAAGTGGAGGGAATACTAGCTGTTTTGAACTCTAGGCTGTTAATCAGCAAATCAAACATATAGACTATGACTGAAACTGGCTAATAAACATTCAATGCTTCTGACTTGCTTGCAAACATTCTATAACAAACTATACTTGCTCTACTGGACCCATACCGGCTTGTTATAATAATAAGACTATAAATTATCCAGTACTAAAGAGAAGCGGCAGTAATCTGAGCAGAACTGTATTAACCTTCATTGCTGCCTAAGATAATTTTACATCAGACTGGGGATATTAAATAATCTATAAATTCATCTCCTGAGCTTAAATCCTGGATATGAGGACTTAGAATTAGAATCAACACTGACAAGAGTTGAGACAGGAAGTGGTGGGAAACATCAACTATTCTGTATAAAAACAGGGGATAACTGGTAAAACCCCCAGTTCTAGAATCAATATAAAATATAGTCCACTGTACTCTCCCATAACCCTAAGGGTAGGAGTAGAATTGGATTAATTTATAACACCCAGTGGATATAGAAAGACCTAGAAGATCAGGTTACACAGTCCCAGACAGGAAGAAAGGAAGGAAACCTGTTGGAATCGTAGAGTTGCTATAATCTAAGTAGCTTGTACTGGGAGATCTCAACCTAAGAAGCAACCGAATACTTGGAAACTAGCCCTCCCATAACCCAACGGGTAGGAGACTGTAAAAGGCCAAAATATATCTAATTAAAGCTAGCAGCTGGGCTGAATACCATCACAAAGGACGACCACTGCCTAGAAAACAGAATAAAATAAGACACTGGACACATCATTGTAATATACTTCTTATGTAAAATCTATAGGGGCTAGCTATACAAAAGGGAATTGCATAATATAAAGTAAGCTTTTATAATTCTGACATTAAGCCCTTAGATCGTTAAACTAAAAAATTCAAGTGGAAGGGACATATAAGAACTGGAAACAACTCTAAGTGGCTAGATATAGTTAGATGTAGAAACCTAGAAATATTGGCATTACAGTAGTATAAAAAGAAGAGGAAAGGGAAAACTCACTGGCTTGGCTGACGTGGCAATAGACACTAACCCCGGTTTTGCTTTTGTTTTTTTGGTGTTTTGTTTTGTTTTCTGTTTTTACTGTTACTGGTATATTTTTTTTTTTGTGTTTCCTAGCTTTTGAGTACACCTATTTTTAAGCACTTCACACGCTACAACTAATTCACTGAATGAGAACACATTATACACAGGAGTCAACTTAACTTAATAAATCACAGATTAGTACATCAATTATAATTTCTATAATAATTTCCACATTTAAAAAAAAAAAAAAAAAAAAAACTTCAATGCTTTCAATGCTCTGAAAACATCAAGATTATGTAAAATTTGTTGCTTAGAATTAGAAGGATCCGGACACAAAGAAGGGACAACAATCTCCTACTTGATATTTTCCAAAGAAACCCCCTTAAAAAGAAAATCATATTTAGTAAGAAGAACTGATTTATCTTTGTGAAAAACTAAAAAGGGAGGGTCACTAGATAAAGCCTATAACTCAGAAACTCTCCTAGTGGAGAGCACTTTCCATGATAATAGTTTGGTTCAAAAGGAGGACATTGCAGAACAGAAATAACTAAGTTAAAGTTCCAGGATGGAGATATAGGCCACACAACTGGCCTAATTCTAACCAGCACCTGATCAACAGTTTGAATATTAGGACGTTTAGCTAACTTTTTATGAAACAAAACAGATAAGGCAGAGACTTGGCTTTTCAGAGAGCAAGCAGACAAAACCTTGTAAAGACCATCTTGTAAAAACTGAAGAATTCTAAGAATCCTAAAGGAATGTCAAGAAAAGCCACTGAAATAACACCAATCAAAGTATGCCTTCCAAATTTTGTGATAAATGTGTTTGGGTAACAGGCTTTCTGGCTTGAATCAGTGTTAATAAACCTCTGTGTTTTAAGACTAGGCTTTCAACCTCCACGCCGTTAAACTAGAGATTTGAGGTCCTGATGGAAAAGAGGCCCTTGAGACAATAGATCTTGTCTTAGAGGAAGAAGCCATGGAGGAGAAGAGGACATCTGCACCAAATCTGCATACCATGTTTTGCGGGGTCAGCCTGAAGCCATCAGGATTTCTGAAGCTGACTCCTGTTTAATTCAAGGAATTACTCTTGGAAGTAGAACAAACGAAGGGAACAGGTACTCTAGATGAAAGCTCCATGGACACTCCAAGGCATCTATCATCTAAGCCTTTGATCTTGAACAATACACTGGAAGTTTGTGATTTAAATTAGAAGTCATACAATCTATGACCAGTAGCCCCCATCTGATCAATAATTAATCGAAGATGTCCTGATGAAAAGATCACTCTCCTGGATGAAACAACTGACGGCTGAGGTAATCTGCTTCCCAATTGTTCACTCCTGGAATGTGATTTGCTTACAGAGAGAAATGATTCTTCTCTGCCAAATACAGTATCTGGGACACTTCCTGCATGGCCAGGGGACAGTGGGTTCCCCCTTGATCATTTATGTAAGTCACCCTCATGATATTGTCCAACTGTAAATGTATAAACCTTTCCTTTTTTAGGAGAGGCCAGGATTGAAGAACCCAAAGAATCATTTGGAATTCCAGAAGAGACCAAACGTTTTGAACTCTCTGAGATTTCCAGACTGTGCCCCAGGCCAAAACACTGTTGTCTGTCGTCACAATAGCCCAAGAAAGGACTCTGTATCCACCAAGGGAGAGATTGTCTAGCAGACAAATCCAGAACAATCTGCTCATCCGGTGCTTCCAGAGTTAAAAGAGTTGATCGTTACATTATAATTTGTTTTTAAGATATATTGAGAATGATGTAATCTAATCATATTTTTTGTTTTACGCTGTTTATTTTGTTGACACCACGCGTGTATTTGTGGTATATTTGTTTACATCCTGTGTGGTGTAGTTCTATATTGATATGGAAGAACCTTTCTTGCTTTGTATTATACTCTGGTAGCCACAAATAAATAAATATTTTTAAAAAAAAAGAACAATCTGCTCATCCAATTGCAGATAAGTCTTTTACCACTGATTGAGCATAGATAGCTGAAGGGTGTCACGGATACCAGACAGCTAAGGCTACCCCCCACCCCCTACAACCTCACCCCTGTTGTTTCTCAGTGGTTTTGGGCTCCTCAGAGCAACCACAATCTCTGGAAGCTTTTGTTTGCACGGTTTTGTGTTCTAAACTTGTTAAGAGAAGAGCTGGTGTATGACCAGGAAAATCCTCCTAGGCTGGCCGGGCTCCTGGGGCTCCTGGAACTCCCGGACGGCCGTCTCACAACAGACACCCGCCTAACCCCTCTCAGGCTGGCTGGGCTTCTGGAACTCCTGGTCGGCCACAGGGCAGCAGAACACCCGCTAACTTTAGCCCTGGTCGCTCCAGTAGCCCTTTGCCCCAGAGCTCCGCTCTTTTGGGGATTGGTAGCCCCTAAGGAGGGCAAGAGCTGGGGGAATTATCGGAGGGGAGCTCCTTTGGGAACCAGGGGTTTTGGACTCCCCTAACCCCATAACTTCAACGAACTGTAACTCCGGTCTCCAGTAACGAATCACACTGATTTTTGGACTGTAGCATCTGGGGACCGAGAGCTTAAAAATAACAACCCAACCGGGATCACCCCGAAACTGCCACCCCTAGGCACTGGGATTCTGTGAGACTGTGGCTGCTATGGAGGTGCCGGTCAGTCTCGAGGGGCGGGAATGGTGGGAAAATTGTGGTATTGTCCAGGGTCTTATCAAGATGAGCTGTGTGTATAAAAGGAGTGTATGTTTTACAATAAAGAGAGTTCCTGTTTCACCTGAATGCTAGTATGTCTAGTTATTTGGGTGGGCTCCAGCTAAAATCACTTTCCTGGGCTACATAGCCTCCTGTTCCAGGCAGAGGAAGGACTCTCTGGCAGAGCTACCTAGTCTGGGTAGCCGGAGTCTGCCACAGGATGGGACCCTGAGTACTGGTGCTGTCGGGCAACAGGGGTGGTAACAGGCTGTGGTCACTTGCCAGCTACATAGCTGCAGTCGTCAGGGAGGAAGCAGGACCCGTTTGGCAGAGCTACCCAGTCAGGGTAGCCGAGGTAGCTCTTCGGAACATTGATTCTCCAAACGTGATCCTGGAGAAAAGATAGAAGTCTTTGAGTATTGACAATAGCTAGAGGCAGAGAAGGAGCCTACACTTAGATATTATACAGATAAGGGGCAATTGAGATTCCCAGGGCTCTGATCACCGCCAACAATGCTCCTAGCACCTTTGTGAAAATGCGAGGAGCTGTAGCCAGACCAAATGGAAGGGTGACAAACATGTAGTGTTTGTCTAAGAGTGCAAACCTTAGAAATTAATGGTGATCATTGTGGATAGGGTCTATAGTGGACATAAATTTACCCTGTTTGGTAAGGGTAAAATTGTGTGAATTGTTTCCATCTTGAAAGTGGGGACCCTGACAAAACTTGTTCCAAATGGGTCTGAAAGTCCCTTCCTTCTTTGTGACAATGAACATATTGGAGGAAAACCCTTGTCTCTGTTGAGACACAGGTACTAGGAAAATTTAGTGTTCTCCCCAGGACCTTTTTAGCAGGTGTACCGGCTGATTTTACTGACCAACCGTCAAAAATCTTAGCCAATATTAAGCTAAAATTATCTCATATTAAATTTTTTTAATTTTTATTGCACAAATTATCATTAAAGTGATGGTTAATCCAAGCATTTAACAAACGCTAGGATTTACCCTCACTAAAAATCAAGCAGAGTTTAATTGATCAACAGTGTAAAAAAAGGGTGCTAAACTCAACCTTTCTGTGCCATTGCAGAATTTAACAAATGTATTTAAAGCAATGGTAAATCCAAGCGTTTAACAAACGCTAGGATTTACCATCACTAAAAATCAAGGGGAGTTTAATTGATTAACATGTAAAAAAAAAGGGTGCTAACTCACCCTTTCTGTGCCATTGCACAGTGCTAAATTCAGCAGCTCTGGCCATCCAAGGCACAACAATCTCCTTCAATGAGGTGGTGTTTGCACCTCTCAACCAATTGCCGTGCGTGTCAACTGACAGGTTTCTGAATGCACCACCACTATTGGTTCAGAGGTGCAAGCTGCAACTCATTGATAGAAGATCGTTGTGCCGTGGGCGGCCTGAGCCGCTGAACTTAGCACTGTACAACAGCGCAGACAGGGTGAGTTTAGCAGCCTTTTTTACATGGTTAATCAATGAAATTCCCCTTGATTTTTAGTGATGGCAAATCCTAACGTTTTAAACGCTTGGATTTACCATCACTTTAAATACATTTGTTAAATTCTGCAATTAAATTTGTTCTTTGGATAGCTGAAAACTATATAATATTAGAAACAAATTACACTGCCCCCCCCCCGGCTACTAAATGATGGCACCCACCTACTTCCTAAAGCCACCTGGCTAGCAAACATTTCTGTGGAGTACACTGTAATTACTCCCATATTCTCTATATCCTGAACACATTGCATGAAGGCAGCCACCTTTACAGGATTTTTGGGGACATAAGACAGATAGAATCCATCCTCAAAGAGGCCTGGAGCGAAAGGCTATCCTGTAATCCTGTTATATGATGTTTTAAACCCAAGGGTCCTTGACTGACTGAAACCAGGCCTTCTGGAAAAGACTCAATCTGCCCCATACCATAACAGAATCTGGTTTGGGGGCCTAACCTTTGTGCAGATTTGGTGTTGGACTTCTTGGCCTGCTTGTTCTTTGTCCAGAAAGAACTAGGCTTCCAGGCCGGCTTGGAGAGAAGAGGAGGACTTCTGATCTCCTGAAGAACAAAAGGAGCAAAACCTGTTACTTGGTCTGTTCTTTCCCAGATTTCTTGCCCTGAGGGAGAAAAGCTCCTTTGTCTCCAGTAACAGTCTTAATGATTGAGTCCGGGGAAGAACCAAGTAAGATCTTCCCAAGGAAGGAGTCATTAACATATTTTTTGACATCATGTCTGCTGACAATGACTTTAACCATAAAGCCCTTCTTGCAAGAACTGCCATAGACATATTTTTTACATCAATCCTGATGATGTCCATTACTGCGTCCCATATAAAGGAATTAGCCATTTTGAGGGCCTTAAAGGAATTGCACCAGAGGGCCACTGCTGCAGCCACACAGTTAATAGACACTGCTGGTTTAAGCAGAAGACCTGTTTGAAGAAGAGCTTTCTCAAGAAAGACTCTAATTTGTGGTCCTGTGGGTCCCTGAACGAGGTGCTATCCTCCATGGGGATAGTAGTGCATCTGGCAAGAGAAAAATTAGATCCATCAACCTTGGGGATGGTTTCCCACAATTCCACATTCTGTTCTGGAATCGGGTACATCCTCTTAAAAAAAAAAGAAAGAGCAAATGGTAAACCAGGCTTCTTCCATTTCTTAGCTATATAGTCAGAAATAAAATCTGGAACCTGAAATACCTCTGGAATTTTTGGTGAAGCTTTGAAAACAGCATTTCTCAGTACCTCAAGCAACAAGGAATGAATATGCTCCACTTTCAATCTCAAAGCAGTGTCAAATTAAGGGTCAGGAAAAGGGTCCTGTTCACCAGATGACACTTCCCATCTGAACTGGATGAATCTGATTCTGCAGAGTCAAAACTCTTAAGCAGGTCAGTTGAGTGGAAGAAGCTTGCATGTTCACTTCAAAAGATGAAAATAAACCCCCAGACTTTCATTAACATTTACTTGGCTTGGGGATAGCCGCTAAATATTCTGCCATAGTTTTGTGTAAATCATTTTTAAACTCAGGGGTAAAGTCAGTAGTAGCCCCTTAGTAACAAACAGAGGGACAGGACATTAGAAGGTTTTTTGACCTGGCTCACTAGAACAGTTTTGCAAAACAGACAAAAAAATGGAAAGGGAGAATTATCAGTAGACGACTATTCCAAAGGGTCTGACATAGCTCTAATGGGGACATATTTACTGTGTTCCTTTATATGCAAGAGTGATAAGTATAGCAGATTATGAACAAATACACATACACTGTTAAATAATAATGTTAGAGAGTCCTCTACACAAGTAAACCCTGGCAGCTGCTGCATGGAAACTCACCCCCCTCCAGTGACAGGATGCAGAATCAGTCTCAATTTTGTGGGAAAAAGCAAGCAGAGGCTGAGTAGCTCCTCTCTTGCTAAACTGCAGAATCCGGGTGAGGGGGGGGGGGGGGAAGAGTGCCAAGCTGAGGGGGCAGGGCTACTGACAGGAGCACTGCTGGTACCTCAGAGAGGCCATATATTGTGAAAAAAATTAATTATTTAATAAAAGTTAAAAAACACTTTAAACATACCCCCAAACGATCCTAAGTTGCTGCAGAGCTGAACCGTATGCTTGCTGAATGCTTGCTGAGATAACCGCTGGCTGCTTTGGAAATGGGGGTCTCCAGGGCTGACAAAGGGTAAAGAAGATGTCGTAGGTATGCCTTACTAATTTGAGGTAGGGCATTCAGATACTTGAAATCAGAAAAAAATGTGTCAGTAAGAGAGTAAGTCAATGGCTATGAATAGATATACAGGTATGTACGGATATATATAGAAATATGTATTTACAATAAAAAAGTACATTGTTCTGTATGTGAAGAACATTGGAATGTGAAATATTCATAATTCATGTCGGGTTTAGCGCACTTGAATAAACGCGATCAGGCTAGTGCGCAAGTATGGGTGTTTTTTCCAGTTTCCGCTCTCCATTGAAGTCTATAGGGGAATACGTTCAAGTAATCACAACTTCACAAAGTCTATTTTTACTTTCAACTTGTAATACAAGCAGAAACTCAACATGCTCAACTTGACGTGCACAAAAAGCCTCCGTTTAGCAAAGTTAACTCAAAAAAGCGCTCCACTCATAATCTAGCCCTGAATGTAGGGAGCAAAAGAAAGTCAAGTGTTACCCCAAGGCAGCGGGCCTGAGGGGTAGAGGTGATGACAGAGTTGTCCACAGTAAGTGAGATTTGGTGAATTTGGAGATTTTAGAGAGCGGAAATAGGATTTCAGTTTGAGAGGTTCAGCTTTAGGAAGTGAGAAGCCATCCAGGATGTGATATAAGATAGGCAGATGGTGACACGAGACAGCAGGAAAGAGGAAATGT
Organism: Bombina bombina; assembly: GCF_027579735.1. Taxonomy (NCBI): domain Eukaryota; kingdom Metazoa; phylum Chordata; class Amphibia; order Anura; family Bombinatoridae; genus Bombina; species Bombina bombina. The sequence continues at coordinate 1,145,085,947 of NC_069500.1, forward strand.
CTGGTGCAAAAAAGGTAGATTTGGGCGTCATTTATAGCAGAAAAGAATGCTGTTTTCTTATTTGTTCAAATATGAGAAACTTTACACATGTCTACAGTCCAAACAGCTAAAGAGAAACAAAACATTTACTGAAAAGTATATAACTATATTTAAATTCTAACTGCTTTGAATGTAGGATGCCAAATTTGCATATGTGCATGTGATTTCACAGTACACACATTTTTATTTTTTTTATGACATTGCTTGTACTATTTTGTCAGACTATTACTGTGATACTGAAAATTAGTAGCATCAAGGTTTAGTTTTATATATAAAAAAACAAAAAGGGTACAGGACAAATGGTCAATATAAATGTGTAATCCAATACCAATTAACTGGCAGTGACGTAAATAATTAAGTGGTGCAGACCCTATAACAAATTATATACACAACTAACTATAAGAAAAGAGTTTGGAACATGTAAATTAATTAACCATATGAAAGATAGGGAATCAAGCACTCTTCTGAAAATAAATCATCAAAATTTGTTATTCAAAGTGTAGGGAATCAATCTCTGACCAAAATAATCTTTGAAAAAATAAACAGTATTTATTGTGCAAAATATGGGAGATCAATTATAGATATAATACCTTTATAATCCCAAGGAACTATCAGCCACATAGGTGTATATTACCACAAAAACATGTGACACAAGAACATGTGACAGTATATTACCCTAAAGATGTGCACACCTTATAATTATATATGATAAATAACATGTATACCATTCTATTAAAAGCACAACACCAGTGCCAAGTCTTTTCAGCTACTGTTTACAAGGAAAGGAGATTTATAATCACATGTAATGGATGCCTGGGGGTATTGTGTAATGCTTTGGTTCTGTTATAGTCAGGAAGGGCACAGGAACTTTTATGTGCTAAAGAATTGGGTTTGACTCGCACTCCTCTCTCCTTTTCATTGTGTGACTGTGATTACAGTACCAACAGGAGGTACCAATTAGAGTGCTAGAGTCACCATTTCGTAGTTGCACAGCAGTAATAATGGAAGTGAATCAACAGCAGGGAAATGTGGTCCAATACAACAGGGACTATTTCTCATTGATGCCAGCAGTAGAAAGAGAACACAAGATTATGAACACATTTTTTCTGAAGATAAAGGAGTATTATCTCTCAGTTCCCTATTTGAAATCATGGAGTCACTACTTTTAAAAGAGTGTAAAGTTCAGTGGGATATCTGGACATTTGACAAATACCTTGAGCTCGGGATGATCCCCAGGGGACTCTTGAAATTCCAGACATTTGATGTAGATCCAAATGAAAAAGATTTTATTAAGGATTGGAATTTAACTTTAACTGATTGTTCTATGAAATGGATGAACATGTTAAAAGAGTTTAAATCTAGACAACTAATTGGGATAAAAAATGAAATTTCAGATTTCTAAACTGAAATGGATAAACGCATTGGCGATCCACAGTTTGGCAAATTTGACACTATACTAAGAGGTATTGTGGCCAGGGGTAAGAGTGTTGTAATGGAGAACAAACATTCAACATTTTTGCGGGACAGATCAGACTACCAAACAGACACTGTGTATATATGGAATAGAAAGAAAAGGGGGGAATTCAGACGTACACAGTTTCCGAATAAGAAAAGAGGTAACCGCAGACGCAGAGGTAACAAACAACAGAAGAATGTTACATTCACTGGGAGTGATTCAGAATATTCCTCTGATGAAGGATCAACTGAGTGCCCTGTAGCTGCGGTAACCTCTGGTACTATTGTCCCTTCTACCTCTATTGATATGCCAGTTGCCCCTGTTGCAGATGCAGGCCCTAGAATAGGGTCATCAGGTGGTCCAGTAGTTAGACATAAAAATAGTAATCAATTCCAACAAGTAACCCACTATGAACCTATGCATGCACATAGTTCCACACATATTACAAGTGCACAAGGGACTATGAACTCTGATCTTGAACAGGTTTTCCCTAAGGTTTTTCGAGAGACCCGAGATCAAACAGGGGGAGTTCAGCAGACACAAGGGGAGGGGACAGGGAGGTACCAATTGAGGGGCAACCGCCCACAAACCAAGTACAAATGATACAGAATGTTTTGAATCTTTCCTCATACACACTTTCCAAAGAACAAATACAGGTGCTGTCCCTGGGATTAGGTTTCTCGCCTACGAGTAACTTCAATCTGTTCCAAACTTTGTTGGATGTGAATCGCCTTATTAGTAATTTAACTTTAAAAAAACATTTTGGTGCAGGAGACATGACTCCAGGCAGTGGGGGGGGAGCAGCATCACAGAATCAGGGGGATCATAGTTTGCATGATTTTCATGAACTCTGTGATGTTGTGTCCTTACAATCCTTGGAAAGTGAGTCCAGGAATCTCTCCAATACCACTAATAGGGCATCTAGTTTCAAAAATAATTCAACCTTTTATCCCATTCACAACAGAGAGATTATTTTGGAAACTTTCCAACAAAGAGTGGAAACTGATTTGATTAATTTGGCTGGTTCCTGCACGAAGACTGCACATAATTTATCATACAAACAAAGGAAAGCTTTGAGCGAACTTGAGAAAAACAGCAATTTGGTCATACGCACCGCGGACAAAGGCGGTGCGGTTGTTGTTATGAATAGGATGGATTATGTGGCTGAGGCCAACCGCCAACTGCATAATCCGCATGATTACCTCAAACTAGACAGAGATCCCACACGGGCCTATCAGTTGGAACTCAAAAACATTTTGGACGATGGTAGGGAACAGGGGTTCCTTGATGACCAGACAGTGGCATATTTATATGTAGTACATCCCCGGACCCCCTGTTTCCACCATCTTCCCAAAGTACATAAATCTGTCACCAATGTACAAGGAAGGCAAATCGTGAGTGGCATCGGTTCACTATTAGAACATTTGTCGCAGTGGACCGATTCCATATTACAGCCCCTAGTAACACAAGTGGCATCCCATTTGAAGGACACCAAGCATGTCATCAATATCGTGGAGCAGTTTAAGTGGGAATGTGGCTATTTATGGCTCACTGTGGATGTTGCCGCATTGAATTCTTCCATCCCTCACAACAAGGGATTAGAGCTATACAATATTTTCTGCACAACTATTCCAATTACAGTGTTGACTTTCAGACCTTTATTTTGAGAGTAGTGAGGTTCCTTTTAACCCACAATTTTTTCCAATTTGAGGGGGATTGCTATCTCCAGAGATGCGGCACAGCCATGGGAGCTAAATTCGCCCCATCCTACGCCAATTTATATCTAGGCTGGTGGGAGCTGTGCCGCATCTATGGAGATGGCAAACTTCACAGAAGTAACATAAAATTGTATTACAGGTATATAGACGACCTGTTATTGGTCTGGAAGGGGGCAGATGAAAGTATTGAACAGTTCATGACGTATCTAAACAGCAATGATATGGGTTTGAGATTCACTCATGAAACAAATCCAGTGGAAATACATTTCTTGGATTTATCCTTGAGAGGCATCACGGGAAAGAAAGTTGCCACTTGTGTGTATCACAAACCCATAACGGGAAACACCATACTACATGGCCAGAGCTGCCACCCGAAGCAGATAAGGTTTGAAATAGCCAAGGGCCAACTAATCAGGCTCAAGCGCAATTGCTCAGATCCCTCTGAATTTAAAGACAAGGCTACTGATCTCAAACAAAATCTGAGAAAGAGAAAATATCCACAGAGAGACTTGGACAGAGCAGAGGCAATAGTTGAAAGCATTCCTAGATCAGAATTACTCAAATATAACAAGAGATCAGAGAGGGAGATCTCTGGAAGAGATAGAGTTAACTTTGTAACAGAATACAGATCCCAGTACCAGGAGATCTGTAAGATAGTGAGAAAGAATTTCTCACTGCTTGCGGCAGACGACCAGTTACAGAGGGTAGTCGAGACAGGAATCAGATGTTCCTACAAAAAGAGCAAAACCCTAGGCTCTATATTAGCACCAATCCAATTGAAAAAAAGTATCCAATACCAATAGTTCATGGCTCACACATGTTGGTATGTACAGATGTGGGAGCCACCATTGTCGTCCATGTGAATTTGTACAAATTACCAAGGAATTTGAGTCTTTGGCACTGGGTACAAAATATGACATACACTCATGTCTAAATTGTAGAACCACTTATGTGATATATTTGATATGTATAGCGTGCAAGAAACAATACGTGGGTCTCACGTCAAGAGACGTAAATACCCGAATTATGTTACACCTTTCCACGATAAGCCAAGGTAAGGCCACCACTCCACTTGTGCAACATTTTGCAGAAAAACACAAAAGCACATTAAACACCTTCAAGTGGTGCACCATAGAGAAAGTGGTACTACCCAAACGTGGCGGTGACCTTGAACAGCTCTTAGCCAAAAGAGAAATATTTTGGATCTTCAAATTAGACACCAGAGTCCCAAAGGGACTTAATTCCAGGTATGACCTAATAAATTACTGGGAATGAATGGTATTGGTCCATTTGTACATATTTTCTTAGATATGGACTAGTTGAAATATGTTACATGTCTTATAGTGTAGATATTTAAATACACACATCACACATGTAATGGTCTGTATTTAAGTGATTCTTTTATATACAGCTTATTGGTCCCCCCCCCCCCTTTCCCCATACCCCGCTTTCCCCCCCCCTCCACAGTTCACACTGTGTCATCCAATGCAGGATAACTATAGGGACATCCCCTGCTTTTCCCCCCCTCCACAGTTCTCACTGTGCCATCCAATGCAGGATAACTACAGGGACAATAGATAGCACTCAATCTGATTGTAGTTTCTATTGGTCCATCTAATGCAGCGCAATAGGATAAAATACTATACTTGATCTGACATATAAGGACCTGTATAGTGCGTGGTATAGTGACGATAGTGATGGTCAAATAGTATTATATCCGCCGCACATTTGAACAGGTGAGCAAGGGATACCTTAATCTATTTCTGGTCAGTGTGACACACTACAGTTCTGTAATCATATACCTCTAGAGTATAACTACGTTGTTGTACAAATATATTTAATGTTTGTGACTGACAGCGACTCGCTTATTTAGACACACTGTGTGGTTTATATTTGTGTCAACCCTTCAAACCATCAATTAGCCAGTGTGCTGAGTGACCGATACACTGTCACACACATTTCAGATGATTGACAATATTGGTTGATTGGAGACTGTCTAAACACGTACATTTAGTATAGTGTTAATGCACTCTGAAATATTAGCCCAATTGTGTTAGTCTAGTCAATGAATACACTCAGTTATAAACTAATAATGATGTTATAAATTCACATATGTACTTATGAAGTAATCAAATTTATTGTATCAACTATGTGTGTTCTGATTTGTGATTCTGGGTATACAGAAGTATCAATCGTGTAATGTATAAACTTGTGTTCTCACATATGGTCTGGCAGACAATAGTAACAGAGTAGCGCAATTGTGTTTTTAATTAGCAATTAACTTTGAGCCAATTACAATTTTACATTTGCTTTTAAATAGCAGGAGCAAACACAGCACTATAGGCTATGACTACGGCTTAACCGCCGAAACGCGTAAGCCCAGTGCTGCGCTCACTCTGCTAAGCTACAGTGATTTCCATTGAATGTTTTTCTTTTTAACAAATGAATAAAAGTCAAGTTTTACTTTTGGCGTGGATCACATATTCTTTCTGATGATCTATATATATATATATATATATATATATACACACACAACTACTTTACATATACATACCGGCAACCTCTTGTGCTGTGGCTCTGGCGACTTCTAAATTTCTAGAAATTATTGCCACTTTATAGTTTTTTTGGGACAATAGATTTGCAATGGCTTTTCCTATTCCTCTAGATCCTCCAAAAACAGCACAGACTTTGGCCATCTAAAAAGGAAAACAAAATATTAGTCTGGTACTGTTATGTATATTCTATCATTTACAAATGTAGATAAAAAAAATACTGTCAATAGTATAAAAGGCACTTTATACTCAAACGTTTCACATGAAAAAAACATTTAAAATGCGGAATGTTTTCTTTCTATAAACAATATGAAGTAAGAGCTGCTTAAAATGAATACAGTATCATGTGTACTTCCTGCTATTACTCAATGTACCTATCAGCCAATGAGCATTAGGAGGAAGTACTTATCAGCCAATGAGCAATAGCAGGAAGAATCTATCAGCCAATGAGCTGAGCATGAAGTACACAGCTAATACTGCTGTGTTAGTCTCAATTTAAATTTAAATAGTTCTTACTTCATACTTAAATGCTGCCCTTTTGCAAAAATAATATTTTTTTAGTACAATATCACTGTAATCTAGCAATGCTACTATTATGATTGGACATTTTTATTTTCCAATGCTTTTTTTACAGAAATGTCTCCTATTTCTGAACCTATACTGACTGGCAAATGACAGCAATTTAATGAAAGATCTAGCTACCTAGTATAACTGGTATTTTTATAGATATAGTTTAATACATACTGACATAAAACTTTCAAACTTCACACTGTTTCAATAAGATTTTATTCAAAATACATTATACCAGTTTTGTGTTCTGTTTCCCACTAACAGTATGGCACATCATTGGGGGTTCACAAGCATGAGCAGAGAATGGTACTAAGCATAATACTGTCGTAGTGAAACTGATTATTATTTAGTCCTAGAATCTCATTTTAGCGCCTGATAATAAAACATAACATGCAGGAAATATTTATATTTCTTCCTGACCTTACAGTATTGAAGAGTTAATAGAGTGCTACAACTCAGGTATTATTTCAAGAAATGTCATGAGTCAAAACAGAAGGGCTGAAGGTAACAGACAACACCCTGTTTGTTCAGTAGACTTTGTACAGCCTAACATATTTTCAGTAGCTGATTGTGAAAGAACTGCAAATTACATTTCAGAGACATATTAAATGAAAGCTGACACCAAAAATGTAAGCCTTAAATCTGTTTACATGCTACTTTACCTGGCTGAGCAAGCTAATACTTTTTACAGCTTTATTTTGTTAACAGATTAAGGATACTGCACGGCAGTGTTTATCACTGGTTGACTGACCAGCAGAGTGGCACCTTATTCATATGAACTCCGCACGCCTCCTACATCAGCTCTACTCAGATATTTCCATGGAATTACTCAAACAAGTATGAAGGAAAATAGATATTAGACCATACTTACTAAACTTTCCATAAATTCACTCAGTACCAACAGTTTTTATTCTTTAAAGGACACCAAAAAGCACTAATAAAATGTTCTATATTGCCTTTTTCTTCTTCTTTTACTAATACTTGGTCAACAGCTACAAAGGGGTTCAACACAAGTAGTTTAAACATATAGTTCTGTTAGAGGATTTTATTATTGCACAATTGCTTAAACACGGTGATGGCCAATTTCCTAACACATTGGGTCCACAGATCAATATTTTAGAAGCCTTAAGGGCCATTTATAAATTTATGTCTATTAAGCACACATATCATAAGATATTTAACAAAAATGTCAAGTGGCACAGGGTACGATTTAGGTAAGAATGAAGGGTACCCTCTGTCTGCTGTTAAAAGGTAAACCTTTAAGGCAATAAAGAAAGCAGAAATATTCCAATGAACACTCATGTATTACCAACATTCGTACAGTGAAAATGTGCCATCCTCAAAAATAAGTTCAGGATGTACTTTACAAGCTTCCAAAAGTATATCAACTGTCTGAGCAGAAAGTCCAGCCTTCTTCAGATAGTAAGGTGCAGCTGCCAAGGTATAAGGTGCCTTTAGTTCTGGATAAAAGTGCAGGCTTTGCATCAGTAGGTCTTGAAATAGATGAAGAAGAGGGTTCATAGCCAATCTCATTAAAAGTGTAAACCAGGCAATTTCCAAGAGCTCTGATAGAGAAGCCTACAATCCGCCGATTATGGGCACCATCATACAGCCAGAGTATAAAAATACATAACCAGAATTTCTGTTAGCTCTTCAGAGGACTTATTGCTAATACTTGGGCTGTATTTCTGCCATCAGAACTCAGGAAAGGACATTAAGGGCCTGGAGCGGAGGCTCAATAACGGCGGCGCTTCTCCCTCGGTAGATCCGAGGTACTCGTTCCTAACTGGGAATTCAAGCTTTTCTAATCTGGTGAGAAGTATTACCAGGTCAGCAGCAGTGTAAACTAATACACATTTTCCAAAAATCATTTTACAAGGCGATGCTTGGAATGGCGCACATGGCGGGAGAAGCCTACCTGCAGCAATTAGACGAGGGGCTGGAGAGAATCGAAAAGCTGTTTCACAAATTAATGGATAAAGCTCCGTATGACTGCTTGATGCAAATTCTGCATGATAGAGAAAACCATGCCACACGCCTAATTGAGCCATTGACCACAGATTGCAACATCGACACAGAATCTCCTGTAAATTTGTCACAACCGACGAAGCAAACTGACTGGTCACAACCGCAGAAGATTTTTACAACAGCCTATGCGGTGCAGACTACTAAGCAGTTATCGAGAGCGTTCTCACTAGAAGAAAATCAATATGCCGTCTATATAAAAGATCTTCGGGATGAAAAAGCACAAGATATTTTCCCAACCAACCCTCCCCGATTGTGCGGCTGCTCTCAGACATCAACCTGGGCTACAACTCAGCCTGCAACCTGGAGGCTAAAGGAGCAAGACACAGCGGGGTTATTTCTTCAATGGGCAATAAAAAAAGCCTCTGTTATCTGTCGTTCCACATTGAAGTCACGTTGAGAGGTTACCCCCGGTCTCTATCCCAACCCCCTCATGAGAAGCATCAGACACTAAAAGAATTCAGTACTTGCCCCCGCAATAATACACAAGTCTTCATCGCAGAAAAGGGCTAGAATACAGAAACGCTTGTTAAACGGAGTTGAACAGTCATCCTGTTTTCTTGATCAGTTATAACTATGTTCATCCTATTAATGGGACTATATCGAGATGACTATAAGAGACTCATTCTGAAAGGTGCCATGTTGGTAGAGACCTCTGTTGCTATTTGTGTTTTTTATGATGTTTAGTATTGGTTGATATCAGTTTATTACAGATGTACCTCTTACTTCACCTCACTGTATATAGCCTTCTATTTTTATGATGTTTAACCACATATTTTGACGCAATTATATATTTTCTCCTATACTACTATATTGAAGGAAGGCTATCTCTAGGAAGATAAATAGTCGCTTCAGTTTTTGTGAGATGCACACTCTTTTTCTGATGGCCTGCGGCCGAGGCCACGGGGAGGGGCAGTATCTTAACACAATAGATGCCATGCATAAAAGATTGAGTTTCAACACTATAGTGATGGTATTGGTGGGATACTTTTTGAAACAGCAGAACTATACCATGCTACCAACTTACGTTTTGGAATGTAGCTTTAATACATCAGCTAATCCTATTATATAGTAATAACAGTTATGTCATATCAACCTTGTTAATATAGCCATCTATTTATCACAAATACCCCATACCCCATTATTGATAATCCCCATTCTGATTCAAAAAGTTTGTTTCACATAGGGTCTTATTATTAAGATAGATACCAAGATAAAATATGGGAAATTATTACATATATTTATATCTCCTTGTTGTGTGCGTGCAGCACATTATATCCTCTTCATTGAACCTGGTTTGCTCGACTGCTATTTTTTATTTTTAACTAACAACCCAGTTAGGACTTTTTCTTTATTGATTTCCTCACCCCATTCTGTACAGCTATTTGTTTGCTTTTTGCTTATTTGTTTTATTTACTTTTGTTTTATCATACGTGTTTCAAACACAGCCCCCTGGACTTGATCTCATTTAACCTTACAGGTCCAAGAGTGACCTAATATTTTGTAATAAGGGGAATAAGAAAAATAGGACTACAACTTCTCATCAATATCACAGAGTATATAATTAATTGATTGATTGTCTATCATTTGAAAAGTGTGTATGTATACTGTTTATTTCTTCTTGGACCTCAATAAAAACATTAAAAAAAAAAAAAGTGTAAACCAACAATGCTTTGCCAATTATTTGCCTTGTCCAGTTAAAGTATTTGAAGACCACAGAGGCTGACAGAACTGCCTGTTTTCCCTGGAAGGCAAACTGCGGTCATCTTTACCATCTGCAGCATTCATCTGCCTCTTTCAATAAGTTGGAGGTTTAAGTACCTCACTGAAGTCTGATACTGCAACTGCATTGCCTATGAAACTGTTCAGATCCATATTATTTAGATGAGCCTGAAAATGCTGAAGAGCCTGGCCAATCCCTCTGAGTTTCAATATATGAATGGTAACAGAGATCTGGCCAACAACGGTAACAAATGGGAATATGTCCAAGGTGTTGGAGTCTGTGATTAGGTAAACTCACTAGACCATACCGTCTCCAAAGCAGAATTTTAACTCAAGCCAATAGACTTATGTTGAGATGTCAAACACCTAGAAAGCAGATGCAGAAGATCACTAATATTTAGGATGTTTTTGACAGCGTTAATAATACAAAGATGCATCGACATATCAAAGGAATTGGAGCTTACAAACCTCGTTATCTATGGGATCATCTACCGCCTTCCTCCTGTTGTGTAAAGGAAAATGCCCACGGAATAAGAAATGTTGCATTTTCAAGTACATCTTGCAACTAAAAAATGCCACCACACATTCCATAGTCATCAGTTCAGAAAAATGTCACATAATGCACATAAAATCAAAACAACACGGATATTAGCTACATCACAATACCCCAATGCAAACAGATGTCACCAGAACAAAGTACTTCTATATAATAAAAGTAATGGTGGTATAAAAAAACACAGAATGTTCCAAAAGCCAAGCCTCCTGATTTTAGAAAAGGCAAAAACCCCCACAAAACTGCATTTCTACAGACATACATAAATATTATTTTGCATTAAATTAGAGCATGAAACTTTTATGTATAATATTTTTAGTTGAAAAAAGACAAAAGAAAAAAAAAGGTTATCCTGTTTAATTACCTTTACTGAAGATCACATGGGGGAGGGAGCATTCCACATTTTTTTAATGTTTCACGCCTGTTTGGGTTCTTAATCATACAAGAAAATGAACACATAACAAAAAACTGTATAAACAATATGAATACCACAAATCCTCCAAATTAAAAATGGTTACATCATAGCTTTAAAGTGAGCTTAAAGTTTAAATCATTATCTGTTCATTTATACACAGGGTGGTGTGAAGTGCACCATAATTATGATTTATGGGTGGAAAAATATCGCCATAGATCCAAAAAAAGTTAGTACTAAGGAAAAATCCTAATTTTACAAGCTGATGCTTAACTGGCACCTGTCATTAAAATCAGCAACTTTGCCTAAAAATAAATAAATAAATAAAAACTAAAACAAATAAATAGAAAACAGCTAGAATAGTGAGAAAAAACAGAATTTATGCTTACCTGATAAATTACTTTCTCCAACGGTGTGTCCGGTCCACGGCGTCATCCTTACTTGTGGGATATCTCTTCCCCAACAGGAAATGGCAAAGAGTCCCAGCAAAGCTGGCCATATAGTCCCTCCTAGGCTCCGCCCACCCCAGTCATTCGACCGACGGACAGGAGGAAATATATATAGGAGAAATAGAAAAGGAGATAAAAGAAGGCGCCAACATAGTGCGATTACCAATGAGATGGAACACGCAGTGCAAGTAAAAACAGAATTTATGTTTACCTGATAAATTTCTTTCTCCAACGGTGTGTCCGGTCCACGGCGTCATCCTTACTTGTGGGATATTCTCTTCCCCAACAGGAAATGGCAAAGAGCCCAGCAAAGCTGGTCACATGATCCCTCCTAGGCTCCGCCTACCCCAGTCATTCGACCGACGTTAAGGAGGAATATTTGCATAGGAGAAACCATATGGTACCGTGGTGACTGTAGTTAAAGAAAATAAATTATCAGACCTGATTAAAAAAACCAGGGCGGGCCGTTGACCGGACACACCGTTGGAGAAAGAAATTTATCAGGTAAACATAAATTCTGTTTTCTCCAACATAGGTGTGTCCGGTCCACGGCGTCATCCTTACTTGTGGGAACCAATACCAAAGCTTTAGGACACGGATGAAGGGAGGGAGCAAATCAGGTCACCTAAATGGAAGGCACCACGGCTTGCAAAACCTTTCTCCCAAAAATAGCCTCAGAAGAAGCAAAAGTATCAAACTTGTAAAATTTGGTAAAAGTGTGCAGTGAAGACCAAGTCGCTGCCCTACATATCTGATCAACAGAAGCCTCGTTCTTGAAGGCCCATGTGGAAGCCACAGCCCTAGTGGAATGAGCTGTGATTCTTTCGGGAGGCTGCCGTCCGGCAGTCTCGTAAGCCAATCTGATGATGCTTTTAATCCAAAAAGAGAGAGAGGTAGAAGTTGCTTTTTGACCTCTCCTTTTACCTGAATAAACAACAAACAAGGAAGATGTTTGTCTAAAATCCTTTGTAGCATCTAAATAGAATTTTAGAGCGCGAACAACATCCAAATTGTGCAACAAACGTTCCTTCTTTGAAACTGGTTTTGGACACAGAGAAGGTACGATAATCTCCTGGTTAATGTTTTTGTTAGAAACAACTTTTGGAAGAAAACCAGGTTTAGTACGTAAAACCACCTTATCTGCATGGAACACCAGATAAGGAGGAGAACACTGCAGAGCAGATAATTCTGAGACTCTTCTAGCAGAAGAAATCGCAACTAAAAACAAAACTTTCCAAGATAATAACTTAATATCAACGGAATGTAAGGGTTCAAACGGAACCCCCTGAAGAACTGAAAGAACTAAATTGAGACTCCAAGGAGGAGTCAAAGGTTTGTAAACAGGCTTGATTCTAACCAAAGCCTGAACAAAGGCTTGAACATCTGGCACAGCTGCCAGCTTTTTGTGAAGTAATACCGACAAGGCAGAAATCTGTCCCTTCAGGGAACTAGCAGATAATCCTTTTTCCAATCCTTCTTGAAGGAAGGATAGAATCCTAGGAATCTTAACCTTGTCCCAAGGGAATCCTTTAGATTCACACCAACAGATATATTTTTTCCAAATTTTGTGGTAAATCTTTCTAGTTACAGGCTTTCTGGCCTGAACAAGAGTATCGATAACAGAATCTGAGAATCCTCGCTTCGATAAAATCAAGCGTTCAATCTCCAAGCAGTCAGCTGGAGTGAAACCAGATTCGGATGTTCGAACGGACCCTGAACAAGAAGGTCTCGTCTCAAAGGTAGCTTCCAAGGTGGAGCCGATGACATATTCACCAGATCTGCATACCAAGTCCTGCGTGGCCACGCAGGAGCTATCAAGATCACCGACGCCCTCTCCTGATTGATCCTGGCTACCAGCCTGGGGATGAGAGGAAATGGCGGGAACACATAAGCTAGTTTGAAGGTCCAAGGTGCTACTAGTGCATCCACTAGAGCCGCCTTGGGATCCCTGGATCTGGCCCCGTAGCAAGGAACTTTGAAGTTCTGACGAGAGGCCATCAGATCCATGTCTGGAATGCCCCACAGGTGAGTGACTTGGGCAAAGATTTCCGGATGGAGTTCCCACTCCCCCGGATGCAATGTCTGACGACTCAGAAAATCCGCTTCCCAATTTTCCACTCCTGGGATGTGGATAGCAGACAGGTGGCAGGAGTGAGACTCCGCCCATAGAATGATTTTGGTCACTTCTTCCATCGCTAGGGAACTCCTTGTTCCCCCCTGATGGTTGATGTACGCAACAGTTGTCATGTTGTCTGATTGAAACCGTATGAACTTGGTCCTCGCTAGCCGAGGCCAGGCCTTGAGAGCATTGAAAATCGCTCTCAGTTCCAGAATATTTATCGGTAGAAGAGATTCTTCCCGAGACCAAAGACCCTGAGCTTTCAGGGATCCCCAGACCGCGCCCCAGCCCATTAGACTGGCGTCGGTCGTGACAATGACCCACTCTGGTCTGCGGAACGTCATCCCTTGAGACAAATTGTCCAGGGACAGCCACCAACGGAGTGAGTCTCTGGTCCTCTGATTTACTTGTATCTTCGGAGACAAGTCTGTATAGTCCCCATTCCACTGACTGAGCATGCACAGTTGTAATGGTCTTAGATGAATGCGCGCAAAAGGAACTATGTCCATCGCCGCTACCATCAACCCGATCACTTCCATGCACTGAGCTATGGAAGGAAGAGGAACGGAATAAAGTATCCGACAAGAGTCTAGAAGTTTTGTCTTTCTGGCCTCTGTTAGAAAGATCCTCATTTCTAAAGAGTCTATAATTGTTCCCAAGAAGGGAACCCTTGTTGACGGGGATAGAGAACTCTTTTCCACGTTCACTTTCCAGCCGTGAGATCTGAGAAAGGCCAGGACAATGTCCGTGTGAGCCTTTGCTTGAGGAAGGGACGACGCTTGAATCAGAATGTCGTCCAGGTAAGGTACTACTGCAATGCCCCTTGGTCTTAGCACCGCTAGAAGGGAGCCTAGTACCTTTGTGAAAATCCTTGGAGCAGTGGCTAATCCGAAAGGAAGCGCCACGAACTGGTAATGTTTGTCCAGGAATGCAAACCTTAGGAACCGATGATGTTCCTTGTGGATAGGAATATGTAGATACGCATCCTTTAAATCCACCGTGGTCATGAATTGACCCTCCTGGATGGAAGGAAGAATAGTTCGAATGGTTTCCATCTTGAAAGATGGAACCTTGAGAAACTTGTTTAAGATCTTGAGATCTAAGATTGGTCTGAACGTTCCCTCTTTTTTGGGAACTATGAACAGATTGGAGTAGAACCCCATCCCTTGTTCTCTTAGTGGAACAGGATGAATCACTCCCATTTTTAACAGGTCTTCTACACAAAGTAAGAACGCCTGTCTTTTTATGTGGTCTGAAGACAACTGAGACCTGTGGAACCTCCCCCTTGGGGGAAGTCCCTTGAATTCCAGAAGATAACCCTGGGAGACTATTTCTAGCGCCCAAGGATCCAGAACATCTCTTGCCCAAGCCTGAGCGAAGAGAGAGAGTCTGCCCCCCACCAGATCCGGTCCCGGATCGGGGGCCAATATTTCATGCTGTCTTGGTAGCAGTGGCAGGCTTTTTGGCCTGTTTTCCCTTGTTCCAGCCTTGCATTGGTCTCCAAGCTGGCTTGGCTTGAGAAGTATTACCCTCTTGCTTAGAGGACGTAGCACTTTGGGCTGGTCCGTTTTTACGAAAGGGACGAAAATTGGGTCTATTTTTCGCCTTGAAAGGCCGATCCTGAGGAAGGGCGTGGCCCTTACCCCCAGTGATATCCGAGATAATCTCTTTCAAGTCAGGGCCAAACAGCGTTTTCCCCTTCAAAGGAATGTTAAGTAGCTTGTTCTTGGAAGACGCGTCAGCCGACCAAGATTTCAACCAAAGCGCTCTGCGCGCCACAATAGCAAACCCAGAATTCTTAGCCGCTAACCTAGCCAATTGCAAAGTGGCGTCTAGGGTGAAAGAATTAGCCAATTTGAGAGCATTGATTCTGTCCATAATCTCCTCATAAGGAGGAGAGTCACTATCGAGCGCCTTTATCAGTTCATCAAACCAGAAACATGCGGCTGTAGCGACAGGGACAATGCATGAAATTGGTTGTAGAAGGTAACCCTGCTGAACAAACATCTTTTTAAGCAAACCTTCTAATTTTTTATCCATAGGATCTTTGAAAGCACAACTATCCTCTATGGGTATAGTGGTGCGTTTGTTTAAAGTAGAAACCGCTCCCTCGACCTTGGGGACTGTCTGCCATAAGTCCTTTCTGGGGTCGACCATAGGAAACAATTTTTTAAATATGGGGGGAGGGACGAAAGGAATACCGGGCCTTTCCCATTCTTTATTAACAATGTCCGCCACCCGCTTGGGTATAGGAAAAGCTTCTGGGAGCTCCGGCACCTCTAGGAACTTGTCCATTTTACATAGTTTCTCTGGGATGACCAACTTTTCACAATCATCCAGAGTGGATAATACCTCCTTAAGCAGAATGCGGAGATGTTCCAACTTAAATTTAAATGCAATTACATCAGGTTCAGCCTGTTGAGAAATGTTCCCTGAATCAGTAATTTCTCCCTCAGACAAAACCTCCCTGGCCCCCTCAGATTGGGTTAGGGGCCCTTCAGAGATATTAATATCAGCGTCGTCATGCTCTTCAGTAACTAAAACAGAGCAGCCACGCTTACGCTGACAAGGGTTCATTTTGGCTAAAATGTTTTTGACAGAATTATCCATTACAGCCGTTAATTGTTGCATAGTAAGGAGTATTGGCGCGCTAGATGTACTAGGGGCCTCCTGAGTGGGCAAGACTCGTGTAGACGAAGGAGGGAATGATGCAGTACCATGCTTACTCCCCTCACTTGAGGAATCATCTTGGGCATCATTGTCATTATCACATAAATCACATTTATTTAAATGAACAGGAATTCTGGCTTCCCCACATTCAGAACACAGTCTATCTGGTAGTTCAGACATGTTAAACAGGCATAAACTTGATAATAAAGTACAAAAAACGTTTTAAAATAAAACCGTTACTGTCACTTTAAATTTTAAACTGAACACACTTTATTACTGCAATTGCGAAAAAACATGAAGGAATTGTACAAAATTCACCAAATTTTCACCACAGTGTCTTAAAGCCTTAAAAGTATTGCACACCAAATTTGGAAGCTTTAACCCTTAAAATAACGGAACCGGAGCCGTTTTAACACTTTAACCCCTTTACAGTCCCTGGTATCTGCTTTGCTGAGACCCAACCAAACCCAAAGGGGAATACGATACCAAATGACGCCTTCAGAAAGTCTTTTCTAAGTATCAGAGCTCCTCTCACATGCGACTGCATGCCATGCCTCTCAAAAACAAGTGCGCCACACCGGCGCGAAAATGAGGCTCTGCTTATGCTTTGGGAAAGCCCCAGAGAAATAAGGTGTCTAATACAGTGCCTGCCGATATTATAATATCAATAAACCCAAATAAAATGATTCCTCAAAGCTAAATATGTTTTAAAACTGAATCGATTTAGCCCAGAAAAGTCTACAATCTTAGGCCTAGATTTAGAGTTCGGCGGTAGCCGTCAAAACCAGCGTTAGAGGCTCCTAACGCTGGTTTTGGGCGCCCGCTGGTATTTGGAGTCAGTGATTAAAGGGTCTAACGCTCACTTTTCAGCCGCGACTTTTCCATACCGCAGATCCCCCTACGCCATTTGCGTAGCCTATCTTTTCAATGGGATCTTTCTAACGCTGGTATTTAGAGTCGTTTCTGCAGTGAGCGTTAGAGCTCTAACGACAAGATTCCAGCCGCCTGAAAATAGCAGGAGTTAAGAGCTTTCTGGCTAACGCCGGTTTATAAAGCTCTTAACTACTGTACCCTAAAGTACACTAACACCCATAAACTACCTATGTACCCCTAAACCGAGGTCCCCCCACATCGCCGCCACTCGATTAAAATTTTTAACCCCTAATCTGCCGACCGCCACCTACGTTATACTTATGTACCCCTAATCTGCTGCCCCTAACACCGCCGACCCCTGTATTATATCTATTAACCCCTAACTTGCCCCCCACAACGTCGCCGCAAGCTACTTAAAATAATTAACCCCTAATCTTCCGACCGCAAATCGCCGCCACCTACGTTATACTTATGTACCCCTAATCTGCTGCCCCTAACACCGCCGACCCCTGTATTATATCTATTAACCCCTAACTTGCCCCCCACAACGTCGCCGCAAGCTACTTAAAATAATTAACCCCTAATCTTCCGACCGCAAATCGCCGCCACCTACGTTATACTTATGTACCCCTAATCTGCTGCCCCTAACACCGCCGACCCCTGTATTATATCTATTAACCCCTAACTTGCCCCCCACAACGTCGCCGCAAGCTACTTAAAATAATTAACCCCTAATCTTCCGACCGCAAATCGCCGCCACCTACGTTATCCCTAAGTACCCATAATCTGCTACCCCTAACATCGCCGACCCCTATGTTATATTTATTAACCCCTAATCTGCCCCCCACAACGTCGCCGACACCTACCTACACTTATTAACCCCTAATCTGCCGAGCGGACCTGAGCGCTACTATAATAAAGTTATTAACCCCTAATCCGCCTCACTAACCCTATCATAAATAGTATTAACCCCTAATCTGCCCTCCCTAACATCGCCGACACCTACCTTCAATTATTAACCCCTAATCTGCCGACCGGAGCTCACCGCTATTCTAATAAATGTATTAACCCCTAAAGCTAAGTCTAACCCTAACACTAACACCCCCCTAAGTTAAATATAATTTTTATCTAACGAAATAAATTAACTCTTATTAAATAAATAATTCCTATTTAAAGCTAAATACTTACCTGTAAAATACATCCTAATATAGCTACAATATAAATTATAATTATATTATAGCTATTTTAGGATTAATATTTATTTTACAGGCAACTTTGTAATTATTTTAACCAGGTACAATAGCTATTAAATAGTTAAGAACTATTTAATAGTTACCTAGTTAAAATAATTACAAATTTACCTGTAAAATAAATCCTAACCTAAGATATAATTAAACCTAACACTACCCTATCAATAAAATAATTAAATAAACTACCTACAATTACCTACAATTAACCTAACACTACACTATCAATAAATTAATTAAACACAATTGCTACAAATAAATAACATTAAATAAACTATCTAAAGTACAAAAAATAAAAAAGAACTAAGTTACAGAAAATAATAAAATATTTACAAACATAAGAAAAATATTACAACAATTTTAAACTAATTACACCTACTCTAAGCCCCCTAATAAAATAACAAAGCCCCCCAAAATAAAAAATTCCCTACCCTATTCTAAAATACAAATATTACAAGCTCTTTTACCTTACCAGCCCTGAACAGGGCCCTTTGCGGGGCATGCCCCAAGAATTTCAGCTCTTTTGCCTGTAAAAAAAAACATACTATACCCCCCCCCCAACATTACAACCCACCACCCACATACCCCTAATCTAACCCAAACCCCCCTTAAATAAACCTAACACTACCCCCCTGATGATCTTCCTACCTTGTCTTCACCATGCCAGGTTCACCGATCCGTCCTGGCTCCAAGATCTTCATCCAACCCAAGCGGGGGCTAGACATCCACTGAAGAAGTCCAGAAGAGGGTCCAAAGTCTTCCTCCTATCCGGCAAGAAGAGGACATCCGGACCGGCAAACATCTTCTCCAAGCGGCATCTTCTATCTTCTTCCATCCGATGACGACCGGCTCCATCTTGAAGACCTCCAGCGCGGATCCATCCTCTTCTTCCGACGACGAATGACGGTTCCTTTAAGGGACGTCATCCAAGATGGCGTCCCTCGAATTCCGATTGGCTGATAGGATTCTATCAGCCAATCGGAATTAAGGTAGGAATTTTCTGATTGGCTGATGGAATCAGCCAATCAGAATATAGTTCAATCCGATTGGCTGATCCAATCAGCCAATCAGATTGAGCTCGCATTCTATTGGCTGTTCCGATCAGCCAATAGAATGCGAGCTCAATCTGATTGGCTGATTGGATCAGCCAATCGGATTGAACTATATTCTGATTGGCTGATTCCATCAGCCAATCAGAAAATTCCTACCTTAATTCCGATTGGCTGATAGAATCCTATCAGCCAATCGGAATTCGAGGGACGCCATCTTGGATGACGTCCCTTAAAGGAACCGTCATTCGTCGTCTAGTCGTCGGAAGAAGAGGATGGATCCGCGCTGGAGGTCTTCAAGATGGAGCCGGTCGTCATCGGATGGAAGAAGATAGAAGATGCCGCATGGAGAAGATGTTTGCCGGTCCGGATGTCCTCTTCTTGCCGGATAGGAGGAAGACTTTGGACCCTCTTCTGGACTTCTTCAGTGGATGTCTAGCCCCCGCTTGGGTTGGATGAAGATCTTGGAGCCAGGACGGATCGGTGAACCTGGCATGGTGAAGACAAGGTAGGAAGATCATCAGGGGGGTAGTGTTAGGTTTATTTAAGGGGGGTTTGGGTTAGATTAGGGGTATGTGGGTGGTGGGTTGTAATGTTGGGGGGGGGGGTATAGTATGTTTTTTTTTACAGGCAAAAGAGCTGAAATTCTTGGGGCATGCCCCGCAAAGGGCCCTGTTCAGGGCTGGTAAGGTAAAAGAGCTTGTAATATTTGTATTTTAGAATAGGGTAGGGAATTTTTTATTTTGGGGGGCTTTGTTATTTTATTAGGGGGCTTAGAGTAGGTGTAATTAGTTTAAAATTGTTGTAATATTTTTCTTATGTTTGTAAATATTTTATTATTTTCTGTAACTTAGTTCTTTTTTATTTTTTGTACTTTAGATAGTTTATTTAATGTTATTTATTTGTAGCAATTGTGTTTAATTAATTTATTGATAGTGTAGTGTTAGGTTAATTGTAGGTAATTGTAGGTAGTTTATTTAATTATTTTATTGATAGGGTAGTGTTAGGTTTAATTATATCTTAGGTTAGGATTTATTTTACAGGTAAATTTGTAATTATTTTAACTAGGTAACTATTAAATAGTTCTTAACTATTTAATAGCTATTGTACCTGGTTAAAATAATTACAAAGTTGCCTGTAAAATAAATATTAATCCTAAAATAGCTATAATATAATTATAATTTATATTGTAGCTATATTAGGATTTATTTTACAGGTAAGTATTTAGCTTTAAATAGGAATTATTTATTTAATAAGAGTTAATTTATTTCGTTAGATAAAAATTATATTTAACTTAGGGGGGTGTTAGTGTTAGGGTTAGACTTAGCTTTAGGGGTTAATACATTTATTAGAATAGCGGTGAGCTCCGGTCGGCAGATTAGGGGTTAATAATTGAAGGTAGGTGTCGGCGATGTTAGGGAGGGCAGATTAGGGGTTAATACTATTTATGATAGGGTTAGTGAGGCGGATTAGGGGTTAATAACTTTATTATAGTAGCGCTCAGGTCCGCTCGGCAGATTAGGGGTTAATAAGTGTAGGTAGGTGTCGGCGACGTTGTGGGGGGCAGATTAGGGGTTAATAAATATAACATAGGGGTCGGCGATGTTAGGGCAGCAGATTAGGGGTACATAGGGATAACGTAGGTGGCGGCGGTTTACGGAGCGGCAGATTAGGGGTTAAAAGTGTAATGCAGGGGTCAGCGATAGCGGGGGCGGCAGATTAGGGGTTAATAAGTGTAAGGTTAGGGGTGTTTAGACTCGGGGTACATGTTAGGGTGTTAGGTGCAGACTTAGGAGGTGTTTCCCCATAGGAAACAATGGGGCTGCGTTAGGAGCTGAACGCTGCTTTTTTGCAGGTGTTAGGTTTTTTTTCAGCTCAAACAGCCCCATTGTTTCCTATGGGAGAATCGTGCACGAGCACGTTTTTGATGCCGGCCGCGTCCGTAAGCAACTCTGGTATCGAGAGTTGCATTTGCGGTAAAAATGCTCTACGCTCCTTTTTTGGAGCCTAACGCAGCATTTGTTTGAACTCTCGATACCAGAGTTAAATTTATGGTGCGGACAGAAAAAAACCCGCGGAGCGTTAACAGCCCTTTTACCGCCGAACTCTAAATCTAGGCCTATATAAGCCCTTGTGAAGCCCTTAATTACCGTCGTAATAAACATGGCTTACCGGATCCCATAGGGAAAAATGACAGCTTCCAGCATTACATCGTCTTGTTAGAATGTGTCATACCTCAAGCAGCAAGAGACTGCACACTGTTCCCCCAACTGAAGTTAATTGCTCTCAACAGTCCTGTGTGGAACAGCCATGGATTTTAGTTACGGTGCTAAAATCATTTTCCTCATACAAACAGAAATCTTCATCTCTTTTCTGTTTCTGAGTAAATAGTACATACCAGCACTATTTTAAAATAACAAACTCTTGATTGAATAATAAAAACTACAGTTAAACACTAAAAAACTCTAAGCCATCTCCGTGGAGATGTTGCCTGTACAACGGCAAAGAGAATGACTGGGGTAGGCGGAGCCTAGGAGGGATCATGTGACCAGCTTTGCTGGGCTCTTTGCCATTTCCTGTTGGGGAAGAGAATATCCCACAAGTAAGGATGACGCCGTGGACCGGACACACCTATGTTGGAGAAATCATATACTCACAGGATAAAAGACACTTGAAAAGTGTCACAAGTGCATCCTGGACCCTCAGAGTCGTCCAGCTAACTCCCACTCCACTGTGGTAGTAAGAAACCGCTCTTCACTGCCAATCGAGGTAGCTACGCTGGTGGTCTCAGCTACGCTGGTGGTCTCGGCTGCAGTCAGTATTCCAAGGGGACTGACTGAAGATCCACTCGATTCCGAATGTAACAATTCTGATCCGTAATCTCCAAAGAGGAGTTTAGACAGCAAGGCAAATTTGAAGTTAGTAATGAGATGGCAAAAACTTTACCAATGGTAGAAAAGAAAGTTCGTGGCTACAATCTTAAAATGTATAAGACTTTAATGGCACAACATTTCTCGGTCTGTACGTGACCGTTTCCTCAGGTGCATAAGTGTATATATAGGAGAAACCATATGGTACCGTGGTGACTGTAGTTAGAGAAAATAATTCATCAGACCTGATTAAAAAACCAGGGCGGGCCGTGGACCGGACACACCGTTGGAGAAAGTAATTTATCAGGTAAGCATAAATTCTGTTTTCTCCAACATTGGTGTGTCCGGTCCACGGCGTCATCCTTACTTGTGGGAACCAATACCAAAGCTTTAGGACACGGATGAAGGGAGGGATCAAATCAGGTTACCTAAACGGAAGGCACCACAGCTTGCAAAACCTTTCTCCCAAAAATAGCCTCCGAAGAAGCAAAAGTATCAAATTTGTAAAATTTGGCAAAAGTGTGCAGTGAAGACCAAGTCGCTGCCTTACATATCTGGTCAACAGAAGCCTCGTTCTTGAAGGCCCATGTGGAAGCCACAGCCCTAGTGGAGTGAGCTGTGATTCTTTCAGGAGGCTGCCGTCCGGCAGTCTCATAAGCCAATCGGATGATGCTTTTAAGCCAAAAGGAAAGAGAGGTAGAAGTCGCTTTTTGACCTCTCCTTTTACCAGAATAAACAACAAACAAGGAAGATGTTTGTCTGAAATCTTTTGTAGCCTCTAAATAGAATTTTAGAGCACGGACTACGTCCAAATTGTGTAACAAACGTTCCTTCTTTGAAACTGGATTCGGACATAAAGAAGGTACAACTATCTCCTGGTTAATATTTTTGTTAGAAACAACCTTAGGAAGAAAACCAGGCTTAGTACGCAAAACCACCTTATCTGCGTGGAACACCAGATAGGGCGGAGAACACTGCAGAGCAGATAACTCTGACACTCTTCTAGCAGAAGAAATTGCAACCAAAAACAAAACTTTCCAAGATAGTAACTTAATATCTATGGAATGTAAAGGTTCAAACGGAACCCCTTGAAGAACTGAAAGAACTAGATTTAGACTCCAGGGAGGAGTCAAAGGTCTGTAAACAGGCTTGATCCTAACCAGAGCCTGAACAAATGCTTGAACATCTGGCACAGCTGCCAGTCTTTTGTGTAGTAAGACAGATAAAGCAGAGATCTGTCCCTTTAGAGAACTTGCAGATAATCCTTTCTCCAAACCTTCTTGTAGAAAGGAGAGAATCTTAGGAATTTTTATCTTATTCCATGGGAATCCTTTGGATTCACACCAACAGATATATCTTTTCCATATTTTATGGTAAATCTTTCTAGTTACCGGTTTTCTGGCCTGAACCAGAGTATCTATCACAGAATCTGAAAACCCACGCTTTGATAGAATCAAGCGTTCAATCTCCAAGCCGTCAGCTGGAGGGAGACCAGATTTGGATGTTCGAATGGACCCTGAACAAGAAGGTCCTGTCTCAAAGGTAGCTTCCATGGTGGAACCGATGACATATTCACCAGGTCTGCATACCAAGTCCTGCGTGGCCACGCAGGAGCTATCAAGATCACCGAGGCCCTCTCCTGATTGATCCTGGCTACCAGCCTGGGAATGAGAGGAAACGGTGGAAATACATAAGCTAGGTTGAAGGTCCAAGGTGCTACTAGTGCATCTACTAGAGTCGCCTTGGGATCCCTGGATCTGGACCCGTAGCAAGGAACCTTGAAATTCTGACGAGACGCCATCAGATCCATGTCTGGAATGCCCCATAATTGAGTTATTTGGGCAAAGATTTCCGGGTGGAGTTCCCACTCCCCCGGATGGAATGTCTGACGACTCAGAAAATCCGCCTCCCAGTTTTCCACACTTGGGATGTGGATCGCAGACAGGTGGCAGGAGTGAACCTCCGCCCATTGAATTATTTTGGTCACTTCTTTCATCGCCAGGGAACTCCTTGTTCCCCCCTGATGATTGATATACGCAACGGTCGTCATGTTGTCTGATTGGAACCTTATGAATCTGGCCTTTGCTAGTTGAGGCCAAGCCCTGAGAGCACTGAATATCGCTCTCAGTTCCAGAATGTTTATCGGGAGAAGAGACTCTTCCCGAGACCATAGACCCTGAGCTTTCAGGGATTCCCAGACCGCGCCCCAGCCCACTAGACTGGCGTTGGTCATGACAATGACCCACTCTGGTCTGCGGAAGCTCATTCCCTGGGACAGATGGTCCAGGGTCAGCCACCAACGGAGTGAATCTCTGGTCTTCTGATCTATTTGAATCATTGGAGACAAGTCTGTATAGTCCCCATTCCACTGTTTGAGCATGCACAGTTGTAATGGTCTTAGATGAATTCGTGCAAAAGGAACTATGTCCATTGCTGCAACCATCAACCCTACTACTTCCATGCACTGCGCTATGGAAGGACGAGGAACAGAATGAAGAACTTGACAAGAGCTTAGAAGTTTTGATTTTCTGACCTCTGTCAGAAAAATCCTCATTTCTAAGGAATCTATTATTGTTCCCAAGAAGGGAACTCTTGTCGACGGAGACAGAGAACTTTTTTCTATGTTCACCTTCCATCCGTGTGATCTGAGAAAGGCCAGAACGATGTCTGTATGAGCCTTTGCTTTTGACAGGGACGACGCTTGTATTAGAATGTCGTCCAAGTAAGGTACTACTGCAATGCCCCTCGGTCTTAGAACCGCTAGAAGGGACCCTAGCACCTTTGTGAAAATCCTTGGAGCAGTGGCTAACCCGAATGGGAGGGCCACAAACTGGTAATGCTTGTCCAGAAAAGCGAACCTTAGGAACTGATGATGTTCTTTGTGGATAGGAATATGTAGGTACGCATCTTTTAGATCCACGGTAGTCATAAATTGACTTTCCTGGATAGTGGGTAGAATCGTTCGAATGGTTTCCATTTTGAACGATGGTACCCTGAGAAATTTGTTTAGGATCTTCAAATCCAAAATTGGTCTGAAAATTCCCTATTTTTTGGGAACTACGAACAGATTGGAATAAAATCCCATTCCTTGTTCCTCTTATTGGAACTGGGTGTATCACTCCCATCTTTAACAGGTCTTCTACACAATGTAAGAACGCCTGTCTCTTTATTTGGTTTGAGGATAAGTGAGACATGTGGAACCTTCCCCTTGGGGGTAGTTCCTTGAATTCCAGGAGATAACCTTGAGAAACTATTTCTAGCGCCCAGGGATCCTGAACATCTCTTGCCCAAGCCTGAGCAAAGAGAGAGAGTCTGCCCCCCACTAGATCCGGTCCCGGATCGGGGGCTACTCCTTCATGCTGTTTTGTTAGCAGCGGCAGGCTTCTTGGCCTGCTTACCCTTGTTCCAGCCTTGCATCGGTTTCCAGGCTGGTTTGGGTTGTGAGGCATTACCCTCTTGCTTAGAGGATGCAGAATTAGAGGCCGGTCCGTTCCTGAAATTGTGAAAGGAACGAAAATTAGACTTATTTTTGGCCTTGAAAGGCCTATCTTGTGGAAGGGCGTGGCCCTTTCCCCCAGTGATGTCTGAAATAATCTCTTTCAATTCTGGTCCAAATAGAGTTTTACCTTTGAAAGGGATGTTAAGCAATTTTGTCTTGGATGACACATCCGCTGACCAAGACTTTAGCCAAAGCGCTCTGCGCGCCACGATAGCAAACCCTGAATTTTTCGCCACTAATCTAGCTAATTGCAAAGCGGCATCTAAAATAAAAGAGTTAGCCAATTTAAGTGCGTGAACTCTGTCCATAACCTCCTCATATGGAGTCTCTCTACTGAGCGACTTTTCTAGTTCCTCGAACCAGAACCACGCTGCTGTAGTGACAGGAACAATGCACGAAATGGGTTGTAGAAGGTAACCTTGCTGTACAAAAATCTTTTTAAGCAAACCTTCCAATTTTTTATCCATAGGATCTTTGAAAGCACAACTATCTTCGATAGGAATAGTAGTGCGTTTGTTTATAGTAGAAACTGCCCCCTAGACCTTAGGGACTGTCTGCCATAAGTCCTTTCTGGGGTCGACCATAGGAAATAATTTCTTAAATATAGGGGGGGGAACAAAAGGTATGCCGGGCTTTTCCCACTCCTTATTTACTATGTCCGCCACCCGCTTGGGTATAGGAAAAGCGTCGGGGTGCACCGGAACCTCTAGGAACTTGTCCATCTTGCATAATTTCTCTGGAATGACCAACAATTATCATCAGCGCCCTCCTGCTCTTCAGTGTTTAAAACAGAGCAATCGCGCTTTCTCTGATAAGAAGGCATTTTGGATAAAATATTTGCTATGGAGTTAGCCATTACAGCCGTTAATTGTTGCATGGTAATAAGCATTGGCGCACTAGATGTACTAGGGGCCTCCTGTGTGGGCAAAACTGGTGTAGACACAGTAGGAGATGATGTAGTATCATGTTTACTACCCTCATCTGAGGAATCATCTTGGGCAATTTCATTATCTGTGGCAGTACTGTCCTTACTTTGTTTGGACGCTATGGCACAATTATCACATAAATTTAAATGGGGAGACACATTGGCTTTCATACATATAGAACATAGCTTATCTGAAGGCACAGACATGTTAAACAGGCTTAAACTTGTCAACAAAGCACAAAAAACGTTTTAAAACAAAACCGTTACTGTCTCTTTAAATTTTAAACAGAAAACACTTTATTACTTAATATGTGAAAACGTATGAAGGAATTGTTCAAAAATTACCAAAATTTCACCACAGTGTCTTAAAGCATTAATAGTATTGCACACCAAATTTCAGAGCTTTAACCCTTAAAATAACGGAACCGGAGCCGTTTACAAATGTAACCCCTATACAGTCCCAGCTATAGCCTTTGCTGAGACCCAACCAAGCCCAGAGGGGAATACGATACCAATTGACGCCTTCTAGAAGCTTTTCCAGCAATTTTCAGATCCTCACACATGCATCTGCATGCCCTGCTCTCAAAAAACAACTGCGCAGTAATGGCGCGAAAATGAGGCTCAGTCTACAACTAGGAAGGCCCCCTGACTGGAAAAGGTGTCTAACATAGTGCCTGCCGTTTAATAAACGTTCCCCAAGTTTATAAATGCAAATTGTCAGCATAAATATGAATAAAATGCCCAAATAAAGCAATCGATTTAGCCCATAAAAATGTCTACCAGTTTTTTAGCCCATATTAAGCCCTTTATTCTGTTTGAATGACTAAGAAAATGGCTTACCGGTCCCCATGAGGGGAAATGACAGCCTTCCAGCATTACATCGTCTTGTTAGAAATATGGCTAGTCATACCTTAAGCAGAAAAGTCTGCTAACTGCTTCCCCCAACTGAAGTTACTTCATCTCAACAGTCCTATGTGGAAACAGCAATCGATTTTAGTTACTGTCTGCTAAAATCATCTTCCTCTCACAAACAGAAATCTTCATCCTTTTCTGTTTCAGAGTAAATAGTACATACCAGCACTATTTTAAAATAACAAACACTTGATAGAAGAATAAAAACTACATTTAAACACCAAAAAAATAGATCATCCCTAGTTAGGACATGCCAATGTTTATTCAGGATCTGGATGATTTGATCACTTTGTGCGGAATAAGTGGTAATACATCTTAAGGGGGTATTTTTCTCCTTAATTTTAGGGGTGAGTAATTCAGCTCTATCTTTCAGTAATGCTCTGTTGTATGCTCTGGCAAGCAATTTTTTTGAATAGCCTCTTTCCAGTAACCTTTGTCTTAGTTCTCTAGCAGCTATTTTAAAATTCTCAATGGTGCTGCAATTTCTCCTTAAGCGTATATATTCGCCCATAGGTAGTCCTCTAATAGTAGCAGGGTGATGATAACTGCTTGCATGCAAAATATTATTAGTGATCCAGATCCTGAATAAACATTGGCATGTCCTAACTAGGGATGATCTATTAAAACCTTTAATAACAGAGAAGCCACTAGTGACATACAGACGTGCTAGAAATATCAAGGATACACTGGTTACGAGCCATTATGATAGAAATGCTAAGAAATTACCTATATATGAGGGCTCCATAGCATGTGGACACTGTTCAGTATGCCAACACATGCTTAAAAAACAAAAAATAGTTGATAGATTTGGAAAAATTTGGAATATCAAACAACATATAAATTGTCAAAGTACAAATGTTATCTACTGTATATCTTGCAGCTGTAATCTATATTACATAGGAATGACAACAAGGAGTATGTGTACACGTATAACTGAACACCTTAGTAATATTAGAACTGCTCAAAGAGATGTAGACAAATCTAAACAAATTACCAGTGTCGCTAGGCATTTCCTACAATGTCATAATGGGAAACCTAGTGCCTTAAAATGTTGGGGTCTGGAGAAATTGAGGCCAGGAATAAGAGGAGGTAACACTGAGGATAAATTGTTACAGTTGGAAACCAAATGGGTTTTCAATTTAAATACCGTCATGCCTCATGGTATGAATGAATATAACAATTACTGGGTATATATCTGATGTGATATATAGCAGAAAGAGATCACTTCTTGTATGGAACGTTATAGCACTGCTTGCTGGTCCCGGTCTACATATAATATATGCTTGACCAGGATCCTTATGATCTAGGATTTCTGGTCAAATCCATATGTGTATAGATTGGGACCCAGAAAGAAAATATATATCTAAGTAAACTTTTCTAATTAAAACCATAATTTTAATAATTAATAATTATTAAAAAAGATATTTACCGTAAGATTCTAAGCCATTGGTTCCCCAAGCATTATATTAATGCCATTAATAGTGGAATTTAAAACTTATATTGTAGCCTTAGATGTAATACCACTGTGTCACCTGTACACTTCTAAGCAGATATTAGGTGATATATAAGGTACACACATTACTAGTGAGGATTAAGCTTAAGACTCACCTTTCACATTAATTAGTATCGCTATTCATGGAGGTTATATATTGAATCAAACCCATATAAATCCCAAGAAATATTATTTTTGGGGAATTATAATAATTGAGTACGTAACCTAACATACCTAAGTTTTGCTTGATACTTATGTGAAAATCCTTTATCATCAGAATAAAGCTTTCAATGTACAGTGTTTAGCACTTTTTGGTTTAACATATGGCTACGAAAAGTATTGTGGCTGCAAATAGCGCCGTAAAATTTCACAACGATATAACACTGTTAAAGCTTTGGTATATAACAATCGCTATACTGGAATCGATTGAGTATAATATCGATTAAGTTTGTGTTTTGAATGGTTCACTTTTGAATACGATACCTACTTTTTCAATCAATATAGATATATATAATTTTGCAATATAGCAGCTGTTATACAAGTGATTTGCTATGTGTGCTATTAGTGGATGAACACGCATGCGCGACATACCCAACACACTTCTCAACCATATAGTCCAATCCGGTGAGTAGGCGTCTTCCACCCAGTATAACCATTGGATACTAAGAAGGCGTCTTCCCAGAAACTAACCCAATTGGCTGATTCTCGGCTTGAGAATGGGTTTAAAAGTCCGCGCACCCGGTAGCCTCGGGTTTACTAACTGTCAGCAAAATATAGCATTGAGAAAGGCTAGGTCATAGCCGAAACGCGTTTGCTCTTAATATTTTGAATATTGCCGGTCAGTCACTTCAGCCACCTGATGCCGACGTTTCCTGCTATCGGCCAGGAAACAGAGAAGTGACTGTTGGCTTGTTTTTAGTTTAGTTTAGTTTCTCTGATATTAGGTAGTGGTTCGTGTGTAACGTTAGGGGTTGTTACCCCATATTTTTTAAATAAATAATTAAAGTAAAGTTTTTTAACTAACTTCATACCCTTATAAGTAAGTATGAGTGCTATCAAAACCCCTATCTTTCTTTATTTTTCTCTTTGTTAACTTATGGTTTCTAAGGGGTAGCACCGGAATCTAATGATTCTTTTTCTTACTTTAAACCAGTGTAGTGCCAGTTTATCCCAATCCCTATAGATTGTAATTTCGTATGTGAGAATTGCACTCACATTTTTCTCTTAAACTAGAGCACACACTTTAACACACTTCGAATTATGGCCTCTTTTGATTTAGGGGCAGAAATGCTCCAATGGACTAAAGATATAACAAATCTTACAGCTGAACTTAGAAATAAAAGTACTACAGAGAGTAACAGTTCTGTGGAATGGTCTGATTCTTTAAAAAATCTTAAAAAAATTAGAAGGAAACAGATAAAGAAGCAATGGAATATAGGAATGTACAATTTTTATAAAGATAACAGTGTCATTCCTAGAGGCCTTAGATTGAAATTATTTCCTTCTTTCAATGATTATAAACCTGAATTTAAAACTAAATGGGAAAGTGCCCTGACTGAATGCTCGCTTAAATTAATGGGATATCTAACTGAATATGAGTTAGATAAATTAAATGATATCAATGAGGGAATTTCTAAACTGTGTGATGAACTTAAACAATATGAATTAAATGAAGAGTTTCAAAAGTCATATAACAAAACCAAGGGAGAAGTTGAGAAGTTTGCACGTTTTATTTCAGAGAGGAAAGAACGTAAGATTGATAGAGATCTCAATGATTATTCTTCTGACACAATCTACTCTTGGGGGCAGAACAAGACTGCTAGTCTAGATGTAGACACATCAGACAGAGAAGGTGATAGTACAGATGTAGATTTATCTGATGGCGAAACTTTACCTAGAACTATCCTGAAAAATAGAATTGTACCTCACAAAATCAACAATACCAATATCCCTTTAGGCGGAGAACCAGAAGGGGCCGCACAAATCGGGACCAGAACCCGCAGACAAGTAAAATTCAGTCACAAATCACAACACAAAAAGAAGTAGACATTCCAGAATTGAACATAATTAATCTCTCTGATGTTACTCTTTCTAATGTACAAATATCTGTCCTAAAAAGAGGCTTATCATTCATACCCACACCAAATTTAAACAAATTTGAGGCTATCAAAGATATTCACCTATTCACTCGAAAAATTCTCCTTAAAAAATATTTCAGTAACTCTGAATCTGACACCCTCAATGCCAATGATCAAGCTGCCATTAATGATTTAATTGCATTGTTAGATGAAGCCATTAGCTGCAATTCTGACAATGAGGACACTAGCTGGCGAGCTATCCTAAAAACTAAGTCCAAATTTGTACCTCCCAATCATACGTCATATAACACACTGACCTTTCTTAATCTTGTATGTCAAGATATTTTAGACATACAGGACAACAGTGGCATTACCAATCATAATCTGTCTAATGAAGAAATTAAAGCCCTGAAACAATTGAAAAATATGAAAGGTTTACAAATAAAAAGCAGTGACAAAGGCGGCAACATCGTTGTTTGGCCTGACACTATGTATAGGGAGGAAGCATTACGTCAGCTTAACAATTCATCTAACTATAAGCCACTTCTATGTAACCCTACAGAGATGTTTCTCAACAGTTACAATAAATTGATTCGTTCAGCCTTTGACAATGGTGTTATAGATCAGAAGGAATTTAAATTTCTAGAAGTAAAAGAACCAAAAACAGCTACTTTGTATTTGCTGCCTAAAATACATAAGGATGCACGTAAACCACCAGGCAGACCAATAGTGTCTGGAATAGGCTCCCTTACTGAAAAAAGCCAGCAAATACATAGACGCAAGATTAAGATATATTGTTGAATCACTTCCATCGTACACCAAAGATACGATGCATTTGTTAAACAAACTTAATGAGATCAACATTGACAGCAATTCAGTACTGGTAACTTGTGACGTGGAATCGCTCTACACTAGTATAAAAACACATTGGGGATGTAGAGCGGTGTCACACTTTCTCAACCAAAATACCAGTATGAGTGAGGAGGTTAAACAATTTTTATTGAATATGATATAATTTATTCTAACTCATAATTTCTTCGTATTCGATGATAAGTTCTATTTACAAACCTGTGGGACAGCGATGGGCACTGCGTGTGCCCCAACCTACGCTAATATATATCTGGGCTGGTGGGAGGAAACTGTAGTATTCAATGACAATCTGAAACATCTCACCAAATATATCTCCCACTGGTCCAGATATATAGATGACATTCTATTTATATGGAATGGTCCTGAGAATCTCCTACATGATCTCATTACAACATTAAATGAAAACCCGTTTGGATTATATCTTACATCTAATATACAAAAATCTAAAGTAGAGTTTTTGGATCTCACAATTGAAAAGACTGACAATTCAATTGTAACAGAAGCATATAGGAAACCCACGTCCACTAATAATATTTTGCATGCAAGCAGTTATCATCACCCTGCTACTATTAGAGGACTACCTATGGGCGAATATATACGCTTAAGGAGAAATTGCAGCACCATTGAGAATTTTAAAATAGCTGCTAGAGAACTAAGACAAAGGTTACTGGAAAGAGGCTATTCAAAAAAATTGCTTGCCAAAGCATACAACAGAGCATTACTGAAAGATAGAGCTGAATTACTCACCCCTAAAATTAAGGAGAAAAATACCCCCTTAAGATGTATTACCACTTATTCCGCACAAAGTGATCAAATCATCCAGATCCTGAATAAACATTGGCATGTCCTAACTAGGGATGATCTATTAAAACCTTTAATAACAGAGAAGCCACTAGTGACATACAGACGTGCTAGAAATATCAAGGATACACTGGTTACGAGCCATTATGATAGAAATGCTAAGAAATTACCTATATATGAGGGCTCCATAGCATGTGGACACTGTTCAGTATGCCAACACATGCTTAAAAAACAAAAAATAGTTGATAGATTTGGAAAAATTTGGAATATCAAACAACATATAAATTGTCAAAGTACAAATGTTATCTACTGTATATCTTGCAGCTGTAATCTATATTACATAGGAATGACAACAAGGAGTATGTGTACACGTATAACTGAACACCTTAGTAATATTAGAACTGCTCAAAGAGATGTAGACAAATCTAAACAAATTACCAGTGTCGCTAGGCATTTCCTACAATGTCATAATGGGAAACCTAGTGCCTTAAAATGTTGGGGTCTGGAGAAATTGAGGCCAGGAATAAGAGGAGGTAACACTGAGGATAAATTGTTACAGTTGGAAACCAAATGGGTTTTCAATTTAAATACCGTCATGCCTCATGGTATGAATGAATATAACAATTACTGGGTATATATCTGATGTGATATATAGCAGAAAGAGATCACTTCTTGTATGGAACGTTATAGCACTGCTTGCTGGTCCCGGTCTACATATAATATATGCTTGACCAGGATCCTTATGATCTAGGATTTCTGGTCAAATCCATATGTGTATAGATTGGGACCCAGAAAGAAAATATATATCTA
The DNA here is from genome assembly GCF_027579735.1 of Bombina bombina. Lineage (NCBI taxonomy): Eukaryota > Metazoa > Chordata > Amphibia > Anura > Bombinatoridae > Bombina > Bombina bombina. The sequence goes on from NC_069500.1 coordinate 1,145,119,658, forward strand.
AGTAAACTTTTCTAATTAAAACCATAATTTTAATAATTAATAATTATTAAAAAAGATATTTACCGTAAGATTCTAAGCCATTGGTTCCCCAAGCATTATATTAATGCCATTAATAGTGGAATTTAAAACTTATATTGTAGCCTTAGATGTAATACCACTGTGTCACCTGTACACTTCTAAGCAGATATTAGGTGATATATAAGGTACACACATTACTAGTGAGGATTAAGCTTAAGACTCACCTTTCACATTAATTAGTATCGCTATTCATGGAGGTTATATATTGAATCAAACCCATATAAATCCCAAGAAATATTATTTTTGGGGAATTCTAATAATTGAGTACGTAACCTAACATACCTAAGTTTTGCTTGATACTTATGTGAAAATCCTTTATCATCAGAATAAAGCTTTCAATGTACAGTGTTTAGCACTTTTTGGTTTAACATATGGCTACGAAAAGTATTGTGGCTGCAAATAGGGCCGTAAAATTTCACAACGATATAACACTGTTAAAGCTTTGGTATATAACAATCGCTATACTGGAATCGATTGAGTATAATATCGATTAAGTTTGTGTTTTGAATGGTTCACTTTTGAATACGATACCTACTTTTTCAATCAATATAGATATATATAATTTTGCAATATAGCAGCTGTTATACAAGTGATTTGCTATGTGTGCTATTAGTGGATGAACACGCATGCGCGACATACCCAACACACTTCTCAACCATATAGTCCAATCCGGTGAGTAGGCGTCTTCCACCCAGTATAACCATTGGATACTAAGAAGGCGTCTTCCCAGAAACTAACCCAATTGGCTGATTCTCGGCTTGAGAATGGGTTTAAAAGTCCGCGCACCCGGTAGCCTCGGGTTTACTAACTGTCAGCAAAATATAGCATTGAGAAAGGCTAGGTCATAGCCGAAACGCATTTGCTCTTAATATTTTGAATATTGCCGGTCAGTCACTTCAGCCACCTGATGCCGACGTTTCCTGCTATCGGCCAGGAAACAGAGAAGTGACTGTTGGCTTGTTTTTAGTTTAGTTTAGTTTCTCTGATATTAGGTAGTGGTTCGTGTGTAACGTTAGGGGTTGTTACCCCATATTTTTTAAATAAATAATTAAAGTAAAGTTTTTTTAACTAACTTCATACCCTTATAAGTAAGTATGAGTGCTATCAAAACCCCTATCTTTCTTTATTTTTCTCTTTGTTATTTTATTTAAAATGCAACACTGTTAAAGGGAAAATTAACCATTTTTTTTCTTTCGTGATTCAGATAGAGCACGACATTTTAAGCAACTTTCTAATTTACTCCTATTATCAAATTTTCTTCATTCTCTTGGTATCTTTATTTGAAATACAAGAATGTAAGTTTAGATGCCCGCCCATTTTTGGTGAACAACCTGGGTTGTTCTTGCTGATTGGTGGATAAATGTATCCACCAATAAAAAAAAGTGCTGTCCAGAGGTCTGAACTTATAAAAAGCTTAGATGCCTTTGTTTTCAAATAAAGATAGCAAGAGAACGAAGAAAAATTGATAATAGGAGTAAATTAGAAAGCTGCTTAAAATTGCATGCTCTATCTGAATCATAAAAGAAAAAAATTGGGTTCAGTGTCCCTTTAAGTGTTTATCTTATGGGAGTGTACTATTTGACATATATGGTACATTGGAAAAATGATTCTGTGTTTGCAAAAGCCTTAATAGTACTGAGATATAAATGATGTGCTCTGTGATAGAGATTTTAATTGAGTATATAGGACAAATTCACTACAGATCACAGTTAAAGTGCTTGATGTAGTGAAGTTGCCCCCTTGTGGTGGTAAAAAAATAGACTTCTAGACAACAACAACAACAAAAAACAACTCTATATGAATAAAACTATCTGGACTCCTGACCATGGGCATTAATATGTACCCCATCCCTTGGGAATTCATTTGGACCCCCTCACACTAATTTTTTTTGTTTCCCAGTGCATATAACAGTTATATTTACACTATACTGTAGTCTATTAAGTGTGCAATAGCATTGTGTCTAAACCCCCCCACAATGTACATACCTTAATTAAAAAATAATGTATTGATAAAAAATACCAACAATCATCTAAACCTTCAGTGAGTCGTAATCTTTTTGCTGGCGGTGTGTATATATAGGTGTGTAAATATGTGTATTTATGTGTATAATTCATGTGTATTTATATGTTTATATATATTGGAAAATGGAGCTGAGCACAGTTAACTTACCACAAACCTTTAATTTGTAAAAAGAGCAATATCTGCGAAGCACAATAAAACGTGGTATAAAACAAGGTATACCTGTATGTGTATATATATATATATATATATATATATCATTTCAAAAAAATAGTGACATAACGTTTCGGCACGGCATTGTGCCTATGTCATCTGATGATTTTAAGTGTGCTGTACATTTTGGGAATGTGCCTGCATTTGTGAAATGTTTATACATATATAGGTGTGTGTGTACATATGTATGTATGTGTTTATATGTCTGTAAATACATATATACACATGTAAATACATAAGTCACACATATAAACATATATATATATATATCTATATATACCTACATATACATATTTAGACATGTTGTGTATTTATATATCTCAATGTTAAAGCCTGCTTGAGACCTCATAATTTTGCGTCATTATAACTTTTTTTTGTGCAATATTTTTTTTATAATTTTTATTAGATGGTGTTATTATGAGTTTAACTGTACTTTACAGGGAATCAGTAAGAAACTGACAAAACATAATTTATGCTTACCTGATAAATTTATTTCTCTTGTAGTGTATCCAGTCCACGGATCATCCATTACTTATGGGATATTCTCCTTCCCAACAGGAAGTTGCAAGAGGATCACCCACAGCAGAGCTGCTATATAGCTCCTCCCCTCACTGCCATATCCAGTCATTCGACCGAAACAAGACGAGAAAGGAGAAACCATAGGGTGCAGTGGTGACTGTAGTTTAATTAAAATTTAGACCTGCCTTAAAAGGACAGGGCGGGCCGTGGACTGGATACACTACAAGAGAAATACATTTATCAGGTAAGCATAAATTATGTTTTCTCTTGTTAAGTGTATCCAGTCCACGGATCATCCATTACTTATGGGATACCAATACCAAAGCTAAAGTACACGGATGATGGGAGGGACAAGGCAGGATTAAACGGAAGGAACCACTGCCTGAAGAACCTTTCTCCCAAAAACAGCCTCCGAAGAAGCAAAAGTATCAAATTTGTAAAATTTTGAAAAGGTGTGAAGCGAAGACCAAGTCGCAGCCTTGCAAATCTGTTCAACAGAGGCCTCATTTTTAAAGGCCCAGGTGGAAGCCACAGCTCTAGTAGAATGAGCTGTAATCCTTTCAGGTGGCTGCTGTCCAGCAGTTTCATAGGCTAAGCGAATTATGCTCCGAAACCAAAAGGAAAGAGAGGTTGCCAAAGCTTTTTGACCTCTCCTCTGTCCAGAGTAAACGACAAACAGGGAAGATGTTTGGCGAAAATTTTTAGTAGCTTGTAAGTAAAACTTCAAGGCACGGACTACGTCCAGATTATGTAAGAGACGTTCCTTCTTTGAAGAAGGATTAGGACACAAAGATGGAACAACAATCTCTTGATTGATATTCTTGTTAGAAACCACCTTAGGTAAAAACCCAGGTTTAGTACGCAGAACTACCTTATCTGCATGAAAAATCAGATAAGGAGAATCACATTGTAAGGCAGATAGCTCAGAGACTCTTCGAGCCGAGGAAATAGCCATCAAAAACAGAACTTTCCAAGATAAAAGTTTAATATCAATGGAATGAAGGGGTTCAAACGGAACTCCTTGAAGAACTTTAAGAACCAAGTTTAAGCTCCACGGGGGAGCAACAGTTTTAAACACAGGCTTAATTCTAACCAAAGCCTGACAAAATGCCTGGACGTCTGGAACCTCTGCCAGACGCTTGTGCAAAAGAATAGACAGAGCAGAAATCTGTCCTTTTAAAGAACTAGCTGATAATCCTTTGTCCAAACCCTCTTGGAGAAAGGACAATATCCTAGGAATCCTAACCTTACTCCATGAGTAATTCTTGGATTCACACCAATAAAGATATTTACGCCATATCTTATGGTAGATTTTCCTGGTGACAGGCTTTCGTGCCTGTATTAAGGTATCAATGACTGACTCAGAGAAGCCACGCCTTGATAGGATCAAGCGTTCAATCTCCATGCAGTCAGTCTCAGAGAAATTAGATTTGGATGATTGAAAGGACCTTGTATTAGAAGGTCCTGCCTCAGAGGCAGAGTCCATGGTGGAAAGGATGACATGTCCACTAGGTCTGCATACCAGGTCCTGCGTGGCCACGCAGGCGCTATCACAATCACCGATGCTCTCTCCTGCTTGATTTTGGCAATCAGTTGAGGGAGCAGAGGAAACGGTGGAAACACATAAGCCAGGTTGAAGAACCAAGGAGCTGCTAGAGCATCTAACAGCGTCGCTCCCGGGTCCCTGGACCTGGACCCGTAACAAGGAAGCTTGGCGTTCTGGCGAGACGCCATGAGATCCAGTTCTGGTTTGCCCCAACGATGGATAAGTTGAGCAAACACCTCCGGATGGAGTTCCCACTCCCCCGGATGAAAAGTCTGACGACTTAGAAAATCCGCCTCCAAGTTCTCTACGCCTGGGATGTGGATCGCTGACAGATGGCAAGAGTGAGACTCTGCCCAGCGAATTATCTTTGAGACTTCTAACATCGCTAGGGAACTCCTGGTTCCCCCTTGATGGTTGATGTAAGCCACAGTCGTGATGTTGTCCGACTGAAATCTGATGAACCTCAGGGTTGCTAACTGAGGCCAAGCTAGAAGAGCATTGAATATTGCTCTTAACTCCAGAATATTTATTGGGAGGAGTTTCTCCTCCTGAGTCCACGATCCCTGAGCCTTCAGGGAGTTCCAGACTGCGCCCCAACCTAGAAGGCTGGCATCTGTTGTTACAATCGTCCAATCTGGCCTGCGAAAGGTCATACCCTTGGACAGATGGACCCGAGATAGCCACCAGAGAAGAGAATCTCTGGTCTCAGCGGTCTGAGATGCAGGTGCGCAAATGGCACTATGTCCATTGCCGCTACCATTAAGCCGATTACTTCCATGCACTGAGCCACTGACGGACGTGGAATGGAATGAAGGACACGGCAAGCATTTAGAAGTTTTGATAACCTGGACTCCGTCAGGTAAATTTTCATCTCTACAGAATCTATAAGAGTCCCTAGGAAGGTGACTCTTGTGAGTGGGGATAGAGAACTCTTTTCCACGTTCACTTTCTACCCATGCGACCTCAGAAATGCCAGAACTATCTCTGTATGAGACTTGGCAATTTGAAAGCTTGACGCCTGTATCAGGATGTCGTCTAGATACGGAGCCACCGCTATGCCTCGCGGTCTTAGAACCGCCAGAAGTGAGCCCAGAACCTTTGTAAAGATTCTCGGGGCTGTGGCCAACCCGAAGGGAAGAGCTACAAATTGGTAATGCCTGTCTAGAAAGGCAAACCATAGGAACCGATGATGATCTTTGTGAATCGGTATGTGAAGGTAGGCATCCTTTAAGTCCACTGTGGTCATGTACTGACCCTCTTGGATCATGGGTAGGATGGTCCGAATAGTTTCCATTTTCAATGATGGAACTCTGAGAAATTTGTTTAAGATCTTTAGATCCAAGATTGGTCTGAAGGTTCCCTCTTTCTTGGGAACCACAAACAGATTTGAATAAAACCCCTGTCCCTGTTCCGTCCGCGGAACTGGATGGATCACTCCCATTACTAGGAGGTCTTGCACACAGCTTAGGAATGCCTCTTTCTTTATCTGGTTTGCTGATAACCTTGAAAGATGAAATCTCCCTTGTGGAGGAGAAGCTTTGAAGTCCAGAAGATATCCCTGAGATATGATCTCCAATGCCCAGGGATCCTGAACATCTCTTGCCCATGCCTGGGCGAAGAGAGAAAGTCTGCCCCCCACTAGATCAGTTTCCGGATAGGGGGCCGTTCCTTCATGCTGTCTTGGGGGCAGCAGCAGGTTTTCTGGCCTGCTTGCCCTTGTTCCAGGACTGGTTAGGTTTCCAGGCCTGTCTGGAATGAGCAACAGTTCCCTCTTGTTTTGAAGCGGAGGAAGTTGATGCTGCTCCTGCCTTGACATTTCGAAAGGCACGAAAATTAGACTGTTTGGCCTTTGATTTGGCCCTGTCCTGAGGAAGGGTATGACCCTTGCCTCCAGTAATGTCAGCAATAATTTCCTTCAAGCCAGGCCCGAATAAGGTCTGCCCCATGAAAAGAATGTTGAGTAACTTAGACTTTGAAGTCACGTCAGCTGACCAGGATTTAAGCCATAGCGCCCTACGCGCCTGGATGCGAATCCGGAATTCTTAGCCGCTAGTTTAGTCAAATGAACAATGACATCAGAAACAAATGAGTTAGCTAGCTTAAGCGTTCTAAGCTTGTCAATAATTTCCTCCAATGGAGCTGTATGGATGGCCTCTTCCAGGGCCTCAAACCAGAATGCCGCCGCAGCAGTGACAGGCGCAATGCATGCAAGGGGCTGCAAAATAAAACCTTGTTGAATAAACATTTTCTTAAGGTAACCCTCTAATTTTTTATCCATTGGATCTGAAAAAGCACAACTGTCCTCAACCGGGATAGTGGTACGCTTTGCTAAAGTAGAAACTGCTCCCTCCACCTTAGGAACGTCTGCCATAATTCCTGTGTAGTGGCGTCTATTGGAAACATTTTTCTAAATATAGGAGGTGGGGAAAAGGGCACACCGGGTCTATCCCACTCCTTGCTAATAATTTCTGTAAGCCTTTTAGGTATAGGAAAAATGTCAGTACACACCGGCACCGCATAGTATCTATCCAGCCTACACAATTTCTCTGGAATTGCAACTGTGTTACAGTCATTCAGAGCAGCTAATACCTCCCCAAGCAATACACGGAGGTTCTCAAGCTTAAATTTAAAATTAGAAATCTCTGAATCAGGTTTTCCCGAGTCAGAGATGTCACCCACAGAATGAAGCTCTCCGTCCTCATGTTCTGCATACTGTGACGCAGTATCAGACATGGCTCTTACAGCATTTGCGCGCTCTGTATCTCTCCTAACCCCAGAGCTATCGCGCTTGCCTCTTAATTCAGGCAATCTAGATAATACCTCTGACAGGGTATTATTCATGATTGCAGCCATGTCCTGCAAGGTAATCGCTATGGGCGTCCCTGATGTAATTGGCGCCATATTAGCGTGCGTCCCCTGAGCGGGAGGCGAAGGGTCTGACACGTGGGGAGAGTTAGTCGGCATAACTTCCCCCTTGACAGAACCCTCTGGTGATAATTATTTTATAGATAAAGACTGATCTTTACTGTTTAAGGTGAAATCAATACATTTAGTACACATTCTCCTATGGGGCTCCACCATGGCTTTCAAACATAATGAACAAGTAGGTTCCTCTGTATCAGACATGTTTAAACAGACTAGCAATGAGACTAGCAAGCTTGGAAAACACTTAAAACAAGTTTACAAGCAGTATAAAAAAACGTTACTGCACCTTTAAGAAACACAAATTTTGTCCAAATTTGAAATAACAGTGAAAAAAAGCAGTTACACTAACGAAATTTTTACATTGTATGTAACAAGTTAGCAGAGCATTGCACCCACTTGCAAATGGATGATTAACCCCTTAATACCAAAAACGGAATAACAAATGACAAAAACGTTTTTTAAACAGTCAGCTCTACTGTGGCTTTTTACCTCCCTCAATACGAATTTTGAAGCCTTTTGAGCCCTTCAGAGAAGTCCTGGAACATGCAGGAAGAAGCTGGATGTCTGTGTCTGTAATTTTTTCTGCGCAAAAAAGCGCTAAAATAGGCCCCTCCCACTCATATTACAACAGTGGAAAGCCTCAGGGAACTGTTTCTAGGCAAAATTCAAGCCAGCCATGTGGAAAAAACTAGGCCCCAATAAGTTTTATCACCAAACATATATAAAAAACGATTAAACATGCCAGCAAACGTTTTATATTACACTTTTATAAGAGTATGTATCTCTATTAATAAGCCTGATAACAGTCGCTATCACTGCATTTAAGGCTTTACTTACATTACTTCGGTATCAGCAACATTTTCTAGCAAATTCCATCCCTAGAAAAATATTTTAACTGCACATACCTTATTGCAGTAAAACCTGCACGCTATTCCCCCTCTGAAGTTATCTCACTCCTTAGAATATGTGAGAACAGCAAAGGATCTTAGTTACTTCTGCTAAGATCATAGAAAACGCAGGCAGATTCTTCTTCCAAATACTGCCTGAGATAAACAGTACACTCCGGTACCATTTAAAAATAACAAACTTTTGATTGAAGAAATAAACTAAGTATAAAACACCACAGTCCTCTTACGACCTCCATCTTAGTTGAGAGTTGCAAGAGAATGACTGGATATGGCAGTGAGGGGAGGAGCTATATAGCAGCTCTGCTGTGGGTGATCCTCTTGCAACTTCCTGTTGGGAAGGAGAATATCCCATAAGTAATGGATGATCCGTGGACTGGATACACTTAACAAGAGAAAAGGGTACAAATATAGCACTCTAAGAACGTTTCAATATAGCATGATAGAAATTGATGTGTTAAAAAATAACTTTTATTAGATCAAATTAAAAACAGGGGATTAACATACATTTTAAAATCAAAATTTGGGTCCACTACCAGAGGCCAGACAATATTACTGCTGGCTTATAGAGACAAACACCCTGGTTAGGTTACTGTGAAGTCTCAAGTAAAAAATGACATAGTTGTCTCTTTTGAATGTTACTCATATAGTAGTGATAACGGTACTAGATTTGGGTCGGCCTGGGTCAAAGATATATATAGGATTGTGTAAGTATTAGGTATACGGTGTATCACTTGTTATTGAGGATATTTGTTTAGGATATAATATAATCATAGATGGAATAGGTCTTTAGATCAAAGAAATGTGGCTCTAAGAGGTTAACTATTCTCCTCAGTGGTTAAGTTAACTTATTTGCAAAACTCTAGCCTTGTAGTACCAAGGTAGGTAGGCTCTGAGTTGTGCTATAATGCCATATTATGTCATTGGAATGGATTTGTTCCTTTAATATTCATCATATTTGTGATATGGTGTCACTAAAAGTGAACTTTTACCTAGGGTATCTTTTGTTCGTGTTAAGTGTGTTTGGCTTAGTGGCCTTGGATACCCTTGTACACAAATTTCTGACTGTATTCCCTTCTTGTAGATAGAGTATAATTTTCACTATTGTATTTATATGATCATTGGAATAACCTGTGACTATGAATACATCTGAATAAACAGGGAATCTCTTTGTTGTGCCTTGGATTGGAAATATGCACCAATACCTTATGATATCATTTTGATGGATATGTTAAGATATCATGTGAAACCTTGGGGGTGAAAGAAAATACTCCTTTCTAGTACCTTTATGACACTATTGAGAATGTGCTTGGTAACCATGTACCGCTGTGAAATATGGAAAATAAATTCCTCTGTTATATCTTTTAATTATAGTTATTAATATCTTAGAAAGAACCCAAGCTGTGTACCTGTGATAATTATTTAGAGTAGTTTGTAACAAGTTAATCTTCCTTGAAGTGGCCAAATGAGTGTGAAATAAGGCCACCTAAGCGGTAAAAATATCTCATTTAATTATAGAGTCGTCTTTATGCTGTCAGTATAATACTGAATATACTCTAATTTGAGGTAAAAAGGGGTAAAACTCCTCTATTGGACCTTGTAATGCCGTTATGAATGAATGTACTTCAATACCAAAAGAACTATAAGGAGTGAAAAGCCTGATAAGCTCCTCTTCTTTTACCTATTAATACCTTTATTGATAATTCCACTTGGGTGCCTTATAATGCTACTGTGAGGAGTCAATAAGTGAACTCCTTAGTTTTGTTACCTTTTAATATCGCTAATAATACCGCTGGTAAATATCTAGATTAGGATAAACCTAACCCTTGTACGTATATTACCTTGTGAATACCGCTAATAAGTATCAAGATTAGGTTAAGCCTAACCCTATGTTACCTTTTGATACCGCTAACAAATATTGCTTTGGAAAATATAGATTAGGATAAGCCTAACCCTTGTACCTGTATTACCTTCTAAGTACCGCTTGTAAATATCTAGATTAGGTAAGGCCTAACCCTTGTACCTGTATTACCTATGTGAGTTATCAAAAGTATAGTAGTCCAGCTGACTTGGCTGGATCGGCGTTTACTAAGAGCCGCATATATATATATATTACCTTGTGAATACCGCTAATGAGTGTCAAGATTAGGTTAAGCCTAACCCTATGTTACCTTTTGATACCGCTAACAAATATCGCTTTGGAAAATATAGATTAGGATAAGCCTAACCCTTGTACCTGTATTACCTTCTAAGTACCGCTTGTAAATATCTAGATTAGGTAAGGCCTAACCCTTGTACCTGTATTACCTATGTGAGTTATCAAAAGTATAGTAGTCCAGCTGACTTGGCTGGATCGGCGTTTACTAAGAGCCGCATATATATATTACCTTGTGAATACCGCTAATGAGTGTCAAGATTAGGTTAAGCCTAACCCTATGTTACCTTTTGATATCGCTAACAAATATCGCTTTGGAAAATATAGATTAGGATAAGCCTAACCCTTGTACCTGTATTACCTTCTAAGTACCGCTTGTAAATATCTAGATTAGGTAAGGCCTAACCCTTGTACCTGTATTACCTATGTGAGTTATCAAAAGTATAGTAGTCCAGCTGACTTAACTGGATCGGCGTTTACTAAGAGCCGCAAATGCGGCAGATAGATTTTTTAACAAAATAACGTTATCATTTTAAATTAAGGTAGTGGATCAACAAATTAATTTAAAAGCAACAAACAGGGAAGAACGGGGGGACGCCACTGACGCTTTTCGCCGTGGTGGCTGTATCAAAGGGCAGTCTCACTCTGTCTTTGTGAGATTTAAATACCCTTCAATGTTAGCGGATTGGCTGCTGATGGAGGCCTTGGTTGTATCAACCAATTTGATTGGTGGAGAAAATAGGTGTGTAGTGTAGATGCATTCTAATTGGTCCATTTGCCGTAGTCGCTTGTTTGTGTTTATATTGTAAATATGGTTATCTGCTTGTAATTCGCGTTACTTATTAGTTGGCTAAATAGCTCTATTATGCCTTTTATAAAGTGATACTTGCTATGTTATCCTTCTATTATATATTTCATTTTAGAAGTTCCTATCGTTGTTCGTAGATTATGATTGGTTAAGAAAGCTGTCAATGTTTCCTTTACTAAGGTTCTCATTGGGTGTTGTTTTTGTCAATCATGCTTACTCGTTATCAAGTCTAACCCTTTTATGAATCGAAGAAATGTATACGTAATTCATTTGTCGATTGAGTCATTCATCGTCATAGCTTATCTGTCATTGGGTGCCGGATCTGTCAGTCATGGTGGTTTGGTTGCAAGGAAAGAGGTGAGTAGTGATTTGTCAAACGGAACTGTCAATCTTCCGCATGTGTCGGACTTCCGACAAATCACTACTCACCTCTTTCCTCGCAACCAAACCACCATGACTGACAGATCCGGCACCCAATGACAGATAAGCTATGACGATGAATGACTCAATCGACAAATGAATTACGTATACATTTCTACGATTCATAAAAGGGTTAGACTTGATAACGAGTAAGCATGATTGACAAAAACAACACCCAATGAGAACCTTAGTAAAGGAAACATTGACAGCTTTCTTAACCAATCATAATCTATGAACAACGATAGGAACTTCTAAAATGAAATATATAATAAAAGGATAACAGCAAGTATCACTTTATAAAAGGGATAATAGAGCTATTTAGCCAACTAATAAGTAACGTGAATTACAAGCAGATAACCATCCCCAAGGCAGAACATACAGTGATCTGAGATGTCATCGCAGAACATGCAGCATGTCTGCAGAAAGAACAGGACACATGCAGGAACTGTTAGTTAGCGATTAAACTTTTCAGAGCTGCTTCACATTAGGCTGTTCTCTAGCTGCACTGTGTAAGTTTTCCTTATCACAGTTCCTCCAGAGCAACGTGCTGTTTGAAGTGAACAGTGAAATATGCAGTAGCGCTGAAAAGTAGCAGTGCATTAATTGACTGGCTCTCAGAGATTTTTTCAAGCCCGTCCCCTAGGCTTTCACAGTCTGCAAAGCTGTTTTTTTCTAAATGTAAAACGTTCGTATAAGCAATGCACCTTTTTTAGAGTATGTCTGCAGCTAATTTGCAATACAATTTTCAACTACTGCACTATATTATAAAACTTTAAATATTGCTTTATTCTCCAGTTAGCTAACACAATACAATCAAACTGGTGCTTTAGTGTAACCGCCTAATTTAAAATTAAATTTAATCTAAAAATGACCTGCAGAAAGTTTTTCACTAAAAAACTCATCGCAGAAAGTGAAAAAAAGTTCTGCCTCTGGGATAACCATATTTACAATATAAACACAAACAAGCAACTACGGCAAATGGACCAATTAGAATGCATCTACAATACACACCTATTTTCTCCACCAATCAAATTGGTTGATACAACCAAGGCCTCCATCAGCAGCCAATCCGCTAACATTGAAGGGTATTTAAATCTCACAAAGACAGAGTGAGACTGCCCTTTGATACAGCCACCACGGCGAAACGCGTCAGTGGCGTCCCCCCGTTCTTCCCTGTTTGTTGCTTTTAAATTAATTTGTTAATCCACTACCTTAATTTAAAATGATAATGTTATTTCATTATCATTTCATTATTGCATTTGCGGCTCTTAGTAAACGCCGATCCAGTTAAGTCAGCTGGACTACTATACTTTTGATAACTCACATAGGTAATACAGGTACAAGGGTTAGGCCTTACCTAATATAGATATTTAAAAGCGGTACTTAGAAGGTAATACAGGTACTAGGGTTAGGCTTATCCTAATCTATATTTTCCAAAGCGATATTTGTTAGCGGTATTAACAGGTAACATAGGGTTAGGCTTAACCTAATCTTGATACTCATTAGCGGTATTCACAAGGTAATATATATATGCGGCTCTTAGTAAACGCCGATCCAGCCAAGTCAGCTGGACTACTATACTTTTGATAACTCACATAGGTAATACAGGTACAAGGGTTAGGCCTTACCTAATCTAGATATTTACAAGCGGTACTTAGAAGGTAATACAGGTACAAGGGTTAGGCTTATCCTAATCTATATTTTCCAAAGCGATATTTATTAGCGGTATCAAAAGGTAACATAGGGTTAGGCTTAACCTAATCTTGATACTTATTAGCGGTATTCACAAGGTAATATACTAACAAGGGTTAGGTTTATCCTAATCTAGATATTTACCAGCGGTATTATTAGCGGTATTAAAAGGTAACAAAACTAAGGAGTTCACTTATTGACTCCTCACAGTAGCATTATAAGGCACCCAAGTGGAATTATCAATAAAGGTATTAATAGGTAAAAGAAGAGGAGCTTATCAGGCTTTTCACTCCTTATAGTTCTTTTGGTATTGAAGAAATTTGTGTACAAGGGTATCCAAGGCCACTAAGCCAAACACACTTAACACGAACAAAAGATACCCTAGGTAAAAGTTCACTTTTAGTGATACCATATCACAAATATGATGAATATTAAAGGCACAAATCCATTCCAATGACATAATATGGCATTATAGCACAACTCAGAGCCTACCTACCTTGGTACTACAAGGCTAGAGTTTTGCAAATAAGTTAACTTAACCACTGAGGAGAATAGTTAACCTCTTAGAGCCACATATCTTTGATCTAAAGACCTATTCCATCTATGATTATATTATATCCTAAACAAATATCCTCAATAACAAGTGATACACCGTATACCTAATACTTACACAATCCTATATATATCTTTGACCCAGGACGACCCAAATCTAGTACCATTATCACTACTATATGAGTAACATTCAAAAGAGACAACTGTGTCATTTTTTACTTGAGACTTCACAGTAACCTAACCAGGGTGTTTGTCTCTATAAGCCAGCAGTAATATTGTCTGGCCTCTGGTAGTGGACCCAAATTTTGATTTTAAAATGTATGTTAATCCCCTGTTTTTAATTTGATCTAATAAAAGTTATTTTTTAACACATCAATTTCTATCATGCTATATTGAAACGTTCTTAGAGTGCTATATTTGTACCCTTTTGTCAGTTTCTTACTGATTCCCTGTAAAGTTTGCCAGTAGGTACAAGCACCAACCCCTATCAGATTATAAACTGTATACTGGAGTATACTAATATTAGGTGTACTCATTACTTTGGTAATTTATAAGGGGAACGTTCAATATATACCATTAATTTGAGTAGTGCCATTGTTTCCTCTCTCTTCATATTTAACTATACTTTGTAATGCTTTTTTGATGTGTTTTGTGCAACGTTTTTGTTTTGCGAACAGAGCTCTAAGGACACGTAATTATTCTAGCGTAAATTGCAATCGAGCTCACGCATTTGCTTTCAACTTGTAATACACCCGAAGCGCGCAAACAGCCACGATAAACCCCTTTTCGTTGGCACGTAACTGTTAGTGTACCACTTGTAATTTGGCCTTAATTTGGTCCTGCAGAGAACACTGCATTTATTTTTGTGTAGGGCATGTGTCAACAATGCAGCATTAGGCAGCTTTTCATAATCTTGTTTAATTGCCACTATAAATATGCATAAAATATTCTACTGCCTGCAATGTCTCTTTAAAGTCACAATCCTAATCTTTACTTCCTTGGCATGTAAGCTCACGTATAACACCCGGTGTAAATGTGACCTACATCAGATGGTAACACATGGCACTGTCCTACAGCGCATGTAACTGTCTTTTCTCATTCATGTTAATTTCATAGCACTATTGATTATGAAAATGAGAATACATTATTCCACAATGAAGAACTTGAATAGCCAAAATGATACTGCTAGTGCCTCAAAACATGGTTTCATTAGATGCTCCCTGGCTTTTCAAACAACTTTCGCCCACTGATGTATTAACTTCAGCCAGTCCACAAACATATAGCCACTTAAAGGGACAGTAAAAACCAGAATGTTTGTTGTTTAAAAAGGTAGATACTCCCTTTATTACCCATTCCCCAATTTTGCATAACCAACACAGTTATAATAATATACTTTTTACCTCTGTGATTACCTTGTATCTATGGCTCTGCAAACTGCCCCCTTATTTCAGTTCTTTTGACAGACTTGCATTTTTAGCCAATCAGTGCTTGCTCCTAGGAGCTTCACGTGTCTGAGCTCAATGTTATCTATATGAAACACATGAACTAACGCCCTCTAGTGGTGAAAACTGTCACAATGCTTTCAGATTAGAGGTGGCCTTCAAGGTCTAAGAAATTAGCATATGAACCTCCTAGGTTTAGCTTTCAACTAAGAATACCAAGAGAACAAAGCAAAATTAGTAATAAAAGTAAATTGTTTTTTTTTTACTTGACTGTCCCTTTAAAAAGAATCTCACAGACAAAGAACAGAAGCTCGCCATCCATAAAACGTAACTTTTATTCACAATGTCCATATAAAAAGTATACATCCAGAGTTCTCACATCCAGCAGGCGTAAGGTCAAGACCGGATTACGCATTTCAGCTTTAAAGCCGTAATCATAGCCACTAGAGTCTACTGTTCTAAACAAATATTTAAAAGATATTTAAAAGTGCATGATTGCCCGATACACATTAATTAATTACCTCCCCCTGCTTTGATATTAAAACACCATAACCCTCATGACTCCTTGTTAAGAGAGTGTGTTTTAATGGAGTGTGTAAATGTAAATGCTACCATATATGTATCAATCATAACAAATGTGTATCAAATATGTATCAACACAAGCAAAACCATCTAAACAAGGTGCCATCACTCGACCATAGCAATTGTATTGTAATGTAAAATACGTAACTTAGACAAAAACCTTTTTTTTTCAAATTATATTCCATTTTACAGTCCAATGACAAACCTCTTGTATTTTTAGTGAATCGCTACATTACACAGTTTTTAGCAAAACAATAATGTTGTCAAATACAATGCAAGTGAAAAGTTATATCAAAAAAGAGAACTGCTTTTCTCAAATTGTATGTAAAAGAAAATATTTTATTTTTGTTTTAATCTTAATCAAACAGCATACGGAAACCTCATTATTGGAACTATGTCCCTCAACCACTGTTAAAGGTATTTCATTCCCAATAATTAATCAGGTCATATTCAGAGTTTAAAGGGACAGTCTACACTAAAATTGTTATTGTTTAAAAGATAGATAATGCATTTAATACCCATTCACCAGCTTTATAGATAACATTGTGTTCACGCTCGAGGAGTTATTTAAGAGTTAGCACAACACAGTACTAAATGCAAGTCAATAGATCATAAATAAAAATTCATGTGATTAGGGGGCTGTCAGAAGATGCTTAGATACAAGGGAATCACAGAGGTAAAAAGTATGACTGTGTTGGTTATGCAAAACTGGGGAATGGGTAATAAAGGGATTATCTATCTTTTAAAACAATAACAATTCTATTGTAGACTGTCCCTTTAAGCCAAGAGGCAAACGCATTTTAAGCTTAAAAATCCAAAACATTACTATTATTATGTATTAGTGGAAGTTGTCATTATACTTGTTGGGTACATTAACACTTTTTGGATTAGGCACTTGAGAAGAACTTATATATTTATACTGAACTCAAGACTTTAATAGAAGTCACCTCTAGGTGTTGTGTATTAGAAAATCCAGCAATCACCCACAAGATGTGCTGAAATAATATTACAAGCATTAAAGGGACATGAAATCCAATATTTCTTCTTTCATGATTCAAACAGAGAATACAATTTTAAAATACTTTCCAATTTACTACAATTATTACAATTTGCTTCATTCTCTCATTATCATTAATTGAAGAAGCAGCAGCAATGCACTTCTAGGCGCTAACAAAGCATTGGGTTGGCCAATAACATGCGCAGCTCCTGAGCCTACCTCGGTATCATTTTCAACAAAGGATAACAAGAGTACAAAACAAATAAGAGAACAGAATTAAATAGGAAAGTTATTTAAAAACACATGCTCTATTTCATTCATAAAGGAAAACATTGGGGTTTCATGTTCCTTTAACACATGCCATAGTAAAGTTAGATAGCTCATTTGCATTTCCTGACTTTTAAAATAAAGAGGAACCATTACACGTGGATTTTAAAGGAGTAGTAAAGTATTTTGCAATATGTGCATCTGAAATGAATCACTGCACTGTAAAATAGCTGCATACAAAAAATATTTAAAAGCATTTAACACTGTCTTCTTGATAGCACAATTTAAACTGTTTTGCAGTCTGTGGACAGACTATTTGAAAAGCCTTTTCTGTAGCCAGTTAGGATGAGCTTGTGTTTATATCAAGCAATCACTGTGCAGCATAGGAAATTTATCATACTGGGCTCCAGTGAGTTTACAAGGTAATAACGAAACTCAAGAAGAGAGGGAGAGAATGGTGCCCGGATCGTCTTCTCGCCCCTCTCTGCATTATTTTTTTAGATATTTAATATAAAACTACTGATATCTAGATATAATTATAGTCATGACACAGTAAATCATCAGAGCGTGCAATACGATAAATTAGTTCAGTAATCAATTTGATCACAACATACCGCGACATCAAACACCAGATCATAAGTGCACTTTATTTTTAGCAATTAACTACGGGTACTAGCAAGAATCAGAAAACCATTTAACGCGCAACATGAATTCTACGGATCCTTGCTAAGGACAAACATACTCAAATAATTTATCCCGCGCGTTACGGCTGCCCGCAGAGGGCAGAAGCATTTTTTTAGTACAGTACTGTACATGCCAACTGACTTGTAATAATTCATCGTCACAATGGATACCGCAAATTCCGTCACAATTTTACGTGTTTAGAAAGCTCTACCAGGTGTGTCAGACGATGTATTATTTTAAGTCTCTTCAAACGACTTCAGGTTAGATTTTTCTTATTCTTACTAGTATGTTGCTTTTGATAAAACTATACCATTCTGTCAGTGCTCTAAATCTACCGCAAGATGTCGCAATTTCATTATGTTTGTCGTACAGCAATCTATGCCACTTATAGGAGTCAATCATGCTTTAATATTTGATTAAAATAAAATATTCACCACCATATAGGGTTACCAAACAGGTAAGAATTTACCATAATGATCAATATTTTAAAGGTCCACAGCAGCAGCTAACTTTATAGACACAATATTTTAAAATGCTTTCTTTTCTGTGTGATGTTACATTATTAATTTTGCAAATTTCCATTTCTGTATTCCCCCCCACAAAGCGGAAACACTACAACCATAGTCATAATTACTAAGGTGCAGCATTAAACTGGACAGTCCAAATTTCTACTGGCTGTCCTGCAAATATATATATGAAGTAATACAGGGCACTTTATTGATGGGATGTGACTTAGTTTATGGCAGATATGGGTATATGGCTGACAGCCTTCAGAGTTGTCTGTCTGATATTTTGTCTCATCCGGACATATAACTGACAGAGACTGTAGGTTATCATAACCTCACCTATCTCATTTCACTGATCAGTTTTGTTGAGAACAGTTGGCAGCAATAGCAGGGGTGTACTTTCTATTCTCTCAGACCTGCATCTCTTGGGAAGCATCTAATTGTTGGGCGTATTGTTAAATGTTTATGTTCCCATATAATTCTACAATTAACAAAATATATAATAATTTACTCAGATGAATTATTATTTCCTTTATATTCTGTCTTCTGCTAGTTTTACTCATACTGTTAATGCAGTCCAATAAGAGAAATGCAATACTGGGGCACGGAATCACAGACTGGCAAGTCTTACCAACGTACCATACAAAGACACTCTATTGTTTGATACTAGATATAATAAAAATAAATCTGCCAGACTTCAGTTACTTTCCCATTTCCCCCCCTGTATCATGTGACAGGTCTCAACCTCAAATGCCTAGACATATATACTGTGAACCCTTGCACATGCTCAATAACACTTGGTGCCTTACAAATTGTGCATATAAAAAGAATATGCACATTTTATAATGGCAGTAAATAGGAAAGCTTTTTATATAGATTACATGAATCATGAAAGTGTAATTTTGACTTTCGTTTCCCTTTAACTCTCTTCCAAACTTAAATACTCATATGCTAAATCACTTGAAACTGATGCAGTACAACTGTAAAAAGCTGACAGGAAAATATCACCTGAGCATCTCTATGTAAAAAAGGAAGATATTTTACCTCACAGTTTCCTCAGCTCAGCAGAGTAAGTTCTGTGTAAAAAGTTATACTCAGCTGTTCCCAGCTGCAGGTAAAAAAATGAAGACATGAACAGCAGCCAATCAGCATCAGCAGTTCTGAGGTCATGAACTCTTTTACTGTGATCTCATGAGATTTGACTTAACTCTCATGAGATTTCATAGTAAGCTGAATAGGGAAATAACATGAGAGTGCACGAGGCTCATCCCCTAAGATGTCCCAGGACAGACACACTAAAATGCTGCTTAGAAATCCTTTACAATGGGAGGTGGCTACTGAGGAACTTTTGAGGTAAAATATCTCTCTTTTTTACATAGAGATGTTCAGGTGATATTTTCTAGTCAGCTTTTTACAGCTATACTGCATCACTTTCAAGTGTTTAAACATTTGGGTATTATGGCCCTTTAACTGAAGGTCTTGCTCCACTGTTTCAGTAAAAAACCCACGCTTTTCTCTAAACCTTTTATTTCAATATTTGTATAGTTCTATATACTGAAAATGATCTGCTTCCATGGGTTCCCTTTCTCAGTCTTGTTTGCCCGGCTATTCCCATGCTGCCTCTTCTCATTCTTCTTCTGTACCCAGTCTGAGAAGCCTCAGCTTGATTAAAAAAAAAAAAGGCTCCATAGTTGCCTGTTCATCCAACTCACTTTCATATAACTCACTGCTTATTTCACTCTCCAGCCATCTTTCCCTTTGGTGTCCTTGTTACACCTTCCTTATCAAGGGTAAGTCAACCCTACAGTGTTACAGCAACTCTACACTTTTTGCAATATACTTCCATTAGCAAACAAATGCTTCTAGTAAAACTGTTTCTAAAGCATATGTACATATGCTTCATGTGACTAGAGGATTGGGATTCAAACTCCTTACCTGTTTAGAGAACTGGCAGTGGTGTGTAATTGTGCCAGTGAAGATTTCATTTGTGTCATACAAGTCACTGCTTACTCTCTGAGAAGGTGTGCTGGTGTTTAAATACTGGCCAAACAAACAGTATGACCCCAGGTGTGAGAGACACCTATAGCTCCTAGTTTTAAGGGTACCTAGCTTGCCCTAAGAGAAATCAAAATTGTAAAAAAAATGGTACAAGGAACTTTTAGACTCAGTCAATATATCACCTTAGCCTTATGCTTAGGCACTCCTTGTACGTGTTTGAATACTGGCGCAAGGGGCACTCCACGGTATATGTACATATGCTACTGAAAAACGAATAACTTTTACTAGAAGCATTTTTGCTAATAGAAGTATGTTGCAAGAAATGTTTCTATTTAAAATGTAAATGCATCCATGCGCATGCCAGTTTTCACCATTCTGCCCCTTTAATTGTATTTGTTATCTTTATATTTTTAATATTACCTTTAAATATTTCCAGCCTTCTTGGCAGTTCTTTAGTCATGAGCACATCAGATCCACCAAACACTTAATGTAGCAGAAGCAGACAACATTGCCTACAAAGGGCTCGCTTTCATTGAGTCGTTAAAAATGGGGCCGTAAGCTACTGAAGTGGCCGATAGCTAAAAGTAATTTACGGCTCATTTTAGTACCAGGTTTCCTTTGAAATATTTTGTGCATTGCGGGCAGTCGCTCTTTTCATGTAGCTGTAAGTTAACGTTGCTTTAACGCTTCCATCTGACGTCGGATTTCTTGAAAATCAAATAGTTGCTAAGGTAACCTGACCTTACGCTATAGAATTTATGTTTAACGTCCATGCTCCTTACCTGTGATCACCTCTCAAGAAAAATAAAGATACACTTATCCATATTTTTAATAATCAAATACTATTTTTTTATATAATTATATTTACCACTTCATAAATATAAGTAATATGTATTGCTGCCCTAGGTATAGGTCTAGTTTGAATTCTGTAGATATGTTCTTGCATATATTATTATATTTAAATATATACTGATATTTCTATTAGAATCAAAGGTCAACTATTCCTATACATGAAACAACAATAAATATTACTTATAACAATTTATTTCTACATTTAAACACTTGCATTATTTGCAAGTTTTATCATTTCAATAGAAAATAGGTCTCAAAAAGCACAATTTTCCTCTTTTACACCTAGTTGAGCTGGGTGTAATATTTCTCAATGTATCGACAGCCTCCAACAGTGTATTGATGGTTTGCGCTTTCATTGGAAACCTGGTATAATTTATTGATTAACGGCTTCTATTACTTTCTATGGGATGCAAAGATTTTGAGGAATAACGCACCATTGGAAACAGTCGATTAACTAAATTGCTTCTGGCAGCATATTTATCGGTTTGCGAGCACACGAAAACCGAATTACGGCTCAATGGAAACAAGCCCAAAATGTTGTGTTTGTGTGAGTGTCTGATGTTCCAGCTTTTAAGAGCTGGCAACAAAAATGTATTAGTAAATAAGTTATTTTCTCCACAAATGGCTTAGAAATAACCAGAACCTTCTTAGAAAATAAAATCACCTAGTATTGCATTAGAGCAGGGAGTATCACAAAAATAAGCTAATGTTGCTGTTAAGCCTGTTTTTAAAAAAGGAGAAAAAGAGAGAAGTATATGTTATGTAAGCCCAGTACTTAGGGCTTGATGATCAAACATTACTTTACAGTTCAGATTTGGTCTTTTTAGTATTACATTCAAGCTTTGCACTCTCTATTTTCTATTTTAATACATTTAGAATCAGCAGTGATTTTACAAATTCTGATTATGTTTTGAAAGTTTCTGTTTTACTTATAAATTAGGTTCATATATGCATATTTCTGTGTATCTTATACAACTTACATTGCACTTGGTATTTTCTATATTGTAAATTAAAACACGGCTTCAGAAAATAGGAGAGACAGTGGAGTTCTCTGGGCTGAATAGAGGAGTTACCAGGGTATGTCTGAAGCTTTCTCTCAAGTCTTGTGAAATGCTGTAAGGAGTTTGCACCAGCTAGTCTCACTGATTTTTTGCACCAGCTGTATGCAGGGGAAGGTTGCTAAAAAATCACAATACACTTATTTAACTGATAAAAAACATAATTAATGTAAGAACTTACCTGATAAATTAATTTATTTTAAGAGTCCATGAGCTTGTGACATATGGGATATACAATCCTACCAGGAGGGGCAAAGTTTCCCAAACCTCAAAATGCCTATAAATACACCCCTCACCACACCCACAATTCAGTTTAACGAATAGCCAAGTAGTGGGGTGATAAAATAAGGATTAAAAAAGCATACAAAATGAGGAACTGGAAATATAATTGTGCTTTTATACAAAAATCATAACCACCATAAAAAGGGTGGGCCTCATGGACTCCTGCAAATATGAAAGAAATTAGGTAAGTTCTTACATAAATTATGTTTTCTTTCATTCAATTGGCAAGAGTCCATGAGCTAGTGATGTATGAGATAGAAATACCCAAGATGTGGAAGACCACAGAAGAGTCACTAGAGAGGGAGCGATAAAATAAAAACAGCTATTTTCGCTGAAAAAAATTAAATCCACACAAAAAAATAAGTCTTTCTGATAAATTTCACATAAATTACAAGAAAAAAACTTAAATAATAAGCAGAAGAATCAAACTGAGACAGCTGCATGAAGAACTTTTCTACCAAAGACTGCTTCAGAAGAAGCAAATACATCAAAATGGTAAAATGTAGTAAATGTATGCAAAGACCAAGTTGCTGCTTTGCAAATCTGATCAACCGAAGCTTCATTCTTAAAAGCCCAAGAAGTGGCTACTGATCTAGTAGAATGAGCTGTAATTCTCTGAGGCGGAGATTGACCCACCTCCAAATAAGCCTTGTGAATCAAAAGCTTTAACCAAGATGCCAAAGAAATGGTAGAGGCTTTCTGACCTTTCCTAGGATCAGAAAAAAACACAAATAGACTAGAAGTCTTCCTGAAATCTTTAGTAGCTTCGACATAATATTTCAAAACTCTTACAAGAATGTAAAGATGTTTCAAGAGTATTCTTAGGATTAGGACACAATGAAGAAAAAACAATTTCCCTACTAATGTTGTTAGAATTTACAACCTTAGGAAGAAATTTAAACAAAGTCCGCAAAACAGCCTTATCCTGATGGAAAATCAGAAAAGGAGACTCGCAAGAGAGAGCAGATAATTCAGAAACTCTTCTAGCTGAAGAGATAGCCAAAAGGAACAACACTTTCCAAGAAAGTAGTTTAATATCCAAAGAATGCATAGGCTCAAAAGGAGGAGCCTGCAAAGTCTTCAAAACCAAATTAAGACTCCAAGGAGGAGAGATTGATTTTACAACAGGCTTGATATGAACCAAAGCCTGAACAAAACAGTGAATATCAGGAAGCTTAGCAATCTTTCTATGAAATAAAACAGAAAGAGCAGAGATTTGTCCCTTCAAAGTACTTGCAGACAAACCTTTATCCAAACCATCCTGAAGAAACTGTAAAATTCTAGGAATTCTAAAAGAATGCCAAGAAAATTTATGAGAAGAACACCATGAAATATAGGTTTTCCAAACCCGATAATAAATCTTCCTTGAAACAGACTTACAAGCCTGTAGCATAGTATTAATCACTGAGTCAGAGAACTCTCTATGACTAAGCACTAAGCGTTCAATTTCCATACCTTCAAATTCAGCGATTTGAGATCCTTATGGAAAAATGGTCCTTGAGACAGAAGGTCTGGTCTTAAAGGAAGTGGCCAAGGTTGGCAACTTGACATCCGGACAAGATCCACAAACCAAAATCTGTGAGGCCATGCTGGTGCTATCAGAAACACATGCGATTGTTCCATTATGATCTTGGAGATCACTCTTGGAAGAAGAACTAGAGGCAGAAAGATGTAAGCAGGTTGGTATGGCCAAAGAACTGCTAACGCATCTACAATCTCCGCCTGAGGATCCCTGGACCTGGAAAGATACCTGGGAAGTTTCTTGTTGAGATGGGACCCTATGAGATCTATTTCTGGAAGACCCCACATCTGTACAATCTGACAAAATACATCTAGATGGAGAGACTACTTCCCTGGATGTAAAGTCTGATGACATGGGTATCCATGTGCTAATTCAACCAGTGTGTAATGCTTGTGTGGGTAATGCAAAAGAGTGTTATATTTTTAAACATAAAATAAAATCATTTAGAATTAGGTAAGTCAATTAATGAGGTAGATAAAACTGTTTAATTGCATATATAACCCCTATACATTTAAAGTGTTTCAAGGTAGCCATGTCTGCAGTTTAACAGCTGTAGCCACCTGGGAATTAGAGATACAGTATACAAGGTACACAGTTTTGGAAAGTACACCCCTTGGTGCATCAAATGAGGGGCTGCATGTATTGCTAGCACACATTTGGAGTGCGTAAGACATGCATGAACATGTTACTTTGCTTAGAAAAAAATATTTTCTAAGCAAAACACCATATTCCATGAATATTTGTGCACTCCACTTTTGTGCTAGAAGTACATATAGCCCCTCATTTGATGCGTCAGGGGGTGTACTTTCTACAAATGTGTACTTTATGTACCCTTATTTAACTTCCCAGGTGGCTAGAGCTGTTTAAGTGCAGATATGGCAACCTTGAAAATCTTATTTAAAATTGTCTTTAAACATTTAGGGGTGATGTCTGCAGTTTAACAGCTGTAGCCACCTTGGAATTTAAGACACAGTATACAAGGTACACAGTTTTGGAAAGTACACCCCTTGGTGCATCAAATGAGGGGCTGCATGTATTGCTAGCACAAATTTGGAGCGAGTATCACACAAAAAATAAATAAATAAACAAAGCGTCATGTTCATTTATAAATGAACATGACGCTTTGTTTATTTATTTTTTGTGTGATACTCGCTTATTTGTTGCACACTTCAGATATGTGATACAAATAAGACCTTTGATGCAGCTGGGGGTGTAGTTTCTAAAAAATATATAGTTTTGTTGTCATATCTTAATTTTCCAGACAGCTAGAGCTGTTTAATTGCTGGCAACAATACATTAAATGTAAAGACACAGCAATAAAACAGTAGAAAAACACAGTGAAATGTTCTCAATTTCTGCTTATTTTAGACAGGTTACCTACTGCAAATATTTAGCAACACAGGTTTTGATGATAGAGTTTAGAAAAATAAAATTACAAACTCATTTTTATTGATTGTGTAGTACAAAAATACACCTTTTTCATATTTTATGCTTTAACCTGTTGAGACATACACATATAATAATGGTATATTTGGAATCTGCTAGGTCTGCTGAAAAAAACAATATTTAGTTTGTATAGTTTATTCACACAAACTTTACTTCTAAAAGTGTTTAAACGTGAACCGCAACAAAAACCGCAAAACTAGCTTAGCAGTTAAAGGGATAGTCTAGTCAAAATTAAACTTTCATAATTCAGATTAAGCATGCAATTTTAAATGACTTTCTAATTTACTCCTATTATCAATTTTCTTCGTTCTCTTGGTATCTTTATTTGAAAAAGCAAGAATGTAAACTTAGGAGCTGGCCCATTTTTGGTTCAGCACCTGGGTAGCGCTTCCTGATTGGTGGCTAAATGTATAGAAATATGTATTTATGAATAAATGGAACATATTCTGCTATGTAAAAAACATTGGCATGTGAAATATTCATATTTTTATGTTTGGTTAGCACGCTTGAGAATATGCGATCGGTTGTTTTTTTCCACTTTGACTTCTAAGAAGGAATACGTTATCACATGCGGGATATTCTAAATTCGCGTTTTTACGTGCGCTGGGTTAGCACAGTTTACTTTCAACTTGTAATACGTGTGCTACCTGACGCGTGCAAAAACCTTATTGTCAGAGACTGTATGCTGGTAAACCATAAATGTACACTGTTTATTAAGGAAGGTTACGAGACAGAGCCTTATGGATCTCTCTTATTTAACATATTAATGACAAGTGTTATAAAATCTGTAATCTGATAAGAAGAAAATTCAAAACAAAACCCTTTGCTGCCAGACATAGCATAAAGGTACAACTAGAGACAGACAGAACATTCTGTACTTTTCCATTAAAGTACTCTGTTGGTGAATACAGACTGCAAGCAGATGGCGCTATAAAGAGCGTTACGAGGACCAAAATCAGACACAACTATATATCCTGAATACTCAAATAGTTACCGCACCACCTGATATAATGTGCTATGCTCCGGCACGGGATGGAGTCCGGCCCTAGACTCAATATAACTATAATCACAAAAATCCCAGCCAAGGAGTCTTAGAAGAATACTTTAATAAATGTATATCCTGTATGTATTACAGACAAAAGGAAGAAATAAGACAAAATAAGATGAGAGCTTACTCACATCCATACCTACCCCATCCACCAAACATATCCATACCAACCAAACAGAAGGAAAAAGAAAAAATAAACACATGTAAAAAATCAGAGTACTATAAAGCAGTGTTCCCCAACCCCCGGGCCGCGGACCGGTGCCGGTCCGTGGATTAATCGGCACCGGGCCGCCCGAGGAACTTCAAATCATTTCACTGTGGCGTCACTGTGGCGGGCGGCCGAG
This sequence comes from Bombina bombina, assembly GCF_027579735.1. Classification (NCBI taxonomy): domain Eukaryota; kingdom Metazoa; phylum Chordata; class Amphibia; order Anura; family Bombinatoridae; genus Bombina; species Bombina bombina. The sequence continues at coordinate 1,145,146,518 of NC_069500.1, forward strand.
GCGCAGAGCATTGCGCCCTCCCAAGCCCGCTGAGCGGTTGCAAGCAGCAGTGGAGTGAAGAGAAAGAGAAGGTATTACTCTTCTAGCTCTTCTATCTGTTCACCGGTACTCGTGTGTACTGACGTGTTATTGTGTCTGCTTTAACCCACAAATTAGCAATGAGTAAACAGACATCGTTAGAAAGTTTCCTTGGGAAGAAAAAAAGGCCCAGTGAACAGACAGAAGAAGAGCCTTCAACATCAAAGAAACATGCAACTTTTAACAGACAATACCATGAGTCCTATTTGAAATATGGATTTATCGGGACAGGTGATTCCCACGCACCAAAACCGCTCTGCATAGTTTGCGGCGAGAAGCTCTCTAATGAGGCAATGAAACCTTCAAAACTGCTTCGCCACTTGACCGCCAAGCACCCTGGCATAAAAGACAAGCCCCTGGAGTATTTTGAAAGAAAAAAACGGGAGCACGAAGCACAGAAGATATTTATGAGGGCCACCACATCAATAAAGGAGAATGCACTGAGAGCATCATATTTGGTGGCTAACCGCATTGCTAAGGCTAAAAAGCCATTTACTATTGGTGAAGAATTGATCTTGCCCTCCACTAAAGACATTTGCCGTGAACTTCTAGGAGAGGCTGCTGTGGAAAAGATAGCACATGTGCCTTTGTCAGCTAGCACTGTGACTAGGCTCATTGAGGAAATAGCCGAAGACATTGAGGCACAATTGTTGGAGAGGATTAATACATCACCGTGGTATGCACTCCAGGTTGACGAATCTACAGATATCGACAACAAGGCACTACTACTTGTTTATGTGCGATATCTATATCAGGAGGATGTGCATGAGGATTTGTTATGTGCACTATCTTTGCCAACCAACACCACAGGAGCAGAACTGTTCAAGTCACTGGATGGTTATATATCAGAAAAACTGAAATGGTCCTTTTGTGTCAGCATATGCACAGACGGAGCTGCTGCCATGACCGGACGACTGTCTGGTTTAACTGCTCGGATTAAGGAGGTTGCACCTGAGAGTGAATCTACCCATTGTCTCATTCACAGGGAAATGCTGGCAAGCCGAAAAATGTCACCGGAATTTAACAGCGTATTGATTGATGTCGTTAAAGTTATTAACCACATCAAAGCACACGCACTTAACTTGCGCCTGTTTGAGCAGCTTTGTGAGGAGATGGACGCAGAGTACAGATGCCTTCTCTTATACACAGAAATAAGATGGTTATCCAGAGGAAAATCGCTAACCAGAGTATTTGAATTACGAGAGCCATTGCAAAGATTTCTCTCCGAAAAGAAGTCACCGCTGGCAGCACATTTCAGTGACAAGGTATGGGTCGCAAAACTGGCTTACCTGTGTGACATATTCAGCCTGCTCAATGAACTCAATCTGGGCCTTCAGGGGAAAATGACAACTGTTTTCAAGTTGTCAGACAAAGTAGCTGCATTTAAAGCCAAACTGGAGTTGTGGGGACGGCGCGTGAACAGAGGCATTTTGGACATGTTTCAGACATTAGCAGGGATTGTAGGCGAGACTGAGCTTGAACATTCATTCTGCCAGTTGGTGCAAGATCACCTGTCTTTGCTTTTAAAAGAGTTTGAGCGCTACTTCCCAACCACAAAAGACCCACGAACTGGTAAGGAATGGATCCGTGACCCATTTGACAACAAATCAGGCGAATCTAGCATGTCTATGCAAGAAGAAGAACAACTGCTGGAGATTGCAAATGACGGTGGCCTTAAAACTACGTTCGAGACAACAACTCTGCCGGTGTTCTGGATTAAAGTCATGGCGGAATACCCTGAGATTGCCACCACAGCACTTAAATCCCTATTGCCATTTCCGACAACCTATCTGTGTGAAGCGGGGTTTTCTGCAGTGACAGCAACCAAAACAAAACAACGGAATAAACTGGACATAAGCAACACACTTCGGGTGTCATTGTCTCCTATTACCCCCAGATGGAACCGTCTCGTTGCAAAGAAACAAGCTCAGGGTTCTCATTGATTTGGCATTCTAGTGAGTTAAATAAAATAAATCACTTTATATTCATTTTTTGGTGTAGCTGTATTTTATTTTGAAGGCATGTTTAAATACAATTAAATTAAAATTATTAAATCAAAACAAGCGGGCCACGGAAAAATTATCAAACATTTACCGGTCCGCGGCGATAAAAAGGTTGGGGAGCACTGCTATAAAGCACCCCCCTGGGCGTCCCCAGGGAGTGCAGACACACACCACCTGTCACACAAAAAAAATTAATTGGAAGTATAGCTCTAAATGCTACTACAAGAATATTAGGTACAACACTTCACAGACTTGAGTTATCCAAATGTTGCATCAATAGTATCAGCAAAGCAAGGTCCATATTTCATACAATGTAACCAAACTGAAAAACAAAGCAAAAGTCTCTGATATAGAATTCAGCGTGTAATATGTTACATATAAATGTCCTTGGTTGTATTCAGCCTGAAAAAAAGGAGGAGGAAAACCCAAAGTTCTTATGCAGGATTCAAAGTATAATGAAATACTGGAGAGTTGTGTGTAATAACCCTTGTATCCCGAGTCCTATGGATATAAGCATATTGGGCTGAACAGCTGAGAGTGATGCATCTTTAAGTGTCTCTTGTATTGTCGTGAAGGAAGTACTCATGAACAGCAGCAATAATATGCATATAACTTGTGTTAATAGATGTCCCTTTAACAAGTGATGCCACAATATAGACACAATATATTGATATTGGTAGCCGTATTCAAGCGAGGTATACAGCAAATCCAACCTCACACCCTTTAAGTTGTATTCACTCACGGTATGGTGTGGATATTAGTGATCAAATCCCCATGCTGTGGGACAGGTAACAATTATACCAGTGTAGCTCGAAGCTAATTGTATTATACGATGTTACCTGTATCCTCTGAATGCTGACTGATAGACCAATACCGTGAGACTTGTCCCCGGCGTAGTCTTCGGTGTGGAAATGGACTGCTTTTACTCTGATTCCATCTCGCTCCTTCCTTTAGGCCAACCGTTCACAGGATCTGGCGTGCAATGTGGCTACGCGTTACGAGGACCAAAATCAGACACAACTATATATCCTGAATGTTATGCTGACAGAAATATATGAGTTCTTAAGAACCGTAACACAGTTCAATCACGGCCTGTGCTTGTAATGCCTGACAAGAATGGCACTGGGGCTGATGGGACTTGTAAACACGCTGCAATGCTTACAGCGGGACTGTAAGACCGAGAAATCGTAGCACTGTGGTTTATTGACTACTTGAAGTCTCCACCTTTGAAAGCTAATAGACAAACTGTTGGGGTAATAAATGGTACGTGATCATAGTTAAAACGCCTGCTTTCGTATTACATGGTGCGCTAGTCAGTGTAACAATAATGGAAGTGATGATGCCGCAAAATATGACTGCAAGTGTCATATTAGATTTGTAAATATGTGTTGTGTGTGGTATTGGAATAGGAGGAGATCAGTAATCAAAGGGTGAACTACCCATTATTGGGTGCGTATCAGCAGTGTAGTCTGTGGGGCCTATTTACCAATGTGCAAGCGGACATGATACGAAGTAGCGTATCATGTCCGCTGCACATTGCAGCACATCGATAAATGCTGACAGCATACGCTGTCGGCATTTATCATTGCAATGCCGCCCCCTGCAGTTTTGCGGGGTTGATTTCTATCCGCCGCCTCAGAGCAGGTGGACAAGTTATGGAGCAGCGGTCTTTAGAAACAAGGGGCTCCATACGGATTGATAAATATCCCACTGTACATTTATTGTTGGAGACTGGAATATTTAGGTGGTCTAAGCAGGAATGAATAAGAAAGGTAACTATGCAGGTAGAGGGAAGGGGTAGAATGAAAGGATATATAGTTGTGTCTGATTTTGATCCTTGTATCTCTCCATAGCGCCATCTGCTGGCAGCAAACTGACATTCTGTATTCACCAACAGTACTAAACATTCTTATCCTGGATGTGTAAAAACAGGCAAATAATTAAAGGGACAAGCTACCCACATTTTTTCTTTTATGATTTAGAAAGAAAATGCAATTGTAAACATCTTTCTAATTTACTTATATTATCTAATTTGTTTTATTATCTTGATATTCTTTAATGAAAGCATATCTAGATATGCTCACTAGCTGCTGATTGGTTGCTGAACATAGAAGCCTTGTGTGATTGGCTCACCATGTGCATTGCTTTTTCTTCAACTAAGGATATCTAGAAAATGAAGCAAAATAAATAATGGAAGTAAATTGTAATGTTGTTTAAATTTCTATTCTCTATCTGAATCATAAAACAAAGATTTTGGGTTTAGTGGCCCTTTAAGGGCAGAATACAGGTAAGTTTAGGCTTTGAGTTCCCTTTGAGCTAGCAGTTAAAGAAGAATGTCTCTGCTTTTTAGCATTTCAGTAAAAATTAAACTCTGGCATTGCTATTTTCTTGCGATTTAACTGCTATAGCTTTGTTACCTTTCTCTAGCCAATGTTGCCATAATCTTTAGAACTGGATTTGTCATTTCCCGAGAAGTTTTCCAATCCACATTCAAGCTAATCCTTCCTGTGGGACTGCATTAAGAGTATGGGGTTGCATTAAATCCATGGTGGTGAAAGTAGCCAATGATGTTCGCTAGAAAGCTAGAGCAGGGTGCACTGTATGTTCTCTATGATTGAGGATGTTGCCAGTAAGGTGTACTATGTTTAGTGACTTACCTCCTCTATTTATAATACTGGCTGTGCTTCTTGTACTAAGGGCAGCTGTATTTGTAAACTGGACAGGTTTTGCAGCAGGATTTATGGGGAGGCATTAAAAGGACCCAGCTTACTTTATCCAGGTTATTCTCACGGAAGTACTTGCATTCTTGTCTCTGTATTGTTTTCCTGGTTTTTACCCTGACTTAGGTTCTGACTTACACCTCAAGCCTCATTCCTGACTGTACCATGTTCTAAGGACTGATTTACTGGCTTCTCACTTCTGGAACAGAACTTTTAACTATTCCCCTGCCTGCTTCCTACTGTTTTGTTTCTTCTAAATACTTTGGTTCTGAAATTAAACCTGACTTTACTCTCTTTGGGATTACGCCATGTCCTGATAATTGGTGTTGGCTATCCTGGAAAAACCTTGGCCTTCTCCTGACAACTGCATTCTTCACATCTCCTGCAAGCTTGGTTCCAGATAACTAAGTAAATTCTTTATTACCTTTGTAGGGTTTTATGGAGGGGGATTGGCCTTCTTTGTATCCAAACACTGAAAAAGTCATTTTAACAAGTGACTGATTTTATTTAACATTTTATAGTGCCTTATTTTCTGTAGGAACTTATGTACTCCTTTACAACAAGGACATTTCACTATAAACTTTTATATGGGGATATTAAATAAAAAGCATTACCCGTCTTCATTGGGATTTGAACCAGTGGAACATATAATGTAAGTCAATTGTTTTAACCACACAGCTTTAGTTCTTTTTCATAAGCTGTGGAACAAATTCTAATTTTACAATGACTTCACATATTGATATTTTATCCAATTTTTGCACAAGTTAAATGTGTTCATAAACTAGCTCAATGCAAATCCACTTTTTTATAAAGATTAGTGCTTAAACCATGCACAAACTATCTCTCTCTCTCTCACTTTTCTCTCATTCTTGCTTTCTTTAATTCTTTCTCAGAGTTCCATGACACCTACAATCATGCTTGTGAATACATATATATGTATGTAGTACTCTCAAATGTGTATATATATATATATATATATATATATATACATATACAGGATATATTTTTTTAAATAAATAAATAACATCTACGGAATATAAAACTGCTGTATATACATTTCCATCTTATTGGAAGGAGAGTCCACTGCTTCATTCATTACTTGTGGGAATTAATAACCTGGCCACCAGGAGGAGGCAAAGACACACCAGCCAAAGGCTTAAATACCTCCCCTCATCCCCCAGTCATTCTTTGCCTTTCGTCATAGGAGGTTGGTAGAGAAGTGTCGGAAGATTCGGAGTAGTCTCTTATGGAGGATAGTACTCTTCACAATGGGACTGGAGTTTTAAGTAGTCCTGTCAGCCTCTCAGTGAGAGCTTGGGTGAATTGAGAGTCCGGAGATGTAGGGAGAGTCTTTCTGCAAACCCATCCCGACTCAGTTTGACGCATGAAGACAGGGTCACCGTGTGGCTCCTTTTATCTTTATAGAATCTAAGGTAATACCCTCGGAAGGGGGCTGTTGAACAGGGGGGATATTAATATGCATAATATTGTTTATTGTTATTCAACTGCATTTGTGTGAGATGAGGCTCTGTCAGTGTGGAACACAGTTCATAGAGAGAATTTGAGGCTGGCTTTTTTGACCCGTCCTCTCGAGTGCAGGGGCGGTCCTGCATGGCACTCCATGTGACCGAGTGTGGCCTCTACCACTTCCTCTTTCTCGACCTGCGTTCGAGGAGATGAGAGCTGTTTCTTGTAGTCCGGGTCATAGGAGGTGGTGAGTGCCCCGGCCATTGGGATATAAAGGTGCCATTTATTCTTAATCAAGTCCGTAATAAAGGCGCAAGCTAGGAAGGACTCTGATATGTTAGAGGATACTCCCTCTTTATCCAAACTCATTAACTGTGTGTATTGTGAGGAGGTTCCTGTCGAACACCTAACGTAACTCTGTTCCACATGCTTTGACAACATTGCTGTTTCCAAAAAGAATAAAGTATTTACTACGACTGAGCCGTCTACCTCTGATGTTTCTCCGCCTGCAACATGCGTTCCCTGCAATTATCTCCAATTACACAAGCAGTTCCCCAGGGCACTACTAATCCTCCTGCGGGAGGGGCCCTTTGGCCTCCAGACTTCGCCGATCATTGTTACATTGGAGGTTCCGGAACAAAAACTACCGGAGGAACCTTCAATTCCTAAACTTGATAGACACTGACTTGAGTCTATGAGGACAGGGTAGTGCCGCAGGCCTTACCGATTGCAGTAAAAATGGTTAACATTATTAAGAATGAATGGGAGAAACTAGGTTCGTCCTTTTCCCCCTCTTCTTCTTTTATAAAGCTTTTCCCCATTCCTGAGGTGCAGCTTGAACTGTCGGGAACTGTCCCTCAGGTGGATGACGCTATCTCCACGCTCGCTAAGAGAATGACTATTCCGCTAGTGGATAGCTCCTCTTTCAAGGAACCCATGGATAAAAAGATAGAGTCCATGTTGTGGAAGATGTTCCAACTCATGAGGTTCATTTTTCAGCCGGCGGCGGCAGTCGCCAAAGTGGCGGGTGCGGCTACCTACTGGTGTGACGCACCAGCAGCGATGGCCGAGGTGGAGACTCCTCTCGATGAAATTCTAGACCGAATTAAGGCCTTAAAGGTGGCACATTCGTTCATTTGTGATGCTAACATGCAGATTATTCGCCTGAATGCTAAGACATCAGGGTTTTCTGTTTTAGCCCGCAGGGCTCTGTGGCTAATTTCATGGTCTGCTGACATGACTTCTAAGTCTTGTTTGCTTTACCTCCCATTCAAGGGGAAAGTTTTGTTTGGCCCGGGCCTGGATTCTATCATGTCTACGGTCACGGGTGGCAAGGGTGCCTTTTTGCCTCAGGATAAGAAGGCTAAACCAAAGGGGTCTACTTTTCGTCCCTTTCATGCGGACAAGTCTCAGCATCAGCAGCCTGCCGCAAAGTCAGAGCAATCCAAGGGATCTTGGAAGCCAACTAACTCTTGGAACAAGTCCAAGCAGAACAAGAAGCCTGCCGAATCAAAGTCGTCATGAAGGGGCAGCCCCCGGTACGTCATCGGATCATGTAGGGGCAGACTTTCTCTTTTGGCAGAGGCCTTGAGAAGAGACGTTATAGACCCTTGCGTTCTGGAGGTCATATCCCAGGGTTACAGGATAGGTTTCAAGTCTTATCCACCCAGGGGCAGATTCTTCCTGTCAAACATATCTTCAAGATCAGAAAAGAGAGATGATAACTATAGACCTGAAGGACGCCTACCTTCACATTCCAATCCACAGGGATCACTTCAGGTTTCTAAGGTTCGCCTTCCTGGACCAGCACTTCCAGTTTGTATCCCTTACGTTTGGTCTGGCGACTGCCCCAAGAGTCTTCACAAAGGTTCTGGGAGCTTTACTCGATTTTTTGAACAGACAGACGCTTCAATGAGGGGAATGGTGCCTCCTTCCCGAGATGTTTGCGGAGATCTGCAGCAGATGGGGGACGCTGGAGATAGATCTCTTGGAGTCCAGCCTCAATTGCAAGCTACCCAGATACGGGTCGCGATCCAGGGATCCCCAGGTGAAACCTATAGATGCCTTGGCGGTACCCTGGGACTTCAACCTAATTTACATATTTCCACCATTCCTCTTCTACCTCGGGTAGTGGCCCGCATCAAGCAGGAGTAAGCTTTGGCTATTCCGATTGCTCCGTCGTGGCCGCGGACGATGTGTTTTGCGGATCTGGTGGTGATGTCGTCATATCCGCCGTGGACATTACCTTGTCACAGGGATCTGCTAGTTCAAGGTCCCTTTCTACATCAAAATCTCAATTCTCTGAGGCTGACTGCATGGAGATTGAACGACTAGTCTTAGCCAAGAGAGGATTTTTGGAAAAAGTGATTGACACTATCGTTCAGGCCAGGAAGCCGGTCACTCATTGCATCTACCACAAGGTGTGGAGGACCTACTTGTCCTGATGTGAGGAATGAGGATATCCCTGGCATAAGGTCAGGGTATCCAGGATTTTGGCCTTTCTCCAGGACGGTCTGGATTAGGGTCTTGCCGCCAGTTCCCTAGGGGGACAAATCTCGGCTTTATCAGTACTGTTGCATAATAAGCTTGCGGAGCTTCCTGACATTCAGTCCTTTGTCTAGGCTCTGGTTCGGATCAGGCCTGTCTTCAGGAATCTGGCTCCTCCTTGGAGCCTAAACTTGGTTCTTAAGGTTTTGCAGAGGGCTCCGTTTGAGCCAATGCATGCTCTTGACATTAAGGTTCTTTCATGGAAAGTCCTGTTATTACTGGCTATTGCATCGGCATGCAGAGTCTCTAAACTTACGGACTTGCAATGTGAGCCTCCCTACTTGGTTTTTCATGCCGATAAGGCTGTTCTTCGCAATGGATTGGGATTCCCTTCCAAGGAAGTGTTGAGTCGTAACATCAATCAGGCAATAGTAGTTCCAACTTTGTGTCCTAACCCTTCTTCCAAGGAGAGGTCACTTCATAATCTGGATGTGGTTTCGGGCATTGAAGTCTTATCTTCAGGCCACGAAAGAGTTCAGACAGACTTTGTCCTTATTTGTTGTGTATCCAGGGAAGAGCAGGGGGCAAAGGGTCTCTGCCACTTCTCTATCTTTTTGGTTAAGGAGTATGATTCATCTGGCATATGAGACAGTGAGACATAAGCCTCCTCAGAGGATTACGGCTCACTCAACTAGAACTGTGGCCTCATCTTGGGCCTTTAAGAATGAGACTTCTATGGAGCAGATTTGTAAGGTGGCCACTTGGTCTTCCTTACAAAATTTTGAACATTTTTATAAATTTGACGTTTTTGCTTCGGCGGAAGCAGCTTTTGGGAGAAAGGTTCTGCAGGATGTGGTGCCCTCAGTATAGGGTCCGCCTCCTTTTACCCTCCCGTTTTTTTTCATTCAGTGTCCTCTAGAGCTTGTTTATTTGTTCCCACAAGTAATGAATGAAGCAGTGGACTCCTTCAATTAAGATGGAAAACATAAATTATGCTTACCTGATAATTTCATTTCCATCGATGGGAGGAGAGTCCACTGCACCAGCCCGTTTCTCCGGTGGGTAGACCTAAAGTTATATTAATCTTCTGGCACCATTTAAACCCTGATATTTCTCCTACTGTTCCTTGTTCCCTTGGCAGAATGACTGGGGGATGAGGGGAGTGGGGGATGTATTTAAGCCTTTGGCTGGGGTGACTTTGCCTCCTCCTGGTGGCCAGGTTCTTAATTCCCACAAGTAATGAATGAAGCAGTGGACTCTCCTCCCATTGATGGAAATTAAATTATCAGGTAAGCATAATTTATGTGTTCCTTCTACTTCAACGATGTAGCATTCAATCAAAAGAGGTTTTCTAGTTCTTATCTGCCTTCAAAAACTAGGTTAAATGATGTTTGCATTTCCTCAGAAGCACCATACTAACATGTTCACAATTGTATGTACACACTAGAGCCTTAAAGGAACACTAAACCCACATTTTTTTCTTTCATGATTCAAATAGAGCTTACAATTTTTAAGCAACTTTCTAATTTACTCCTATTATCAATTTTTCTTTGTTCCCTTGCTATTTTTATTTGAAAAGCAGGAATGTAAAGCTTAGTAGCCTGTCCATTTTTGGTTCAGCACCTGGGTAACGCTTTATATATTGGTATAAATATATTGGGCCAGATTATAAGTGGAGCACAAAATATCGCTTTCGCTAAAGTGATATTTGCGCTCCACTTTTTAATACCAACACTCCTAAACTTTACATTCCTGCTTTTTTAAATAAAGATAGCAAGAGAATGAAGTTGCTTAAAATTGCATGCTCTATCTGAATCATGAAATAAAAAATTGAATTATATACATATATATATATATATATATACACACACACACATAAATATTTATATATCTCAAAATGTTTAATATATTTATTTGTTTAACCTCAAAATGCCTTAGATACTATTTTTCCCCAGAACAGAAATCCTACTTTACATGAAAATACTACTTCACCTGTTGCTGAATTATAATGCATTAATTCTACATAACTAATCTAATTTTCCATTATCCTATATTATAAAAGGCCAAGTGTGTTTGTCTGAAGCCGTCATGCGCAGTAGAGACGAACACACTTGGCCTTAGAATGACCTCCTCGCACGCGCACCTCCGTGCAGCAGCGCACAGCTGAGAATACACCTCGCACGCACACCCACACACTTGGCCTCGCACGCGCACCCGACCTCACACGCGCACCCCCGCAATTGAAACAGCAGCGCAGACCCTGCGTGAGAATCAGTTACAAGCGCAGTGCACAGCTGAGACACCGAGCACGCGCACCTCCGCAATTGAAACAGCAGCGCGAGACAGCTGACTCCAGACCCTGCGTGAGGATCAGTTACAAGAGGGGAGAAAGAGAGAGAGAGGGGAGATAGAGAGAGGGGGGGAGAGAGAGGGGAGATGGAGAGAGAGAGAGAAAGAGAGAGGGGAGATAGAGAGAGAGAGCGCAAAAGAGAGGGGGGAAAGAGAGAGCGCAAAAGATAGAGAGAGGGGGGAGAGAGGGGGGGAGAGAGAGAGAGAGGGGAGAGAGAGAGAGAGAGAGAGAGGGGAGAGAGAGAGAGAGAGGGGAGAGAGAGAGAGAGAGAGGGGAGAGAGAGACAGGGGGGAGATAGAGAGAGGAGAGAGAGAGGGGGGGGGGAGAGGAGAGAGAGGAGGGAGAGAGGAGAGAGAGAGGGGAGAGAGAGAAAGAGAGAGAGGGGAGAGAGAGAGGGGAGAGAGAGAGAGAGACAGATGGGGGAGATAGAGAGAGGAGAGAGAGAGAGGGGGGAGAGAGAGAAAGGAGAGAGAGAGGGGGGAGGGAGAGAAAGGAGAGAGAGAGAGGGGGGAGAGGGAGAGAGAGAGAGAGGGGAGAGAGAGAGACAGAGGGGGGAGATAGAGAGAGAGAGAGAGAGGTTGAGAGAGGGGAAAGAGAGAGAGAGGGAGAGATAGAGAGGGAGAGAGAGAAAGAGAGAGGGGAGATAGAGAGAGAGAGAGCGCAAAAGAGAGGGGGGAAAGAGAGAGCGCAAAAGAGAGGGGGGGAGAGAGAGCTCAAAAGAAAGGGGGAGAGAGAGAGCTCAAAAGAGAGGAGGAGAGAGAGCGCAAAAGAGAGGGGGGAGAGAGAGAAAGCAAAAGAGAGTGGGAGGGAGAGAACGCAAGGGGTGGGACCACTGTACTGCAAAAAATGGCCCGTGTGAACGGGCTTTAGGACTAGTTAATGTATAAATTGCCTGGCAATAAGTTGTTTATCGGGAGAAAATAATTATTTATGAAATAGTTTTTTCTTATATATTGTCACTAATCTGAGCTATATCTTTATTTATGGAACATTTAGGAACAGCGCTGTTTTCTAATCTAAAGTTAATTTTCTTTTCATTTTAACTTATCTTGCATTAAATTAAGTAATACTACCAATCTTCCATAGCTTTCCACATGACCTCTGAAAGCTAATTTTCTATAGTAGATTGCAACGTAAATCTGTTTTATATGTGGAATTCTATCAACAACAAAACCGCTTTCCTCCTAGTTGAACTTATAAAACGAAATGATAGTTATTGTTTCATCAATACTTTTATGGACCCAGTTAAATGGAATCAAGAAGGGTATACAAAATGTAAAGTAAGCTGCCATCTGTTATCCTATAATACCTTTTCACATTGTATCTTGTGTCAAAAGTTGTCAGTTCTAATCATCTAATTACGTTGCAAGACAATTTTTTCATTATTCCCAGGACATCTTGATAATACTGTTAAAGGGACAGTCAAGTCAAACGCTCATGATCTAGATAGAGCACACAATTTAAACAACTTTCCAATTCACTTCCATTATCTAAATGTGCACAGTCTTTTCATATGCACACTTTCTGTGGCACCAGCTCCTACTTGGCATGTGCAAGATTATATGCATTTTGTGATTGGATAATGCTTTTAAAAGGAAAATGTAACTAACTATCGGCTAGATTACGAGTTTTGCGTTATGGCTGATAACGCTGCTTTTTCACTACCGCTGCTATTACGAGTCTTGTAGGTATAGCTGTACCGCACACTTTTTTGGCCGTAACGCAACGTAACTACCGCACCTTTCAAAAAGTCCCTTTTCAATGGGACTTCCATAGCGCTGGTATTACCAGTTTTGCCTGGGAGGCCAAAAAGTGAGCGGTACAGCCTATACCGACAAGATTCGTACCGCCATCTAAAGTCAGTAGTTATGGGGTTTGCGCTACAAAACTGTAGCATAAAACACATAACTAAAGTGTAACAAAGTACACTAACACCCATAAACTACCTATTAACCCCTAAACTGAGGCCCTCCCGCATCGCAAACACTATAATAAAATGATTAACCCCTAATCTGCTGCTCCAGACATCGCTGCCACTATAATAAACATATTAACCCCTAAACCGCCACACTCCCGCATCGCAAACACTAGTTAAATATTATTAACCCCTAATCTGCCTCCCCCAACGTCACCGCCGCCACTATACTAAAGTTATTAACCCCTAAATCTAACCCTAACACCCCTAACTTTAATATAATTAAAATAAATCTAAATAAAAATTACTATCATTAACTAAATAATTCCTATTTAAAACTAAATACATACTTACCTATAAAATAAACCCTAAGCTAGCTACAATATAACTAATAATTACATTGTAGCTATCTTAGGTTTTATTTGTATTTCACAGCTAAGTTTGTATTTATTTTAACTAGGTAGATTAGTTAGTAAATAGTTATTAACTATTTACTTACTACCTAGTTAACATAAATACAAATTTACATGTAAAATAAAACCTAACCTGTCTTAGACTAACCCCTAACATTACACTACAATTAAATAAATTACATTAATTAAATACAATGAACTAAATTACAAAAAAAAAACCACTAAATTACACAAAATAAAAAAGAAATGATCAAATATTTAAACTAATTACACCTAATCTAATAGCCCTATCAAAATAACCCCCCCCCCCCAATAAAAAAAAAACCCTAGCGTAAACTAAATTGCCAATAGCCCTTAAAAGGGCCTTTTGTGGGTCATTGCCTCAAAGAAATAAGCTCTTTTACCTGTAAAAAAAAATTCAAACAACCCCCCCAACAGTAAAACCCACACAACCAAACCCCCCAAATAAAATCCTATCTAAAAAACCTAAGCTTCCCATTGCCCTGAAAAGGACATTTGGATGGGCATTGCCCTTAAAAGGGCATTTAGCTCTTTTTCTTTGCCCAAACCCCTAATCTAAAAATAAAAGCACCCAATAAACCCTTAAAAAAACCTAACACTAACCCTCAAAGATCCACTTACAGTTTTTGAAGACCAGACATCCATCCTCATCAAGCCGGGAGAAGTCTTCATCTAAGTGGCAAGAAGTCGTCCTCCAGGCGGGCAGAAGACTTTATCCAGACGGCATCTTCTATCTTCATCCTTCCGATGCAGAGCGGCTCCATCTTCAAGACGTCCGGCGCGGAGCATTCTCTTCATACGGTCCCAGCCAGACACTGAAGGTTCCTTTAAAATACGTCATCCAAGATGGCGTCCCTTGAATTCCGATTGGCTGATAGAATTCTATCAGCCAATCGGAATTAAAGGTGAAAAAATCCTATTGGCTGATTGGATGCTGATTGAATGCAAGCTCAATTCTATTGGCTGATTGGATTAGCCAATAAGATTGAAGATTTTTTTCACCTTTAATTCAGATTGGCTGATAGAACTCTATCAGCCAATCGGAATTCAAGGGACGCCATCTTGGATGGCGTAATTTAAAGGAACCTTCAGTGTACAGCTGGGACCGTATGAAGAGGATGCTCTGCGCCGGATGTCTTGAAGATGCAGCCGCTCCGCGTCCGAAGGCTGAAGATAGAAGATGCTGTCTGGATGAAGACTTCTGCCCGCCTGAAGGACGACTTCTTGTCGCTTGGATGAAGACTTCTCCCGGCTTCGCTGAGGACTTCTGCCCGCTTGCATGAAGACTTCTCCCGGCTTGATGAGGATGGATGTGCGGTCTTCAAAAACTGTAAGTGGATCTTCGGGGGTTAGTGTTAGGTTTTTTTAAGGGTTTATTGGGTGGGTTTTATTTTTTGATTAGGGGTTTGGGCAAAGAAAAAAAGCTAAATGCCCTTTTAAGGGCAATGCCCATCCAAATACCCTTTTCAGGGCAATGGGGAGCTTAGTTTGTTTATATAGTATTTTATTTGGGGGGTTTGGTTGTGGGGGTGGTAGGTTTTACTGTTGGGGGGTTGTTTGTATTTTTTTTTTACAGGTAAAAGAGCTGATTTCTTTGGGGCAATGCCCAGCAAAAGGCCCTTTTAAGGGCTATTGGCAGTTTAGTTTAGGCTAGGGTTTTTTTTATTTTGGAGGGGGGGGGCTTTTTATTTTGATAGGGCTGTTAGATTAGGTGTAATTAGTTTAAATATTTGTTCATTTCTTTTTTATTTTGTGTAATTTAGTGTTTGTTTGTTTTTTAGTTAATTGTATTTAATTAATGTCATTTATTTAATTGTAGTGTAATGTTAGGTGTTAGTGTAAGACAGGTTAGATTTTATTTTACAGGTAAATTTGTATTTATTTTAACTAGGTAGTTGGTAAATAGTTAATAACTATTTACTAACTAATCTACTTAGTTAAAATAAATACAAACTTAGCTGTGAAATAACAATAAAACCTAAGATAGCTACAATGTAACTATTAGTTATATTGTAGCTATCTTAGGGTTTATTTTATAGGTAAATATTTAGTTTTAAATAGGAATTTGTTAGGTAATGATAGTAAGTTTTATTTAGATTTATTTTAATCATATTAAAGTTAGGGTTAGACTTAGGGTTAGTTTTAGGTGTTAATATATTTATTTAGTGTTAGTGATGTGGTAGGCCAGAGGTTTAGGGGTTAATAACTTTAATATAGTAGCGGCGACGTTGGGGGCGGCAGATTAGGGGTTAATACATTTATATAGGTTGCGGCGACATTGGGGGCGGCAGATTAGGGGTTAATAAGTGTAATGTAGGTAGCGACGACATTGGGGCAGCAGATTAGGGGTTAATAAGTGTAGGTAGGTGGCAGATTAGGGGTTAATAAGTGTAATGTAGGTGTCGGCGATGTTGGGGGCGGCAGATTAGGGGTCAATAAGTGTAATGTAGGTGTCGGCGATGTCGGGGGCAGCAGATTAGGGGTTAAAAAGTGTAATGTAGGTGTCGGCGATGTAAGGGGCAGCAGATTAAGGGTGTTTAGACTCGGGGTTTATGTTAGGGTGTTAGGTGTAAACATAACTTTCTCTTGTAAGGTGTATCCAGTCCACGGATCATCCATTACTTGTGGGATATTCTCATTCCCAACAGGAAGTTGCAAGAGGACACCCACAGCAGAGCTGTTATATAGCTCCTCCCCTAACTGCCATATCCAGTCATTCTCTTGCAACTCTCAACAAGCATGGAGGTAGTAAGAGAGAGTGGTGAAAAATAGTTAGTTTTTTACTTCAATCAAAAGTTTGTTATTTTTAAATGGTACCGGAGTTGTACTATTTTAGCCCAGGCAGTAAATAGAAGAGGAATCTGCCTGAGTTTTCTATGATCTTAGCAGGTTGTAACTAAGATCCATTGCTGTTCTCACATATGTCTGAGGAGAGAGGTAAATTCAGCGGGAGAATGGCGTGCAGGTTACTCTGCTATGAGGTATGTGCAGTTACAATTTTTTCTAGAAATGGAAATACTAGAAAATGCTGCTGATACCGGATTAATGTAAGTTAAGCCTGAATACAGTGATTTAATAGCGACTGGTATCATGCTTACTCTCAGGGGTAATACTCTTATAATATTGCAATATAAAACGTTTGCTCGCATGTTTAATCGTTTTTATATATGCTTTGGTGATAAAACTTTATTGGGGCCTAGTTTTTTCCACATGGCTGGCTTAAATTTTGCCTAGAAACAGTTTCTTGAGGCTTTCCACTGTTGTAGTATGAGTGGGAGGGGCCTATTTTAGCGCTTTTTTGCACAGCTAAAATTACAGACTGAGACATCCAGCTTCCCTCAGGAGTCCCCTGAATGCTGTTGAACATCTCTAAAGGGCTCAAAGGCTTTCCAAAGTCGTTTATTGGGGAAGGTAGGGCCATAGCAAAGCTGTGGCAGTTTGTTGTGACTGTTAAAAAAACGTCCATATCGTTTTTTTGATCCGTTTTTTGAACTAAGGGGTTAATCATCCATTTGCAAGTAGGTGCAATGCTCTGTTAGCTTATTACATACACTGTAAAAATTTCGTTTGATTTACTGCCTTTTTTCACTGTTTTTCAAATTTTGACAAAATTTGTTTCTCTTAAAGGCACAGTACCGTTTTTTATATTTGCTTGTTAACTTGATTTAAAGTGTTTTCCAAGCTTGCTAGTCTCATTGCTAGTCTGTACAAACATGTCTAACATAGAGGAAACTCCTTGTTCATTATGTTTAAAAGCCATGGTGGAACCCCCTCTTAGAATGTGTACCAAATGTACTGATTTCACTTTAAGCAATAAAGATCATATTCTGTCTTTAAAAAATTTATCACCAGAGGAATCTGACGAGGGGGAAGTTATGCCGACTAACTCTCCCCACGTGTCAGATCCTTTGACTCCCGCTCAAGGGACTCACGCTCAAATGGCGCCAAGTACATCTAGGGCACCCATAGCGACATGGCGGCAGTCATGGATAATACACTGTCAGCGGTATTAGCCAGACTACCTGAATTTAGAGGTAAGCGAGATAGCTCTGGGGTTAGACGAAATGCAGAGCATACTAACGCTTTAAGAACCATGTCTGATACTGCCTCACAATATGCAGAAGCTGAGGAAGGAGAGCTTCAGTCTGTGGGTGATGTTTCTGACTCAGGAAAGATGATGCAACCTGATTCTGATATTTCTACATTTAAATTTAAGCTTGAACACCTCCGCGTGTTGCTCAGGGAGGTTTTAGCTGCTCTGAATGACTGTGATACAATTGCAGTGCCAGAGAAATTGTGTAGACTGGATAAATACTATGCAGTGCCGGTGTGTACTGATGTTTTTCCAATACCTAAAAGGTTTACAGAAATTATTAATAAGGAATGGGATAGACCAGGTGTGCCGTTCTCTCCCCCTCCTATTTTTAGAAAAATGTTTCCAATAGACGCCACCACACGGGACTTATGGCAGACAGTCCCTAAGGTGGAGGGAGCAGTTTCTACTCTAGCAAAGCGTACTACTATCCCTGTCGAGGACAGTTGTGCTTTTTTAGATCCAATGGATAAAAAATTAGAACGTTACCTTAAGAAAATGTTTATTCAACAAGGTTTTATCCTACAGCCCCTTGCATGCATTGCTCCTGTCACTGCTGCTGCGGCGTTCTGGTTTGAGTCTCTGGAAGAGGCTTTACAGGTAGCAACTCCATTGGATGATATACTTGGCAAGCATAGAGCACTTAAGCTAGCCAATTCTTTTGTTTCTGATGCGATAGTTCATTTGACTAAACTAACGGCTAAGAATTCTGGTTTTGCTATACAGGCGCGTAGGGCGCTATGGCTTAAATCATGGTCAGCTGACGTGACTTCAAAATCTAAGCTGCTTAACATTCCCTTCAAGGGGCAGACCCTATTCGGGCCTGGTTTGAAGGAGATTATTGCTGATATCACTGGAGGAAAAGGTCATGCCCTTCCTCAGGACAGGTCCAAATCAAGGGCCAAACAGTCTAATTTTCGTGCCTTTCGAAACTTCAAGGCAGGTGCGGCATCAACTTCCTCTAATGCAAGACAAGAGGGAACTTTTGCTCAATCCAAGTCGGTCTGGAGACCAAACCAGACCTGGAACAAAGGTAAGCAGGCCAAAAAGCCTGCTGCTGCCTCTAAGACAGCATGAAGGAACGGCCCCCTATCCGATAACGAATCTAGTAGGGGGCAGACTTTCGCTCTTCGCCCAGGCATGGGCAAGAGATGTCCAGGATCCCTGGGCGTTGGAAATTATATCCCAGGGATATCTTCTGGACTTCAAAGCTTCCCCCCCAGATTACACAGATTTGTCCTCTCTACTAAATCTGGTTCAAGAAACAGATGCCAGCCTTTTAGGTTGGGGTGCAGTCTGGAACTCCCTGAAGGCTCAGGGATCGTGGACTCAGGAGGAGACACTCTTTCCAATAAATATTCTGGAACTGATAGCGATATTCAATGCTCTTCAGGCTTGGCCTCAGTTAGCAACTCTGAGGTACATCAGATTTCAGTCGGACAACATCACGACTGTGGCTTACATCAACCATCAAGGGGGAACAAGAATTTTCCTAGCGATGTTAGAAGTTTCATAAATAATTCGCTGGGCAGAGTTTCACTCTTGCCACCTATCAGCTATCCATATCCCAGGTGTAGAGAACTGGGAGGCGGATTTTCTAAGTCGTCAGACTTTTTATCCGAGCGAGTGGGAACTCCATCCGGAGGTGTTTGCACAATTGATTCTTCGTTGGGGCAAACCAGAACTGGATCTCATGGCGTCTCGCCAGAACACCAAGCTTTCTTGTTATGGATCCGGGTCTAGGGATCCCAAGGCGACGCTGATAGATGCTCTAGCAGCGCCCTGGTCTTTCAACCTGGCTTATGTGTTTCCACCGTTTCCTCTGTTCCCTCGACTGATTGCCAAGATCAAGCAGGAGAGAGCATCGGTGAATTTGATAGCGCCTGCGTGACCACGCAGGACCTGGTATGCAGATCTAGTGGACATGTCATCCTTTCCACCATGGACTCTGCCTCTCAGACAGGACCTTCTAATTCAGGGTCCTTTTCAACCATCCAAATCTAATTTCTCTGAGACTGACTGCCTGGAGATTGAACGCTTGATTTTATCTCCGATTCAGTCATTGATACCTTAATACAGGCACGAAAGCCTGTCACCAAGAAAATTTACCATAAGATATAGCGTAAATATCTTTATTGGTGTGAATCCAAGGGTTACTCATGGGATAAGGTTATGATTCCCAGGATATTATCCTTTCTCCAAGCTAGTTCCTTAAAGGGACAGATTTCTGCTCTGTCTATTCTTTTGCACAAGCGTCTGGCAGATGTTCCAGACGTTCAGGCATTTTGTCAGGCTTTAGTCAGAATCAAGCCTGTGTTTAAACCTGTTGCTCCGCCATGGAGCTTAAAGTTGGTTCTTAAGGTTCTTCAAGGAGTTCCGTTTGAGCCTCTTCATTCCATAGATATCAAACTTTTATCTTGGAAATTTCTTTTTTTTGGTAGCTATTCCTCGGCTCGTAGAGTCTCCGAGTTATCTGCCTTACAATGAGATTTTCCTTATCTAATTTTCCATACGGATAAGGCAGTTCTGCGTACCAAACCTGGGTTTTTACCTAAGGTGGTATCTAACAAGAATATCAATCAAGAGATTGTTGTTCCATCCTTATGTCCTAATCCTTCTTCAAAGAAGGAACGTCTATTACACAATCTGGACGTGGTTCGTGCTTTAAAGTTTTACTTACAAGCTAGATTTTCGTCAAACATCTGCTTTGTTTGTTGTCTACTCTGGACAGAGGAGAGGTCAAAAGACTTCTGCAACCTCTCTTTCTTTTTGGCTAAAAAGCATAATCCGCTTAGCCTATGAGACTGCTGGCCATCAGCCTCCAGAAAGGATTACAGCTCATTCTACTAGAGCTGTGGCTTCCACATGGGCCTTTAAAAATGAGGCTTCTGTTGAACAGATTTGCAAGGCGGCGACTTGGTCTTCGCTTCATACTTTTTCAAAATTCTACAAATTTGATACTTTTGCTTCTTCTTTTGGGAGAAAGGTTTTGCAGGCAGTGGTACCTTCCGTTTGAGTACCTGCCTTGTCCCTCCCTTCATCCGTGTACTTTAGCTTTGGTATTGGTATCCCACAAGTAATGGATGATCCGTGGACTGGATACACCTTACAAGAGAAAACACAATTTATGCTTACCTGATAAATTTATTTCTCTTGTGGTGTATCCAGTCCACGGCCCGCCCTGTCATTTTAAGGCAGGTAATTTTTTAATTTAAACTACAGTCACCACTGCACCCTATGGTTTCTCCTTTCTCGGCTTGTTTTCGGTCGAATGACTGGATATGGCAGTTAGGGGAGGAGCTATATAACAGCTCTGCTGTGGGTGTCCTCTTGCAACTTCCTGTTGGGAATGAGAATATCCCACAAGTAATGGATGATCCGTGGACTGGATACACCACAAGAGAAATAAATTTATCAGGTAAGCATAAATTGTGTTTTTCTTTCCCCAAAAGAATCAATAGGGCTGCGTTATGGAGCTTTACGCTCCTTTATTGCAGGTGTTAGGCTTTTTTTTAGCCGGCTCTCCCCATTGATGTCTATGGGGAAATCGTGCACAAGCACGTAAAACCAGCTCAAAGCAGTGCTGGTATTTGTGTGCGGTATGGAGCTCAATGCAACTATATTGCCCGCTAATGCAGGTTTTTGGAAAACCTGTAATAGCAGCGCTATTAAAGCTGAGCGGTGGAAATATCTTGCAAGTTATCACCGAGCCAGCCAAACCGCAAAACTCATAATCTGGCCGTTTGACATTTGTCAGAAAAAAAGATCTACTACTCATTTGAAATTCAAACTAAATTCTTTTGCATTGCTTTTGTAGTATATATTTATTGATTATGATATTCTACTGTGTTTAGTGGGCCTTTCATTAAGAGACTGCTCCTTTTTTGTTACTGATAGAGTTGCCAGGTGTCCAGTATTCAACCAGTATTTTAGCAAGCTGTCCTGTAAAATCTTAGCTAAATTAAAAGACACGAAAATGTACAGGTTTTTTTTTAAAGTCCCTTAGCTAAATATAAAAGCCTCCTATGCCTAAATTCAATACAAATATGATATGGAGCAGAACGAAGTTAGGGACAGTCAAGGTTGGTCAAATTACTTATTTTTACATATGTTACTGGCAGCCAAAGAGATCCAATTATTTATTTGTATGTTACTGGCAGCCAGAGAGATCCAATTATTTATTTGTATGTTACTGGCAGCCAAAGAGATCCAATTATTTATTTGTATGTTACTGGCAGCCAAAGAGATCCAATTATTTATTTGTATGTTACTGGCAGCCAAAGAGATCCAATTATTTATTTGTATGTTACTGGCAGCCAAAGAGATCCAATTATTTATTTGTATGTTACTGACAGCCAGAGAGATCCAATTATTTATTTGTATGTTACTGGCAGCCAAGCGGTAAAATACTGCTCAGTTGTGAAAAAAATGGTAGAGCTTTTAGGGGGGGTGATTGTGCCCAGTCATTGAGAGATTTTCCAGTAGTTTTGTGGAAGACAGCTGGCAACGCTAATGATAGAACATGTTCCAGTTAAAAACTGATGATGTCCTTTAATAAATAGGGGAGTGTTAATGTGATCAGTTAAATTTACTAACTATAGGATGTTGCATCATGATTGACAGAGTCATTATGACATACACAAAAATTGCTACTAGGTATTTCTGATCAGCTGCTCTTGTATCTCAAGATTTCTAACAAATCATTCCTATTCAATCCACATTCAAACTTTTGTGGCAGTCATCATAGTAGTTTGAATGAAAGTTTACAAATGGGGCCACTTAAAACAATGAAGATGTTTATGTACATACACGTAATAGTACTACTGAACAGATTATCTTGGAATTATGCAGGAGGATAGAGTAGGAAGGCATGCAGTGACTTTTATTAAAGCAAATAAAAATGTCCAGTAGTTTAAGATGTGTTAAGAGGCATTTGAAAACCAAATTATAATTTTTTTTAAATCATTTTGTCATATATTATTATTATGGTGGGGTTTTTTTTATTAAAAGCCCTGAATTCAATATCATGATATTTCTGTGAATAATACAATCATACTTATTTTGAATGTGTAATTTAGTTTTTTTAGGGCTGACCAGAAGAGTTGCCTACCAGCTGCCTCACTTATTTATCACACATGATTAAAAGAGTTTTAGTTGGTTTATATGCCCCTGGAAATAAAATTAGGAACATTAGAGAGAGCCTAAGCAGTTGTGTCTATACTAAAACATAGTATTTGGTTTAATATAAAGAACCTATACATTTTACTATTATGTAAACGGAAGGTTTAAATGGCCTTTATATTCATTATTTCAATGTTCATAAACCTAAAGGTAAACAACAGATTAAAAAGAGCTCTATTGTGGACATATGTCATCTGACCTTTATGAACCAAAAGAAAAGTACTTACCTATCTGTACCATAATTTGTTATAAACCCCCCCCCCCCATATATTCACATTTAGAATCCATTTTTGTTACAGAAAATAGAAATTCAGAGATAATATTTCAGTAGCTGTGCTGTGTACCATGACAATTTAACCAAGCAATAGTTTGATTCTGACTTACCGTGTATTTGAAGTTTGCATACATTCTCCATTGACTTCTGAGCATTATAAATGTTTCCATATCAATTGTAGGTCCTTCCATTTCTAAATCACTTACTCCCCCCCTAAATAATACAATCTAAATATTAAAAACAATACATTTTACACAGTTATTTTAATCTTTTGTTGACTGATTGTAAAAATAAAATGCTTATATTTTTAAGTTGGTTGGTTGGTTGTTAATTACCAAGTTACAAAAAAACACAGTTCATTGCTCTTTATTTAAGGACTGTTACTTTGCAGTTAATAGGTTCAATAATATTGTAGAGATGCCCATTTGTAAAGAATTGTTATTGAGTATCATAAGAAGGTTAAATCTACCAGATGAGTCTGTATATATCATGGCTTTGAGGCCAAATAATAAAAGGAAGGATTTTTGTTTTTGGCCAGAGGCCCTATAGGACAATCCAGATGGCGATGAAATATTTTATAGCTGAGCAGGAACAAGGTTACATTTGAATGAAACACAACAATGAAAAATCCCATCTGTGCATTTCTTTCTTAATGGGAGCAGAAATGGTAGAATAACTAGATCTAGCCCATATGCTGTCCAATAACAAAGAATGAGTGTCATTACTTTTGTTACAGATCACATACTAATTTTTGGTGGGTGGGGGAGATTGAAAAGAGTTATAGCTATAAAAGTACATTTATTACTGTAGAGAGCCCAAATTGCATCCTGTTTAATGTAGAAGAAGCTGAAATTATATCAAAATTAAGCAACATTTATGGAAAGATTATAGTGTTTGTCAACAAAAATCCATATTAATATCAATTGTAAATATCTTGCAAAAAGCCACATTTATAGTATTACATTATTTTTATCCTCAAGTGACTTAGGGCCCGATGCTAAAAAACAAACAAACCTCGCTGTCATGGAGAGAAATCACACCAAATCTTTGTGGGCACTTTTAGAGCCTTAAATTGTAATGCAGGGTGTCTCTCCTACACATCCAGTACTCTGCATAGCAAGAAAAAAACACTTCAAATCAAGCTAAAATCTGACTCTCTACAATTATATGAGAGATGTTTCAGCACTAGTGAGACTTTTTAGATAATCTTGTCAGTGTGTTGAGCTTTAGATAATTGAGCCCTTAAGTAAGTGAATGAGCAGAACAAGGCCCTAAAGTTTTCCTCTCAGGCCAGATGATCTAAGAAGTCTTGCCAGTATGACGTGGTCCATCAACATTTTGCAAACTAACATTTTACCTTGAGAGGTGTTTAATTCACTGTGCAGGGTTCTGGGTGTGAAGTAGAGAGGGAGCCAGAGTCT
This sequence comes from Bombina bombina, assembly GCF_027579735.1. Taxonomy (NCBI): domain Eukaryota; kingdom Metazoa; phylum Chordata; class Amphibia; order Anura; family Bombinatoridae; genus Bombina; species Bombina bombina. The sequence goes on from NC_069500.1 coordinate 1,145,170,941, forward strand.
GAGTGCTACTAACCCCATAGTGACGGGTGGGCAGATAGGCTTGGCAATCACAAACTGTTTGGCAGCGGTGGAGATATCTAGAGATTTTTAGTGCTATTGTATAGTACTTTTGTATATTTGTATAGTACTAAAATAAATTAGTTTTTTTGTGTAATTTTCCAAAGACAGAACTCCTAATTACAGACATACAGTACAAAGAAAGCAGTTATATCCCCTTCTTCTTGTTTGTCTCTACTCACGGTATGGAAGCATATAAAAAAAATGCCCAAAGAATCCATTGAGTTGCTTTGTCAAGAAATAGAAATGACAACTTTTGGAAAAACAAAGGAGCAGTTAATTCAGGAGCTGCATCAGGAAGATCACATCACCACAAAGCAAGACACAGACACAGAAAGGGTTACTGTGGAACCTATAACCCAAGAGCTGATACCTAATGCTGTTAACCCTGCGAGTGCCATGGAGTCTGAGCTACAAACAGCACTCAGGTATTTGGGGGGTGCTGGACCGCAACTAAAACTGGAATTGATCCTCAAGTATCAAGAGGAGAAAAGAAGGGAAAGAGAGAGAGAGAGAGGAAAATGAGGCTTAACAGAGACATGAGCTGGAGGTTTTGTGGATTAACAGAATCAGTCTGTCTCCCCAAACCAGTGATCGTGGGGAACCAACAACAGAGAAACCCTGCTTGGAGCATTTTGCCATGTTAGAAAAGGATACTGACTTAGACGTTTTTCTGAGGGGCTTTAAAGGGACATTAAACACTAAATACATGCTAGATAGAATGATGCATTCAAAGAAAAGATTAGTCCATGACTAACATGTAGATGTATTTTTTAAAGTTTCATTAGTTGTTTAAAAAGTGACAAAATAAGTGTAAAGTTTTAGTGTCTATAAAACACTGGGAGCTGCCATGTTGTAACTTGTGTTACCTTCTCTTCTGTGGCCAATTAGGGACCGTTATAAATAGGTCACTAGAGTGTGCAGCCAATAGTTGTGCTGGATTTAACAAAATAAATAATTAAAGTATATTGCAGAGTTGTTTTATATATACAATTTATCATTTTATATTACCATCTTAAAGTGTTTAATGTCCCTTTAAGAAGGTATGCAGGCAGTATAAGCTGCCCCAAGAGCAATGGGCTTGCTATTTAGCTACTCGCTTGAAGTGTAAAGCCCTGGATGTATTTACTTCCCTGCCAGTGGAGGAAGACAAATATTATGAGGCCATAAAAACAGCATTATTAAAAAGCTTTAACCTCACTCCAGAATTCTACAGGAAAAAAATTCGGAGTGCCCAGCAAGGTGCATGTGATAGCTGCACAGAGTATGTTGCCCAGCTAAGGGCTGCTTTTCAGCAATGGACTGGGGGCCTAAAAGTCACCACTTATGAGGCTTTGGAAGATTTGATGATCCTGGAGCAATTCCTGCATACACAGAGTCCTGAGGCCAGAGAATGGATTCTAGACTGAAAGCCGAGAACAGTTGCAGAGGCTGCAGACCTGGCTAACAACAGAGCACCTGCAGCACAGCAGGCAACTGCACAAACTGGATCCCCTAAATGGAAAAGAGCAACAAAATCAGCAGAGATATTATCTCCTCTACACCCTACAGTCAGGGGGGCAGGGACCACATTGGGCCAGGGGGATACCCACCAGTGTTTTCATTGTAACCAGATGCATTTGAGTTTTACCTGCCCAGGGAAGAAGAAACCTAAGGGTGGGAATGTGGCTGGTGGACCAGCAACTGTTTTGTTTGTGGATGGGTTCACAAGGAAGAAACAGAGAGATAGCCTACAGAGGATATCTGTGGGTGACCGGGTGGCAACAGGACTCATGGATAGTGGAGCTTCGGTTACCTTGGTGCATACTGGAATGGTAAAGCTGGAGGACATTATACCAGGGAGGACTGTGTCCATCCAAGGAATTGGGGGAGTTTGCCCCACAGTGCCTGTGGCACAAGTGTACCTAGATTGGGGTGCAGGAAAAGGTTTGTGGTAAGTGGGGATTTCTGCGGATCTCCCTGTTGATGTTTTACTGGGGGATGATTTTGGCCGGATGCTCTGTCAGTATGCCCCAGAAGATAACACCTGCAAGCTGGAAGGGCCATGCACCGAGGTAGTGTGTAAAACTTTGGGGGACCTGGAGGGGAGGATGACAAATCTCTAGCTGCACCAGGGCTGGAGGTATTCTGGAAGAATACTTCCATTGAATATGGTTGCTGGGAGGGGAAGCTGAGGGTTAATGCAGCTCTGCTTGTTTTTAAACCAGTAATGTCTTGTTCTCTAGTGAGGAGGGATGTATTGTAAATGATTGTAGCAATATTGATTCTCTTGAACATGGTTGCTTGGAGGGAGAGCCTAGGGTTAATGCTGATTTACCTAAGCTTGAACCAGTAATGTCTTGTTCCAATGAAAATGGGCAGTTGTGATACACTAATGAGGAGTAGTTAATACATGGAATAGCCACCCAGCAGAGGTGGTATGGTGTCTCAGCATTACCAGGGTTAATCTGCACTGTTCTTTCTTTTTGTAATATCTGTGATTGCTAAGGAATGCATTGATCTAAAGACCCCCCTTCCTTCTGCCTGATATCTTTTAGTACCATGATTTAAGGACTTGCAAGGAGTGTTTGGATAGTCTTAAATTAACACAAGGGCCTCTATGTATGAAGCCGTCTACTTTCCTGCATTCGCCGGCCCAATACGCTCGCCTAAGCTCGCCTACCATCGCCGCCGCGGACCTGAATACGTTCGCCAAAGTTATCAAGAAGGCTGTCGAGAAGCTGCGCACCAAGTGCTAGCCTGTCACTAAGCACCCACACTATACTATACTGTTTTACCCCCTAAACCGCCGCTCCCGGAGCCGCCCACACCTAAATAAAGTTATTACCCCCTAAATCGCCGCTCCTGGACCCCGCCGCAACTATAATATATATATTAACCCCTAAACCGCCGCTCCCGGACCCCGCCGCCACCTACATTATTCATATTAACCCCTAATCTGCCACCCCCTATACCGCCGCCACCTATATTAAAGTTATTAACCCCTATCCTGCGGATCCCGGACCCCGCCGCAACAAAATAAATTGTTTAATCCCTAAACAGCTGCACCCGGAGCCCACCGCCACCTACATTACATTTATTAACAGTGTGATATTTTTGATCTACACTTATATCTTCCAGTAACTGTTCAAACATAACCCGGGTTATTTTTTATTATATTCTGGAACCAACAAAGATTAATTTACGGCAATTATTCTGTGAACTGAGGTTGGAAGGGCTATTGTATTCCCACTTCAGACTCCCCCTGTGTGCATAAGCACTAAATGCAGGGTTCTCTTTTTTGGAAGATTTGCGGCATCAGCTGAGAATAGCGGATGAATCGTCTTTCCCTTTTACCGGAACATTACAGGTGGCGTCAGACGCCGAGAACACTACAGAGTTGCCCGCTCAAGGAAAGTACAGAGCGCGAGTGATCCAACAGCATCGTAACAAGAAAGGGTAACGTACCATATATGTGTAAGGAAAACACAACCTTCAACTTACAATAAATAGAGATACACTCTTTGTCTTTCAGTGTTATATGAAAGCGGTGCCTTTGATGTGTGGAAATTTGCTCTCAACACCAACGTTGTATAAATTGCCGCTCTCTTTATTTTGCATATCAACCTCCGTTGTATTCATCTGACATCTGTCTTTTTACACAAGTTGTGAACTTTTCTCCCTTGAACAGACTGTAACAAATTGTGAACTTTTCTCCTTTGAACAGACTGTAACAAGTAACGAACAAAATAGAAAAATTGTCTCTTTACATAAGTGTCTGCAATCGGAAAGGCTTCACCTGCATTATTAAACTTGTGTTAGCACCTTATGATAATAGATATTTAATAGGTGTCTTTTTAGAAGAATCTATTAGTCAGCTTAGTACTATCCACACACTTTTTGTTTTTAGAATTTAGCGTGTGTTTTAGACTTTTAAGTATATTTGCTACAGGGAGACGTCCCTTTTATTAATTGGAATATATCCTTTTTTATTTTAATGAATGTTTGATATATGATCAATTTGGTTGTCACATGTTCTTAGTGTTGATATCTTTGGCTTCTAGCGCCTTCCCTTAACCACCCTTTTCTTATTCACTGTTTTTCAAGACAATTTAGTGTCTTTTTAGGGAAGTGTCTGATATCTTTTTGTCCTAGCGCACCTCTTACTATAATATTTTTTATATTACATTTATTAACCCCTATCCTGCCCCCCACTACACCGCCGCCACCTACATTAAACTCATTAACCCCTAAACCGCCGCTCCCGGACCCCGCTGCAACTAAATTAAATGTTTAACCCCTAAACCGCCGCTCCCGGACCCTGTTGCCACCTATATTAAACTTATTAACCCCTATCCTGCCCCCCTATACCGCCGCCACCTGTATTAAACTTATTAACCCCTAAACCTAAGTCTAACACTAACACTAATACCCTCCTAACTTTAATATTATTTTAATAAATCTAAATAAAACTTACGATTATTAACTAAATTATTCCTATTTAAAACTAAATACTTACCTGTAAAATAAACCCTAAGATAGCTACAATATAATTAATAATTATATTGTAGCTATTTTAGGATTTATTTTTATTTTACAGGCAACTTTGTATTTATTTTAACTAGGTAGAATAGTTATTAAATAGTTAATAACTATTTAATAGCTACCTATCTAAAATAATTACAAAATTACCTGTAAAATAAATCCTAACCTAAGTTACAATTACACCTAACACTACACTATCATTAAATTAATTAAATTAATTAACTACAATTACCTAAAATTAAATACAATTAAATAAACTAAACTATAGTACAAAACCCCCCCACTAAATTACAGAAAATAATTTTTTTTACAAGAAGTTTAAACTAATTACACCTAATCTAAGCCCCCTAATAAAATAAAAAAGCCCCCCCAAAAAATAAAATGCCCTACCCTATACTAAATTACAAAGTAATCAGCTCTTTTACCAGCCCTTAAAAGGGCTTTTTGTGGGGCATTGCCCCAAAGTAATCAGCTCTTTTACCTGTAAAAAAAAATACAACCCCCCCCAACATTAAAACCCACCACCCACATACCCCTACTCTAACCCACCCAAACCCCCCTTAAAAAAGCCTAACACTAACCCCCTGAAGATCACCCTACCTTTAACCGTCTTCACCCAGCCGGGCCGAACTCTTCATCCAAGCGGGGCAGAAGAAGTCCTCCATCCGGTAAAAGTCTTCATCCAAGCGGTGTCTTCTATCTTCAATCATCCGGAGCGGAGCCATCTTCCATCCAGCCGACGCAGAGCCATCTTCTTCCAATGACGTCCTAACACCAAATGAAGGTACCTTTAAGGGACGTCATCCAAGATGGCGTCCCTCGAATTCCGATTGGCTGATAGGATTCTATCAGCCAATCGGAATTAAGGTAGGAAAAATCTGCAATCAGCCAATCGGATTGACCTCGCATTCTATTGGCTGTTCTATTGCGAGGTCAATCCGATTGGCTGATTGGATCAGCCAATCGGATTGAACTTAAATCCGATTGGCTGATTGAATCAGCCAATCGGATTTTTCCTACCTTAATTCCATTTGGCTGATAGAATCCTATCAGCCAATCAGAATTCGAGGGACGCCATCTTGGATGACGTCCCTTAAAGGTACCTTCATTCGGTGTTAGGACGTCATTGGAAGAAGATGGCTCCGCGTGGGCTGGATGGAAGATGGCTCCACTCTGCTCCGGATGATTGAAGATAGAAGACGCTGCTTGGATGAAGACTTCTACCGGATGGAGGACCTCTTCTGCCTCGCTTGGATGAAGAGTTCGGCCCGGCTGGGTGAAGACGGCTAAAGGTAGGGTGATCTTTAAGGGGTCAGTGTTAGGTTTTTTTAAGGGGGGTTTGGGTGGGTTAGAGTAGGGGTATGTGGGTGGTGGGTTTTAATGTTGGGGGGTTGTATTTTTTTTTACAGGTAAAAGAGCTGATTACTTTGGGGCAATGCCCCGCAAAAAGCCCATTTAAGGGCTGGTAAAAGAGCTGATTACTTTGTAATTTAGTATAGGGTAGAGCATTTTATTTTTCTGGGGGGATTTTTTATTTTATTAGGGGGCTTAGATTAGGTGTAATTAGTTTAAACTTCTTGCAAAAAAAAAATATTTTCTGTAATTTAGTGTTTGTTTTTGTTTGTACTATAGTTTAGTTTATTTAATTGTATGTAATTGTAGTTAATTAATTTAATTAATTTAATGATAGTGTAGTGTTAGGTGTAATTGCAACTTAGGTTAGGATTTATTTTACAGGTAATTTTGTATTTATTTTAGCTAGGTAGCTATTAAATAGTTATTAGCTATTTAATAACTATTCTATCTAGTTAAAATAAATACAAAGTTGCCTGTAAAATAAAAATAAATCCTAAAATAGCTACAATATAATTATTAGTTATATTGTAGCTATCTTAGGGTTTATTTTACAGGTAAGTATTTAGTTTTACATAGGAATAATTTAGTTAATAATAGTAATTAGATTTATTAAAATAATATTTAAGTTAGGAGGGTGTTAGTGTTAGTGTTAGACTTAGGTTTAGGGGTTAATAAGTTTAATATAGGTGGCGGCGAGTTCCGGGAGCAGCGGTTTAGGGGTTAATATATTTATTATAGTTGCGGCGGGGTCCAGGAGCGGCGGTTTAGGGGTTAATAAGTTTATTATAGTGGCGGCGGGGTCCGGGAGCGGCGGTTTAGGGGTTAATAAGTGTATTATAGTGGTGGCGGGGTCCGGGAGCGGCAGTTTAGGGGGTAATAAATTTATTTAGGTGGTGGCGGTGTAGGGGGGGCAGATTAGGGGTGTTTAGACTCGGGGTACATGTTAGGGTGTTAGGTGCAGACATCTCCCTTAGAAATCAATGGGATATTGGGCAGCAGCGAACATGAGCTTTTGCTGCTGTCAGACTCCCATTGATTCCTATGGGATCCGCCGCCTCCAGGGCGGCGGATTGAAAACCAAGTACGCTGGGCCGAAATAGTGCCGAGCGTACCTGCTAGTTATTTGATAACTAGCAAAAGTAGTCAGATTGTGCCATACTTCGTCACATCTGTAGTGACGTAAGAATCAATCTGTGTCGGACTGAGACCGGCGGATCGTAGCTTATGTCACTATATTCTACTTTTGCCGGTCTCTAGCCTTTGATAACTAAGGCGAATCAGCCTCGCCACAAATACGCTGTAGAATTCCAGCGTATTTGCAGTTGACGGCTTGATAACTAGAGGCCAGTGGCTGTGGTCTTGACATGACAAAGGGAGACTCTGAGATATAAATGAATGTTACAGAAATATTAATCAGAACTTGCCTGGGACAGAATGAGGAAACATCTTAAGGGGGTTCTCACACAAACCTATTGGTAACTTGATAATATGTGCAAAGTGTAGGTATTGTGTTTAATTTATGTCCCATTTTATGTTATTCTGTATGTCTTCTGTTTTTTTAAATTGGCACTGTGTAACCTGTATTTGTATTTTGTTATTAAACATATAATAATCTAATTCTGTCTTTGGGCTCTAATATCTGAATTCACACTCTGTTGAGACAGGGTTAAAGTCAAGTTACCTCATTTTTAGTCGTGTGAGTTATTGGGTTTCCAAGACACCTATTCAAATCTATTGGTGGTGGCAGCATTGATAATCTGGGTTGGTGTAGGCAGGATTTGGGGGTTAATTTGATATCACTTTAGGCCCTTGTAGAGGTAAAGGTGTAAGTGAACCAGATGCTGAGTGCTATTAACCCCACACTCTCCCCATAGTTACGGTTGGGAGGATAGGCTTAGTCATCACAAAACCCTAAACTGCATACTGATAGACTGTCTGCCAGTACCTAAAATGCTGGCGACCAGTGTGGGGCAGGTGAGAGAGAGCTGTTTAGAAGGGATCAGCGGGTGAGAGGTGTCAGATGAAAGGGTAATCCCTACACTACAGCAATAATTGACTTTAAAAGCTAACTGATTAACCCCTTCACTGCTGGGAATTTTAGAGATGTGGTCCACAGCTGTAGTTAGCGGCCTTCTATTTGCCAAAATATAAATATATAGTTTTCATAGGTAACTCATATAAACAAATGCTCTATTTCTGTTTAAACAGAGTGATAGCAAAAATGCTAAAACCTCTCAGGTACTTTGAGCAAGTTTTTCTCTGGAAATCCCGATAGAGAAGGGGTTATGATAGCAAATACCAGGGCTGACATATATATGAAACAATACATAATGGAAATAATGATTGCAACATCTAGAAATGTTATTTAGAAATCATGTCCTCAAAATATATAGTTTTATTTCATACTACACAATGGTTCAATGAGAATAATGTTAAATAATAAATTGCATGATGAGAGTAAGCCCTACCAGTTTTGACATATATAATACTGAATGGACTAGTAACATTTTCATTTCTGGTTACTAACATTTTATCCCTGATTAGTAAACTGTAGTGATATTCTCCAGCCCCTGTTCATACTGATTATGTAAATGTTCATGTGTTCTTGTGTGTGCATGTATATATATATATATATATATCTGTGTGTATGTGTGAGTGTGTGTGTGTATACTGTATATCTGTGTGTATGTGTGAGTGTGTGTGTGTGTGTGTGTATACTGTATATCTGTGTGTATGTGTGAGTGTGTGTGTATACTGTATATCTGTGTGTGTATGTATATATATAAATATACACCATAAAAAGATAGGGCTAATGAAACTATTTAACAAAAGTCAAAGTGTGACACAGGCTGCACCTAAAAACATACTTTATTTACAGCTTTTGAGACCCAGTGGAATATCTCTTTATAGAGTGAAACTGTGTAGCTGATACATAAACAAAGAATACACTTGATAAAGCAAAGGTTTTTCTAAACAGACGTCTGTTATATTTTATATACCTTAAGCATAACATAAGCCATTTTAACATGTCTAAAAATTGGGACAAACATAATATATACGGTATATACACACAAACTGTGTATGATTTTATATACTTGGAGCACATAAGTGCCTTGGCACGCTCCTTTAAAATGTCCCAATAATAGACAGAAAACTAGAATAAAGTGTTGAGAAGTATTAGGAGCACTTAGTGCAACCGCACGCTCCAATCCAAGATGGAAAAGTATACAGACAGTTCCTGTGCAGCACAGATAAAGCTTTATATTTACAGCTTCCCCGGTGAATGGGCAACATTACCCCGTAGTCTTCTTTCTTGAGGTCTATCTCGGGACCCTCTTCTCCGGAAAGTGTAAATTACCACTTGCGCTGTGTTTTTCCTTATTACAAGTGTGATCCTTCACAACAGCGATTTGGCTCATCTCCATCGTCTGTTTGCGATTATCGGTTTCACTCGCTTGATGCACAAACACTGCATGGAGGGCTTGGTTCACCTTTACTAAACAGCTCACAGGTGAGTATCAATTGCAGACATGATGACGCGTTTCACCCCTCCCCTCAATGGGCCGTCTTTGGGGCTTCATCAGATAGCAATTTGATTCACTCTATTGGGTTTTATAGCCAAATTGCAACTTTGCCAAGAAAGTGGAGTTAAAATTCACATACTCTGCTGTGTAATATGGCAAATAGTGAGGAAAAAACTGTTACACCAGTATATCATATTTTTATACTTCTTTTTAATCTAGGAACTCTCACACCATATGGCCTCAATGAAGAAAATAATTTGGGCCATTTCTTGGGAATTTGCAAATAATATCAAATGTACTGTACGTAATCTGAGTCCCTGTTACTATTAAATAAATATATAACTTTAGGTTAAATATATAGCCAAATCTATGATGCACTATTTCAGTTCATAACAATGTGTAATTTGTTTAATAATGTACCGGTTAAAAAAGCAACTGTATTCGCTATAAGAAACTTGTTACAATGTATCAAATAGGAACCTATATTCACTGGCCAAAATTCCAGAGGTGGTGGTGCAACGACCGGCCTTAAATAGAGTATAGGGATAACCTCTAAACATACAGCCTGGATAAAGCCAAATCATTGGTGAAACGTACGTCGGCATATTGCTCAGCAAATCCTGAGTATTTTGAGGAGAAACTCTTACTTGATTTCTTGACAAGCGGACAGCTTTATCTTGCACTTTTTGGATTACCTGCTTTGACACACATGTAAGGGTAGAAGGCGGAAAAGATCAGCACTCTGTCATTACGGCTCTCTGTGAAACGGATTCACCTGCATTACCTGGTTTCCGGCCGTGAGGTATGACGGCAGTGTTCCTTCCACTATCACTTACATCTGGCTTACTACAACACAATGTCAGTGTAGAAGGATAATTTACCGGATATTGGTCTTCACAGCTTTTTGTATGCTGGACTTACCTGTCATTTAGCCGTGTGATGTGACTGTAGCGGTCTTCCAAAATCCCTTACGTGTAGTTTACTGAAGTGTGGTGGTCATCTTTTTATCACAGTACCTGCAGTTGCAAGCTATAACAGGTTTCTGGAAGATTGAAAAATTAAACCTCTCCTTTTGTGGATTATTCTGTGTTATGGCTATCTGCTTACACCACCCAGGACACTGAATGATAAGTACCTTAACAATTTCAGTATGAACTGTGCCTTTTTCAGCTCTGCAAGCGCAGATATATTTAATAAGTGCATTTATTTCAAGTGTTAGGTTTCTTCCTTTATTTTATTATTGTGTGCATCTAATATGGATGATGTTTATTGCTTTATTACCATTGGGTATATTAGATTATTGTAAACTGTGCACAGTAGGTTTGGTATAGGAAAATTTACTATATCAATTAAATATTTCTTTATTAGACAAAGAGTGCTGTTGTAAGGTATCTTTTTTTCTTTTATATTATTGATTAGTTAGCTTAATACCTTAGCACCGATATTACCGAATATCTTAAGTCTTAAAGATTATTAGTAGACCTGAGCAAAGTTTATAATTTTAGTTTCATCTCCATCGTCTGTTTGCGAGTATCGGTTTCACTCGCTTGATGCACAAACACTGCATGGAGGGCTTGGTTCACATTTACCAAACAGCTCACAGGTGAGTATCAATTGCAGAGTTGATGACGCGTTTCACCCCTCCCCTCAATGGGCCGTCTTTGGGGCTTCGTCAGATAGCAATTTGATTCACTCTCTTGGCTTTTATAGCCAAATTGCAACTTTGCCAAGAAAGTGGAGTTAAAATTCACATACTCTGCTGTGTATGGCAAATAGTGAGGAAAAAACTGTTACACCAGTACATCATATTTTTATACTTCTTTACATACTTTGACCTGTTAAAACAACTATATACAACAAATAATAAATGTACATGCATAATAGGATATTAGGCAATTTTCATGAATCAACAAATTATCAACATTGTAACATATTGTTGTATAATTTTGCCTGAGTTTATGTATCGCTACACTGATTCCAGTGGAAGAAAATACATGTTCCCATTTGACTAGTGTCTGGCATTCAGTAATAAACCTTTTATTCTGGTAGGTAGGTTACAAGATTTTTCCAGGTTACAAAAAACTTGCAAACTCTAGCTTCTCATGATCAACCATTTGGTGATAGCGTGTTTAACACATACATCCATTTGGACTCTTTCTGAAGCAGAATTCTAACAATGTTACCTCCTCTTGGGCTTAACCTGTTTGATGCCTATCATTTGCTGTTTGCAGTACACACATCTCCCACAGGGCTGACTACCTGTCCTGGGCTGACTACTTGTCAACCATTTTTTTGGGGGGTGCCTCTTACATACTCACTATGGACAAGGGAATCTTTAAGGCTCAACGCCCTTTTTGCTGTTATTTGGGGGTAGTCAGAGGTAATCCCATCTAAGGAATTATCTGCTTGTAAGATATACCAATTCCTTTTTAATATTGTTCCAATCTTATCCCAATGGCTATTATATCTGGTGATGACCCTAACTGTGTCATCATCCTTCTTTGATTTTGAACCAATCAGCATTTCTTGTCTAGAACTTTTTCTAGCCCGTGTCCAAGCATTTTTCACCTGCCTATTATAATAGCCTCTGGCTTTAAAACTGAGTGCCATGTCCTCAGCATTCTTTTCAAAGGATGCCTCCGTGGAGCAGTTCCTCTTTAATCTTAGGAACTGCCCCATCGGAATGGCATCCATGAGTGCCCTGGGGTGATGGCTCTCGACATGTAAAAGACTGTTAGTCGCTTTCTCCTTTCTATAGACCTCAGTGACTAAGTTTTTTCTGTGCTTCCTAATTTTCAGGTCTAAAAAGGAAGTTTCTACGTTATTAATCTCACAAGTAAGATAGAATTGTCATTGAGAAGATTTACAAAGGTATTTACCTGATCAACAGTCCCTTCCCATAGGATGAACACATCGTCCACATATCTCATCCAGAGTACCAAGTGTGGCTCCATCCACTCGCTTAGCCTGGAGAACACCTCATTCATTTCCCAGAAGCCCAAATGAAGGCACGCATAGGTGGGGGCACACGTGGCACCCATGGCTGTTCCTCTCTCCTGACGGTATAATCTACCATCAAAAACAAAAATGTTATTCGTCAATATAAACTCAAGTAGTTTCACTACATAGTTAGTGTGATTCTTAAAGTCTGTCCCTCTTGTTTCCAGATAATACCTAGCAGCATTGAGACCCACTTGATGGGGTATAGAAGAGTAAAGGGACTCTACGTCCAGGGTTATCAATAGTGTATTGTCACCTACATTTACATTGTATAACCTTTGCAAAACCTCATTGGTATTTCTGACATAGGAAGGCATGGATGTCAGAAATGGTCTAAGGAAATAGTCCACATATTTACTGACATTCTCCATGGGACCCCCCATGCCAGAGGGTCTGCTGGTGGTTTCTCCAGGGTTTTGTGCAGTTTTGGAATACAATAGAATGTAGGGAGGACAGGATGCTTTTGGTACATAAACTGATGTTCCCTATGGGTAATGAGTCCCTTTCTCAGGCCCTCATATAAAATAAACAGTAATTCGTTACAGGACTTATCATATTCAAGTCTGCTTACACAGCTCTCCAGAGTTTTTTTTAAAGACAAGCTTTCTAGCAAACAAATTTATGTCCTTAGTTACTTCGATATGGTCTAAACCTGAGGCAGGGCAGAATGTTAAACCTTTTGATAAAACTTCAATACGAGCATTGTTTAGGGGAAAGGATGGGAGATTTACTACAGTAAGTTTATCCCCTATAGGATGTTCTCCTACAATAGATCTTGCCTCTCCTGATTCCTTGTTGTCATGCGTATGTAGCCTCGATTCCCTCTGAATCTGCTGTTCCTGCCTCTTCTCCCCCTCCCATAGTGAGTATCTTCTCTTATGGTACCTCCTCCCACATCTCCTTGTCCTTCACCTAAAGGGACCCCTGTGTCCATGATAGCTCTTATATTACTGGTATTGCGATCAAAGTCAGAATTATCTGTACTGGAGTCGTACGACCCCCTGACTGTGGGTGGATTGCGATAAACATAAATTCTCTCTTTCTTTTGATCGTCTTGATCCCTCATTAACTTTCTACATTTTATAAACTTTATCTCACTGTGGAGTTTATCAATGCGTTTCTGGATTTCTTTATTCTGTTTCTCAAAGAGGGGGTCATTGGCAAAAAGATTTACTTGTTCATATGCTTTGGCTGTTTCAATTTTACTGGCTTCTAGCCTAATCTTATCTTCCTCAATCATAAGTTCCATTAATTCAATCGTACATTTTGTCAATATAGCATTCCATTTCTTTATGAACTCATTTTCTACCTCTGTACCTCTCAGATTCACACCCGGATCAAGTCTGATCCTCAGTCCTCTGGGTACTAACTGTTCCTTTACATAATGTTCAAGGCTAGCTATCTCCCACTTGATCTTAATTTCTTGTATTGCTTTTTTTTGTAAGCTTTAAAAGCCGTAAACACATCATCTGTAACATTGTCAATATTGCCTTCATCAATCCTTATAAAAGGTTTAAAAGTATCGGAAATATCCGTTTCCCATCTCTCCTCACTAATTTTAAATGCCATGTTCACGGAAAAGGGAAATTCCGCTGAGTATACACCTGTATACCTTTTTAGACCTAAAAATTAGGAAGCACAGAAAGAACTTAGTCACTGAGGTCTATAGAAAGGAGACAGTGACTAACAGTCTTTTACATGCCGAGAGCCATCACCCCAGGGCACTCAAGGATGCCATTCCGATGGGGCAGTTCCTAAGATTAAAGAGGAACTGCTCCACAGAGGCATCCTTTGAAAAGAATGCAGAGCACATGGCACTCAGGTTTAAAGCCAGAGGCTATTCCAATAGGCAGGTGAAAAAAGCTTGGACACAGGCTAGAAAAAGTTCTAGACAAGAAATGCTGTTTGGTACAAAATCAAAGAAGGATGATGACACAGTTAGGGTCATCACCAGATATAATAGCCATTGGGATAAGATTGGAACAATATTAAAAATGAATTGGTATATTTTACAAGCAGATAATTCCTTAGATAGGATTACCTCTGACTACCCCCAAATAACAGCAAAAAGGGCGTTGAGGACGTTGAGCCTTAAAGATTCCCTTGTCCATAGTAAGTATGTAAGATGCACCCCCAAAAAAATTGGTTGACAAGTAGTCGGCCCAGGACAGGTAGTCAGCCCTGTGGGAGATGTGTGTACTGCAGCCATATGATGCCAACTAAAACATTCTATACAGACGTAGACCATGTTTTTAAGATAAAACAATGGATTAACTGCAATTGCACAGGGGTGATTAGACAGCCCCATAGGGAGACACTTCGCAGAAAAACATGGATCTAATTCTGATGAGTTACCAATTATAGGCATCAAACAGGTTAAGCCCAAGAGGAGGTAACATTGATAGAATTCTGCTTCAGAAAGAGTCCAAATGGATGTATGTGTTAAACACGCTATCACCAAATGGTTGATGATGAGAAGCTAGAGTTTGCAAGTTTTTTGTAACCCGGAAAAATCTTGTAACCTGCCAGACACTAGTCAAATGGGGACATGTATTTTCTTCCAGTGGAAACAGTGTAGCGATACATAAACTCAGGCAAAATTATACAACAATATGTTACAATGTTGATAATTTGTTGATTCATTAAAATTGCCTAATATTCTATTATGCATGTACATTCATTATTTGTTTTATAAATTGTTTTAACAGGTCAAAGTATGTAAAGAAGTATAAAAATATGATGTACTGGTGTAACGTTTTTTCCCTCACTATTTGCCATATTGCACAGCATGTGAGTATGGGAATTGTAACTCCACCTTCTTGGCAAAGTTGCAATTTGGCTATAAAAGTCAAAAGAGTGAATCAAATTGCTATCTGACAAAGCCCCAAAGACGGCCCATTGGGGGGGGGGGGCAAAACGCGTCATCAACTCTGCAATTGATACTCATCTGTGAGCTGGGAGATGTTTGGTAAAGGTGAACCAAGCCCTCCATGCAGTGTTTGTGCATCAAGCGAGTGAAACCGATACTCGCAAACGGACGCTGGAGATGAGCCAAATTGCTGTTGTGAAGGATCACACTTGTAATAAGGAAAGACACAGCGCAAGTGGTAATTTACACTGTCTGGATAAGAGGGTCCCGAGATAGACCTCAAGGAAGGAGGCTACGGGGTAACTTTGCCCATTCACCGGGGAAGCTGTAAATATAAAGCTTTATCTGTGCTGCACAGAAACTGTCTGTATACTTTTCCATCTTGGATTGGAGCGTGCGGTTGCACTAACTGCTCCTAATACTTCTCAACACTTTATTCTAGTTTTCTGTCTATTATTGGGACATTTTAAAGGAGCGTGCCAAGGCACTTATGTGCTCCAAGTATATAAAATCATACACATTTTTTTGTGTATATACCGTATATATTATGTTTGTCCCAATTTTTAGACATGTTAAAATGGCTTATGTTATGCTTAAGGTATATAAAATATAACAGACGTCTGTTTAGAAAAACCTTTGCTTTATCAAGTGTATCCTTTGTTTATGTATCAGCTACACAGTTTCACTCTATAAAGAGATATTCCACTGGGTCTCAAAAGCTGTAAATAAAGTATGTTGTTTTAGGTGCAGCCTGTGTCACACTTTGACTTTTGTTAAATAGTTTCATTAGCCCTATCTTTTTATGGTGTATATTTATAATATTTTGTGACTGCTTGCACATTTACTTCTGGTGTAATTCACCAAAAGCCTATTTTTGAGTGCCACCACTCCCAACAATTAGTCATAATATGTGTATAAAAATATATATATATATATATATATATATATATATATATATACTAGTGGTAAAACCCGTGTACATCAGCCAATTTCTGTAGTGCAGCGGTCCCACTCCCCTGGGCACGCGCCCGGCCACTGTACACGCATGCCGTGTACATGGGCCATTTTCTGTAGTGCAGCGCTAAATTAAATGTATTAACCCCTAATCCGCCAACTCCCACATCGCAAAGTACATAATAAAGTTATTAACCCCTAATCACCATTCACCCACATCACAATCTACCTAATAAAGAGTTTAACCCCTAATCCGTCATTCACCCACATCGCAATCTACCTTATAAAGTGATTAACCCATAATACGCCATTCACCCACAATGCAAATAACCTAATTACAATATTAACCCCTAAATCGCCAATCTCCCCACAATGCCAACTACCTAATTACACTATTAACCCCTAACCCGCCAACCCACCACAACGCTAAGAATTAATCTAATCACTAAGCCCCCTAACCTAACACCCCCTAAGTTAACCCCAATTACTTAAAATAAAAAAGGCTATCTTTTTAATAAATTAATTAAAAAGTACCAAAATAAAAAAATCCTAGTTTAAAATTAAAATAAAAAATCTAACATTACATAAAAAAACTAAAATTAAAAAAAAAAAAAAAATAATTTTACAAAAAATAAAAAAAATCTAAAACAAAAAGCCATGCCAAAATAAAAACACCCCCTATTCTAACACTAAACTACCAATAGCCCTTAAAAGGGCCTAAAGCAAACAGCTCTTTTACTTTAAAAAACGTACAAATAGCTCTCATCCTATTGGCTGATTTGAACATTTCAGCCAATAGGAATGCAAGGTATCCCAAATATAAAACGGGTACCTTGCATTCAATCTTCAGTGTGCGGTGGCGATCACATGAAGAGGATCCTCCATGCTAGATGTCTGCGTGGCTGCCGTTCCTGCTCCGCTCCGTGCCTCCTTTGCTCCGGATGAAGATAGAAGATGTCCCCGCGCTGGATGAAGATGGAGCCGCCTTGAAGAAGACCTTCACCGCCGGACTTCAGGAATGGTGAGTACCTGTTTTGGGGTTAGACATAGGGGGGGTTTTTAGGCTGGGATTTTTTTTTTAGATTAGGGATTTTTTCTTTTTATAGGCAGCAAAAAAGCTGATTGAACTTTTAAGGGCAATGTCCATACAAATGCCCCTTTAGGGGCAATGAGTATCTTAGGTTTTTTTAGTGTTAGTTTTTTTTTATTTTGGGGGATTTGGTGGGTAAGGGGGTTTACTTTTAGGGGGTAATTGGTACTTTAGGTAAAAGAGCTGATTGCTTTAAGGCAATGCCCTACAAAGGCCCTTTTAAGGGGTATTGGTGGTTTAGTGTTCGATTAGGGGGTGTTTTTATTTTGGGGGGCTTTTTACTTTTATAGAGGTATTAGATTAGGTTTAAAAAAATTATTTTTGATCATTTCGTTTATTTTTATCTGTGATTTTAGATTTTTTTTATTTTTTGTAATAGAGTTTTTTTTTTTTTTTAATTTTATGGTTTTTTTTTTAATGTAATGTTAGGTTTTTTTATTTTAATTTTAAGTTAGGATTTTTTTCTTTTGGTACTTTTTAATTAATTTATTAAGAAGATAATCTTTTTTTATTTTATGTAATTGGGGTTAACTTAGGTTAGGGGGCTTAGTGATTAGATTAATTTTTAGCGTTGTGGGAGGTTGGCGATTTAGGGGTTAATAGTGTAATTAGGTAATTGGCATTGTGGGCGGTCGGCAGTTTGGGGGTTAATAGTGTAATTAGGTAGTTGAAGTTGTGGGGTGTTGGCGGCTTAGGGTTTAATAGTGTAATTAGGTAGTTGGCGTTGTGGGGGGTTTGCGGTTTAGGGGTTAATATTTTAATTGGGTTATTTGGATTGTGGGTGAATGGCGGATTAGGATTTAATCACTTTATTAGATTGTGATCTGGGTGAATGACGGATTAGGGTTTAATACATTTTATTTAGTTATTGTGGTGGGGATGGCGGTTGAGAAGTACATATTGCGTTCGTGCGGGCGGTTTGTTAATACTTTGTGCTAGCGGTTAGGTGTTTTTGTTAATACTTTGTGCGGGCGATTTGTTAATACTTCGTTCGGGCATGTGGCTTGTTAATACTTTGTGCGGGCGGGTAAGTGTTTTTGTTAATACTTTGTGCGGGCGGGCGACGCCACATATGTAATCTCGTCCCAGGTGGACTCGTTTGGCTGGGCACGCAACTGACGACGGCGACGGAAGCGTTACAAACGCAATTATAGTATAGATATGTGTGTGTGTATATATATATTTGGGTGTGTATGTGTGTGCTTGTATGTATATATATATATATATATATGTATGTGTGTATATATATATATATATATATATATATATGTATCTGTTTTTGTGTGTGTGTGCCCCATTTTTCCAAAGCTGTCCTGTTGCTTCCTGTCCCTGTTGCTCCCTTGTTCAATTTAGTCTATATTTATTTTAATAATATTGTGTTCAATGCAGTACTCTCACTACAAAGGTCTTACTTTTGAGTTTTGTATTTTTATTTATTTGTGGTCTTCTGCTACACTAAAGGTTAGCAGTGTGTAGTCAGGTGTCAGGAAAGGGAAAGCAGGGACTTAATACATCAGGCTCTTTTGTGCTGGAATTCACAATAGTATAGAAAACAAAATCCAGATTTACTGGGGCATTTCTGGTTTTATAAACCTGCTCGCAATCACTGCTGCAACAAAAATTTAAAAATGATCTTTACCTCATAAAGGGCTAGATTACAAGTGGAGCACAATCTTTTGGGCCCGAGCGTTAAGGGGTATATCACAAGGGCTTGCACTCATTGGGCTTACCGCTCGTATTAAAAGTTGAAACTAAACCCAATCATGTGAGCGCAATCGCGATATAAGCTAGAATCATTACCGCGATCTCAGAGCTGTGGTTAACTGTTTCATGAAAATAGAAAGTTGCACAAAACACATCCAAAATATATTACAAGTACAGTTGCACTCATAATAACACTGTCTAATAAGACAAAAAAATATTGCACATAAAAGTTATAAGAGCTCAAAGATATGAGATCTCAGGTGATAGAGAGAAAAAAAGCCGGCAAAGGGCTTTAACATAGAGATACATACATAAACATTGCTAAAGATAGATATGTATGTATGTGTGTGTGAATATATATATATATATATATATATATATATATATAAGTATATATATGTGTGTGTGTACATATGTATTTATAGGTGTATATATGTATTTACAGACATATATACACATATAAACACATACATATATATGTATACTTATACAGACATATATATATATATATATATATATATATATATATATATATAAGTGCAATAGAGCCCTTTGCCATTAAGTAGATGAAAACATGTAAAACATATTTATGCAATATTCATTTTTAATAAATGTTTTAACTATGTATTTACTGTAAATATTTCACATTCCGATGTTCTGCACATTGCAGAATATGTTCTATGTATTTAGAAATAAATATTCATATATATATATATATATATATATATATATATATATATATATATTTATCTGTATATATATATATATATATATATATATATATATATATATATATACATCTATATATATAGGTATAAATATATTGGGCCGGATTATAAATTGATCGCAAAATATCGCTTTCGCTAAAGTGATATTTGTGCTCCACTTTTTAATACCAGCGCTGGTATTACAGGTGAGGTGCAATACGGGCGTATTTGGATTACACTTGCTTATTGGTGGCTAAATGTAGCCACCAAATAAGCAAGCACTATCCAGGGTGCTGAACCTAAAATGGGCCGGCTCCTAAGCTTTACTTTCCTGCTTTTCAAATAAGGATAGCAAAAGAACAAAGAAAAATGATAATAGGAGTAAATTAGAAAGTTGCTTAAAATTGCATGCTCTATTTGTAAGGATTCCGCTCCATGTTTTACCTATGCCTTTCCCATTCACCTTATGTAAGGATTCCGCTCCATGTTTTACCTATGCCTTTCCCATTCACCTAACTTCAGCCTTACCTGTACTTAAGGCATCAGCTGACTGCAGACAGGTGCTTAATTATTAAGTTTCTAGACTAGCTCTGAAGCGTGTCTGTTTTCCACTTGCTGTGTGTTTTTTCTGAAAACAAACCAGTCTGCTTTTCTTCCAAATTATTGAATCAGCTACTACCTTGGGATTACTTATTTTATACTGCCGGTTCACATGCTCATTTTGCCTACAGAAAGTTTTATAGAGGCGAGTTTTTCTTTTTAGCGTGCACGCTACAACAGAGACTTATTTCATACTGCAGTGTGTTTACTGCCGTCTCCCTCTGAGTTTCTATCTCATCTGAGCCACTGAAGCGTTTCTCACACACCGGACTTCAACCTCTCTTCCACTGCAACACAGCGCAACTCTTCTACAAACAACCTCCCACGGACTAAGTACAAGGACATCTCAGAATTAATTCCGCTTCTATTACACACCATCCGGTGACTGGGGGTAAGCACTGTAGTTACTTTAAGCTGTGCTGTACAAATAAACATTGAACTTTGCTTTTCCCTGCTACTCTACTGACCGCAAGACTATCAGCACCTGTGTATACCTTTCAGTGACAAACTAACTAACTGTGTCTAAAACTGAGAGTTACACCTCACACTGAACTGTTATATCTTACTCCAGCACTAATAGCAACACTACCTGCTTTCTGGAACTCTGCTTTTCTTTATCAAGATTTATCGTACTGGGAGCTAGCTGAACTCTAAAGATTGCTACTAACAAACTGATTTATTTTTTATATTTCTTCTGATCCAGCCTTTGTTTATGTCTATACTACTGCTGTGACGTTCAACAGCATATATGATTTACATCATTCGTTGCCAGACAAGTTTCTGATCTGCAATTCAATTACTTGAGAATAACAACTTCACTGAAAGCAGCTTGGTCTATGCTGTTCAATAGTCCATTTGCCAAAAGTGATACAAATCATTTATTTTGCATACTCTGCAGTTGTGATCCATCCTCACTCTCTACTAAATCCTTACAGAATAATTAAGCCCTATAAAATATGGATCCAGCAGAATTGCCCCAATTCGTTTACAACCTGTCTAAAAGAGTAGATGAACTCAGTCAAGGCCTTAGAGATCTAAAGGTTGAAAATGAGACTTTAACTAAGGTTATAAGAGAGACAACTCCTCCCAAAGCAAAAGCTGCTGAATTTATTGTGGAAGTCCAAACCATCCTATCCGCGAATGCCCCTCCCTACGTAAAAATAAAAATAGTAAGTCTCTCTTACATTTGACTTCAATGATTGAACATGATAAACCAATTCACTGTACTTTAACCCTCTCTTTACAGTGGGACAGCAATCGCATGACGAAAGAAGCTATAATTGACACAGGAGCCCAAGGGAATTACATAGATAAAGCTATTGTTGAAAAAAATAAAATACCTCTCATCACTAAATTGTCTCCTGTCTCTATACGGGTTGTAGATGGGTCTGAAATTTCTTCTGGTCCTATTACTCAGCATACAATTCCCATTCTGGTATCCACCCTAGGTTCACATCAGGAATACATCACCTTTGATGTTATTACCTCTCCTCTATTCCCCATTGTACTAGGGTTGCAATGGCTTCGTTTACACGAACCTGTGATCAATTGGAGTTCTTTGGAAGTAAAATTTGATTCACCATATTGCCAGCAAACCTGTCTAAATCATTCTGTTCTCTTCCATTTGACAGAAACTCCACACATACCTAAAGTATATGAGAAGTTTGCAGACGTATTCAGTAAGAAGGAAGCTGATACTCTACCTCCTCATCGGTCGTATGACTGTCCGATCGACCTCAAACCTGGTACCACTCCTCCCTACGGTCATCTCTACCCTCTTTGCCAACCCGAGCTTGATCATTTAAAGACGTATTTAGATGAAAACTTAAAAAAAGGTTTTATACGTCCTTCAGTCTCTCCAGCAGCAGCCGGGTTCTTCTTTGTAAGAAACAAAGATAACTCCCTTCGACCAATCATCGACTTCAGGGAACTCAATAAAATTACGATAAAAAACAGGTATCCCCTACCACTCATCCCCGAACTCATTGAACGCCTCCAACATGCCAAAATCTTCACCAAATTAGATCTAAGAGGGGCTTATAACCTTGTCCGCATAAGAGAAGGGGATGAGTGGTTGACCGCTTTTAGGACAAGATACGGCCTGTTTGAGTACCTGGTAATGCCGTTCGGGTTAACTAACGCCCCGGCCACATTCCAGTATTTTTTTTTTTTTAATTCAATTTTTATTGCAAGAGTGAGGCAAAAACATCAAGACAATACATTGTGTAAAGTAGCGTTTAACATAAACATAATCATCACTTTCCCCGAGTACAAAGGAAGCCGAGGCTTCCTATATAGCCTGTCTCGGCCTGATACGGGCTGTAAGATTGCGAGGGGTCAGTGTACCCAACCAAAGTCTGTAAAGTCCATGGGTGTTCTTTAGTTTTCGCTCTCCTGCATGAGTTTTTTATTTTTGAAAAACAAACAAACATTTAAACAGTCTAGCAACATGACTACAAAACCATAGTAGCTCATCCGTGTATGTTTATCTTACTCTCTCTACGCAAATTGTGAGTGATCATTCTGTGTGTACTTTTTTTTTTTTTCCTGAGTAGCAGCAAGGTGTTGAGGTGGAATTGAGTGATGTGAAAGGATGGGAAGGAGAGGAGGGGAAGGGGGGGAGAAAAAAAAAAAAAAAAAAACCCCACAAAACATAACACAAATTTAGCTTCCTATAAGAACAGCATCAGCTCTACTTGGGATTGCTCGGGGTCTTGGTCCTTAACACTGTTTATGATGTGTTGCCATTCAGCAGACATACTCAGTTGAAGTATTGTCTCCGAATGAACGAAGGGTTTCAAAATTTGTCTCTGTATGGGTGGGTCTAGTTTACTGATAAGTGGCTTCCATTTTCTCAAGAAGGGACGTAATCTGTGCTTGGTATCAAGTCTGGCATCATATTGCTCCACAAAGAGCTGTCTCAGTAATGTATGTCTGAACTGGGCTATTGTCGGGGCCTGTTTTTTGATCCATCTCTGGAGGATGCAGTGTCTTGCAAGAAGTATGCATAGTGTAAGGAATCTATGAAACCGTCCGTGAGTCTCGTCCCATTTAAACATAAAGATTTCTGCACCTGTGAGTGAAATTTCCACTCCCAGTATGGTCTTTAGCCAGTATTGGCATTGTCCCCAGAACCTCTTGATCTTAGGGCACGTGTAGAAATAATGTTGGAGTGACGGGGCAGCAGCGCTGCATTTGGCACACCTATCAGGTAGTCGTCTGTCCCACTTGGATAATCTGTGTGGAGTGATGTAGTCCGAGTGTAGTAGTCTTATTTGTGCTTCTCTATAATATACTGCCAATGTGGCTTTTCTCGTGTGTTCTAAACTGTTCTTTATGTCCTGTTCTGTCAGGTCCGCCGAGCAGACATCGCTGTGTTTTGACAGGATACCAGAAAGGAGAGGGGCCTCGCCTTGTTTCAGGAGGCATCTATAGAAATGGGAGAGTGAAAACACACCTAATCGGAACATCGTTTGTGATATCGCGAAGGGGGACCCTCCCCAGAAATTAGTGTTGGATGCCTGCAGGGAGTTTACATAATGCCTCAACTGCAAATACGCATAGAAGTGTCCATTTGGAAGCTGAAATTTGTTCTTTAAGTCCTGGAAAGATCTCACTACATGTAGTAGGGGATCTAGGACATCTCCAACGGTGCTTAAGCCCCTCTCCCTCCAAACACGGAACGGTGCATGGTCCATACCAGCCGGGAAGGAAGGGTTGCCCATTATCGGGATAAACCCTGGGGGGGGGGCATCGATTTTCAGAAATTTATGCATCAGGTACCATGCCCTCAGTGGGTCTCTATATAGCATACTCTTGGTGATCTTAGGGGGCAGCACCCCACCTCCGTACGGTAGATAAGGCAGTGCAATTGGCGCTATCACTGCCTCTTCCAGTTTTGTGTCACAGAAATGTCCTGTGTTCAGCTGCCAATCTGTCACCAGACGTGCCAGAGCCGCCCAGTTATACAATTTGAGGTTGGAAAGACCCAATCCTCCCGTAGCGTAGGGAGACTGAAGCTTGTGGAGCGCAATGCGTGGTTTGCCCCCCTTCCACACAAAGCGAGTTATAGCTCTTGTGAGTAACCGCAAGTCCACTTTGGTCATAAGAAACGGTAGCATGAGCAGCGGGTAGAGTAATTTCGGTAAGATAGTCATTTTTACCAAGCCGACACGTCCTGATAGCCCCAAGGGCAGTTTTATCCAGTTCAGAAGCTGAGATGAGAGTTGGGTGCATTTGTCAGATATATTCAATTTATATATCTTTGAGGGGTCTCTATGAAGGTGAATTCCTAGGTATGTGAGGTGTCCCCTCGCCTCTACAAAGGGATAGTCATGTCTAGAATCTGGGTGTCTATGTAGCCACAGGACCTCCGATTTGGTGGTGTTAATTTTGTAGCCGGAGAAGCTACCAAAATCCGCGATGGTGCGGAGTATCTGCGGTATGTGTGTCCGTGGAGAGTCCACAAACAACAACATATCATCCGCATATAGGGCTAAGTGAAGGGGGACTTCACCCACTCGGATTCCCGGGAATACCCGACGTAGCCTCTGCGCCAATGGTTCCAACGCCAGGTTGAATAATAGAGGCGAGAGGGGACACCCCTGTCTGGTTCCCCTCTGCAGATGGATATCTTCCGAAAAGAGTCCTCTAGTCAGTACTCGAGCAATCGGGTTTTTGTATATCTTGCTAATGGTTTCCAGAAAAGGGCCCTCGAAACCAAATCTCCTCATAGTGTCCAGTAAATGCGCCCATTCCACTCTGTCGAAGGCCTTCTCCACGTCTAACGACAGCAGGAAGGCCTCCGACATGTCCTGTTTGCCCTTTTCCTCGCCCAAGGACCAATAATGGTCAATGACCTGAAGCACTCTCCTCAAATTTACCACAGAGGTGCGTTTGAAGACGAAACCTGTTTGGTCTGGGTGCAGCAGATCTGGGAGTATTACCTTCAGCCGATTCGCCATGATCTTAGTGAATAACTTGTAGTCGGTGTTTAGCAGCGATATTGGCCTATAGGATTCTGGCATGGAGTGATCCTTGCCTGGTTTGGGGATAAGTGTGATATGGGCTGAGGTGAAGTTTTCTGAGGGGGTCGCCTCAGTAAGAAACAAGGCATTGAACAGTCTAGTGAGTGTGTTAGTGATCTGCGGCTGCATTGCTTTATAAAATTCGGCAGGCAAGCCGTCGGAGCCTGGCGCC
This sequence comes from Bombina bombina, assembly GCF_027579735.1. Classification (NCBI taxonomy): domain Eukaryota; kingdom Metazoa; phylum Chordata; class Amphibia; order Anura; family Bombinatoridae; genus Bombina; species Bombina bombina. Next base: position 1,145,196,525 of record NC_069500.1, read on the forward strand.
TTACCAGCCGGTAGGCTCTGCAGTGTGTGCGTAAGTTCTTCTGCAGTGATAGGGGTATTAAGGTTATCCAATTGGTCCGTAGAGATTTGAGGTAGAACAACCTCTTGCCAAAATTTATTTTGAGTGTCTTTGTGTGATTGGGTTTGCCGAGTATACAACTGGGCATAATACTGGGCAAATCCCCTTGCGATGTCTTCCGACTTAGTGTAAGTCTTATTATTCCATTTCAATGCCGCGAGTTTTGTTTTCACTGTCTGAGGTTTAGTCAGGGTTGCCAACATTTTGCCAGCTCTGTCCCCATATCTATAGAATTTGCCTGCCGATTTCAGCAACCCCGCCGCAGCTTGCTGTTTCGCAAAGGCTTCTAGCTCCAGTTTAGCAGTTATGTAAGTGTCATAGGAGAGTTTTGATTTGTTCAAGAGGTACAACTGATAAGCTTGTCCCAGTTGTTTTTGCAATGCCCTTTGTCTGTGCTGCGTGTTGTGTTTCACTTTGGCCGAGTATGAAATTATATGTCCCGCTAGTACAGTCTTCGCCGTCTCCCACAAGAGTTGAGGGTTGTCTGTGTGTGCTGCGTTATCTGTCATGAAGTCTGTCCAAGAATGTTGTAAAAACCTGACAAATGTTTCTGATTTGATAAGGTACGTAGGAAATCTGAGTATGTTTCTATTCATGCTTGGTCCAATTGTTCCTATCACTAGTTCAACTGGGGAATGGTCTGATATTAGTATGTCATGTATTATACTACGACTGACTTGATCTAGCAGATTCCCGGCTATCAGAAACAGATCTATCCTGGACAGCGTGTGTTTGGCTTTAGATAGACAGGTGTAATCCCTATCTTCTGGGTGAAGGAGTCTCCAGATGTCACATACATTCAGGTCATTACTAAACAAATCAAAGACTTTAGTCTCGTATCTGGCTTTATAATTTCGTCTGGGATCTTTAATTTTAAAAGTTTCCAGCCACTGTCTATCCAGGTGATGTATGGGGGAGATATTGAAGTCTCCTCCAATAATTAATTTCGCGCCTATATACGGGGCTAGGTTTTTTATCAGGTCTCTCCAAAATCTCGGATCTCTATGATTAGGGGCATAAAGATTACAGAACACATAATCAATTGAGTTTATTCTAGCACAGACTATTATGTATCTATGGTTGGGATCCAGATATGTATGACCCACTGTGACCGAAATCTTTTTTCCAAATGCAATGGCTAGTCCACGGCTAGCACTCGTATGTGACAGATAGATCACCTGTCCTACCCAGTCTCTTTGTAGCTTCTGGTGTTCAGTGTCTAATAAGTGTGTCTCCTGGAGGAGAGCAATGTCTGTGCCCAGTTTTTTTAGGTGTGTAAGGACAGTCTTGCATTTTATGGGGGAGTTAAGCCCTCCCACATTCCATGTCACTAATTTTAATGTCATGTCTATCTAGTGTAAGCTAGCTTCCAATCGATGTGGAGAGAGGAAAAAAAAATAATAAAAAAAAAATAAAAGGGGGGGGGGGGAAGAAGAGGGAGGGAGAGGGGGAGTAAAGGTATGAGGAGACTGTTGATGTGTGACCTGTTCCAATAGCATTCCTTTGGTAATAGTAAGATGTAATAATCAGATCCCTCTCCCGCTCCACCCATCTAGCATAACCCTGTTTGTCCTTCTTGACCCTACCTATTTGGATAAGTGTGGCAGCAATAAAAACATATAACATTTCAAAGAATGACATTTTCCCTCGTTTTTTTCTTTCTTTTCTGAACCACCCCTTGATGTGGAGTTTGATCTGTTGGTAGTAGATGAGAGCTTTAACTTGCATTAACCAAAACCTGTTAACTATCAATACATTTAACATTACTTTGTTTGTCATCTGGAACCATACATCCTCAGATAAGTGTAGCAGTAACAAAGCACGTAACATTTCAAAATATAAATAACCCTGTTTGTCCTTCTTGACCCTACATATTTGGATAAGTGTGGCAGCAATGAAAACATATAACATTTCAAAGAATGACATTTTCCCTCGTTTTTTTCTTTCTTTTCTGAACCACCCCTTGATGTGGAGTTTGATCTGTTGGTAGTAGATGAGAGCTTTAACTAGCATTAACCAAAACCTGTTAACTATCAATACATTTAACATTACTTTGTTTGTCATCTGGAACCATACATCTTCAGATAAGTGTAGCAGTAACAAAGCACATAACATTTCAAAATATAACATTGCAATCTAGGTATATAACAATTTAACATTACCCTGGAGGCCTGGATTGACCTCCACCTCCATTTTCTCCATTTTGAAGTCCAGACCTTTCTACTGTCCCTAAGAGTGTCTTTCAACAAATAACAGCCAGCCATTAGTAATGACATTTGTTAATTTGATGGCCCCAAGTACAAAAGTGAAGCCTGGTGATCTCCGACAAGGAGAGGATATCTCTGCTCATGATGGGTATTGTTGCTGTTCCGTAGCCAGGTAACTCTTTAGTGCCTGTGGTGAATGAAAGAACTTGACTCCGTAGAGTGTTTGTAGCCGTAACTTCGCTGGATACAATAAGGCAACTTGTCTTCCCTGTGCATGCAATTGGGTGCACATTGGGGCAAACTCTTTTCTTTGTTTTGATATCTCCATAGAGAAATCCTGGAAAAGGAGAAGCTTTACACCTTCATAAAGGATCTCTCTGCGCGCCCTGTATGCTCTCAGGATCTTCATCTTCTCCTGAAAGTTCAGGCATTTAAATATGACCTGTCTAGGTCTTGCCCTGGCCTGATCTAGATCCCTTTCGGGCCCTACAAGGTGCGCCCTTTCTACGTCAATTGGGAGGATGTCGGGGTGCAGCCCTAGAAGTTTGGGGAATGTCAGTGCTGTAAATTCTAACAGATCCTTGCCTTTGATGTTTTCCGGCACTCCTACTATGCGTAGATTGTTGCGGCGACTTCGATTCTCCAAGTCGTCAATGCGGTCCTGGAGAATCTGTGTCTTTTTGACCAGCTGCTTGACCGTGATATCTGTGTTAGATTGTCTGTCCTCCACCTCCGATATTCGGTTTTCTGCTATAGACATTCGTGAGGAAAACTGTCTGACCTCGCAGGTCAGGGTATCAACTCCCGCTTGGAGTGAGTCCATTTTAGGGAGGAAGAAAGTCTTCAATTCGTGTAGCAATGCTGAGTGGTCCACGCCCTGAACCGGGATCTGTTCTGGGGGGGATGAAGGTTCTGTATGTATCTCGGCTGCATGTTTTTGCTGCTTTTTATTGTCCGCATTCTTAGACCTATGAGACATGTCTGCAGCGGAAGCAGGGGAGAGTTTATAGAAAAATGTATCCACTTTCATCAGCCCGAGTAGGGCCAGGTCCCTTATTGAGATATTTTCAAGTGCAGTAATCAATGTCAAGCTGCAAGACAGCAACCGTGTAGGGGGGCGCCTTACAAGGTGTGTGCTTAAGGTTAGCAGGGCCGGTGATCTATGGAGAGAGCTGTACGGTCAGAGTGTTATGGTGGACGGATTATGGTACATTAAACTGTTTTCAAGTCTCTCTTTTTTGGTCTTTTCCTGTAAATTGAGCGTAGTTGTATGAAAGAGTCTCTGACAGGCCCATTTATCAAAGGTCTTGCGGACCTGATCCGACACTGCGGATCAGGTCCGCAAGACCTCGCTAAATGCGGAGAGCAATACGCTCTCCGCATTTAACATTGCACCAGCAGCTCACAAGAGCTGCTGGTGCAACGCCGCCCCCTGCTGACTCGCGGCCAATCGGCCGCCAGCAGGGAGCTGTCAATCAACCCGATCGTATTCGATCGGGTTGATGTCTGGCGATTCCTGTCCGCCTGTTCAGAGCAGGCGGACAGGGTTATGGAGCAGCGGTCTTTTGACCGCTGCTTCATAAGTTGTGTTTCTGGCGAGTCTGAAGACTCGCCAGAAACACGGCCCTTCAAGCTCCATACGGAGCTTGATAAATGGGCCTGTGAAAGTGTTATCCCCCTCTTTTGGAGAAATAGAGAGTTAAGAGTCAGGTGTTGGCTTTTGGTCTTATATTATTTCTCCCTCTTTTCCTTATTTGTTGTTATCTAAGATGGCCGCTATAGTGTATGCCACGTGGTTATGCTTGGTTATGTTATAGGCCGTTATAGCGAAAAGCAACACAGCACAGTAGTATCAGAATTCCTCCAATCTTGAACCCTGCTCCTATTATGGCGTTTGTTTGTGCCCTGTTGTGTTTGTTTTAATTGTATTTAGGGTGTGCAAGCAGGTGAAGCTTCAGCTAGGCAACCTTGTGTTACAGCAGGCCCACTGATATGTAAGGTGTGTCTTGGGCGGCTGTGCGGCTAGTATCGGTGCTCCCTTTATACCCGGTTCCTGTCAACTCACCCCCGTCAGGCACGGCTATTGATGTAATCTGCGGCTCCCATCAGAGCGCAGTGCAGGGTTGGCAAACCGGGTGAGTGCCGCTTCTCTTCCCCTCTCCTGTTGTAGGTCTCTTCGCGGCGTTTAGTGCGTCTAAGGCAGTTTTGTGTGGGTCTGAGTTGCCAGGCCCAATGCGTTGTGCTATCTGTCCGTTCCGGTAGCCAGGACAAAAGATGTGAATCCTGCACACTTCCTTGGACAGCCAGCGAGGGTTGTATTCTCCCGGCAAGTCTTTTGTGTGGGGCTGAGCAGGGTTTTTCTGAAGATTTAAACCCGATTTTACTCCAAGTTACGGAGCTCTAGTGAGATGTGACTGCTCACTTCCTCCGCTTACCGGAACTCCCACATTCCAGTATTTTATTAACGATATATTTCACGATCTTCTTGATACTTGTGTGGTCGTATACCTGGACGACATTCTAGTGTACTCAAACACGCTTGAAGAACATGTTAAACATGTTAGTTGGATACTTTCCAGGCTCCAAGTTCATAGGCTATATGCAAAGCTAGAAAAGTGTGTATTCCACACCAAAGAAATAGATTTTTTGGGGTACTCCATTGGCCCAAAAGGTATCCAAATGCAGGCTAACAAAGTCGATTCAGTAAAAAACTGGCCACAACCAAAAAATAGGAAGGAACTACAACGTTTCCTCGGGTTTAGCAACTATTATAGAAAGTTTATTAAAAATTTCTCTCAAATTGCTAAACCTCTCACTGTACTCACCAGTTCCAGTACACCTTTCACCTGGAACTCCAAGGCAACTGAAGCTTTCAACTCATTAAAAAACTCCTTCTGCTCAGCTCCAATACTTCAATTTCCTGACCCTTCTCTCCAATTCATTTTGGAGGTGGATTCCTCCGATTATGCCCTTGGAGCTGTCCTCTCGCAAAGACGCAGTATATCCCAACCACTACATCCAGTAGCTTTCTATTCCAAAATTCTTTCTGCACCTGAGATGAAATATGCTGTTGGAGAAAAGGAACTCCTGGCGATAAAACGTGCCTTTGAACATTGGAGGCATCTCCTGGAGGGCACCGTCTTACCAATAATCATCTACACGGATCACCATAATCTCGAGTTCCTACAGAGGAATAAAACTCTCTCTAGTCGACAGGTAAGATGGAGCCTATACTTCAGCAGGTTTAACTATCAAATCATCTACAGGCCCGGCTCTAAAAATGGAAAGGCGGACGCACTTTCTAGGAAAGACCCTAGACCTCCAAACACTCAGGAATCTACTTCTATCATTCCCCCAGATAGATTTTTGGGTCTACTGTCCACCTTCAAGACGCAACTTCAAACAGCTTTACGGTCAGATCCTCAGCTACCTCAACTCCGACTATCTCGTAGAAACAACCTCTACTATCATGGGACTCTCTTGTATGTCCCCGAGATTCTTAGACCTGCTCTAATTAAACAACATCATGATCCACCTCTCCTTGGACATCCAGGTATTACGAAAACAAAGGAACTTCTCAGCAGATCCTACTGGTGGCCAAATTTGGAAACATCTGTTAAAAATTATATCTCAAACTGCTCCATCTGCATTACTTCCAAAAAGGAAAGGGCCAAGCCATATGGACATCTTCTTCCGATTCAAATACCTGATAGACCTTGGTTACATCTCGGCATGGACTTCATAGTTGAATTACCTGTGAGTTCAGGTTTCAACACCATTCTAGTTGTCACAGACATCCTGACCAAAATGGCTCATTTTATCCCTTTTAACAAACTTCCCACTTCCAGTGAGACAGCACAACTCTTCTTAAATTCGATTGTCAGATACCACGGAATTCCTTCCATCATAACAACTGATAGGGGTACTCAGTTTACTTCGAAGTTCTGGAAAAGTCTTTCTGCTCAACTAAAAATTGATCATCGCCTAAGTACTGCCTTCCATCCACAAACAAATGGCCAAACAGAGAAATTAAATCAATGGCTAGAGCAGTATCTACGCTGTTATTGCTCTTATCAGCAAAATGAATGGTCACAATACCTATGTCTGGCCGAATTTGCCTACAATAACTCGGTTAATTCATCCACCAAAGTTTCACCCTTCTTTGCAAACTATGCTTTTCATCCTCATTTCTCCCTGGAACAAAGGGATAACCCAAATTCTCCTTCTGTAGATGATCTACTACAGAAGCTCGCTGAAAACTTCCACTTCCTAAAAACAAATATTCAACAGGCTCAGACCTCACAGAAGAAATACTATGACTTACGCAGACGGCCATCACCATCTTATGCCATAGGCGATAAAGTTTGGCTTTCGACAAAAAACATCAAAATCCCTGTTCCCAGTAAAAAACTAGCAGGATTATGTATCGGACCGTTCACTATCACTCACGTTGTTAACCCAAATGCAGTTACTCTGGACCTTCCTAGTTCTATACCCATCCATCCTACTTTTCATGTGTCCCTTCTTAAACCAGCTTCAGATGATCCTTCAGTGAAAACCATTTTACCACCTGTACCCTTAGATCTGGACACTTATGAAATTCAAGACCTCCTGGATTCCAGACGGCATAAAGGTGTTTTACAATATCTGGTCAGATGGAAAGGCTACTCACCTGATGATGACACTTGGGAGCCTTATACCAATATAGATGCACCTAGACTCATCTCTCGTTTCCACAGACGATATCCCCTTAGACCTAAACATCAAGCCGAGGATCGGCTTGCTTGAAGGGGGGCGTATGTAAGGATTCCGCTCCATGTTTTACCTATGCCTTTCCCATTCACCTTATGTAAGGATTCCGCTCCATGTTTTACCTATGCCTTTCCCATTCACCTAACTTCAGCCTTACCTGTACTTAAGGCATCAGCTGACTGCAGACAGGTGCTTAATTATTAAGTTTCTAGACTAGCTCTGAAGCGTGTCTGTTTTCCACTTGCTGTGTGTTTTTTCTGAAAACAAACCAGTCTGCTTTTCTTCCAAATTATTGAATCAGCTACTACCTTGGGATTACTTATTTTATACTGCCGGTTCACATGCTCATTTTGCCTACAGAAAGTTTTACAGAGGCGAGTTTTTCTTTTTAGCGTGCACGCTACAACAGAGACTTATTTCATACTGCAGTGTGTTTGCTGCCGTCTCCCTCTGAGTTTCTATCTCATCTGAGCCACTGAAGCGTTTCTCACACACCGGACTTCAACCTCTCTTCCACTGCAACACAGCGCAACTCTTCTACAAACAACCTCCCACGGACTAAGTACAAGGACATCTCAGAATTAATTCCGCTTCTATTACACACCATCCGGTGACTGGGGGTAAGCACTGTAGTTACTTTAAGCTGTGCTGTACAAATAAACATTGAACTTTGCTTTTCCCTGCTACTCTACTGACCGCAAGACTATCAGCACCTGTGTATACCTTTCAGTGACAAACTAACTAACTGTGTCTAAAACTGAGAGTTACACCTCACACTGAACTGTTATATCTTACTCCAGCACTAATAGCAACACTACCTGCTTTCTGGAACTCTGCTTTTCTTTATCAAGATTTATCGTACTGGGAGCTAGCTGAACTCTAAAGATTGCTACTAACAAACTGATTTATTTTTTATATTTCTTCTGATCCAGCCTTTGTTTATGTCTATACTACTGCTGTGACGTTCAACAGCATATATGATTTACATCATTCGTTGCCAGACAAGTTTCTGATCTGCAATTCAATTACTTGAGAATAACAACTTCACTGAAAGCAGCTTAGTCTATGCTGTTCAATAGTCCATTTGCCAAAAGTGATACAAATCATTTATTTTGCATACTCTGCAGTTGTGATCCATCCTCACTCTCTACTAAATCCTTACACTATTTGAATCATGAAAGAAAAACATTTGGGTCTAGTGTCCCTATAACCATAGCTCTGAGGACGCGCTAACCCAACTAGCATTAACTTCAATTGTGCTCAAGTGATCGCGTTTACTTTCAACTGGTGAAATTTAACTTGCATGCAAACGATAGCGCTCCACACGTAATCTGTCCCTATGGGGCCAATTTATCAAAGCGTCAATCTCAGTGCATTTGCTGGAGTCAATAAACTCGCCAGACATCGCTGCCTCAAATCAACATACGACGCCCTTATTTATTAAAAAGTCTGTCAAAAACACGCGTGTCAAGTACGGAGTGATGAGCATCATACTGTTGATAAATAAGAGTCATCAATGTCACGGATATTCTTTTTTTCCCAACTTTATTTATACCATTTTATTACTGTCCATGAACAAGCACATTTCTCTAAAGCTAATCTTTTATTTTATATCTGTTAATGTTCAAGAAATAGCTAAATTTATACCTGAACAAATAATAATATCTCATAGAAAGTTACTTTTGTTTTATTTGTTATACAAAAAATCTGATATATGATATTTTCACAAAAATTAATGTGTGTTTGTATTTCTAGAAATCATGATATGACTATCTCATGTTTTTTTCTTTTTTTAAAATGATTATTAATTCTAGAATGTGTACATATATCTTTGCACATACTTGTGTGTGTGTGTGTATATAATATATACATATATATATATATATATATATATATATATATATATGTGTGTGTGTGTGTGTTATGTCAGAAATCTTTTCCAAACATATTTACATGTCCCTAAATGTTATTTTGTTCTAAACAATGTCTTTCAAATCTCTGTGTTTATTTATACAACTATATGTATATAGTGTAAATATATTATTATTCTGAGGAAGAATAATTGTGAATATAACATGTAATTAGGGTATCATAGGTATTTATTTGCAAACAATGGATATTTTAAGAGCTGGGCGAGTTTTCTCTCAGCACCCGTGTAACTTTTCCTGATTGCAGTGTAGTTTTAAACACCACCCTCACACAGGTGTAAAAAATGGGCTGACATATAAGATGACATTTCTTAATGAAAATGAAATTCAAGGGAAGGAAGAAAAACATTGAAAATATCATGACAGTAAAGAGGTGATTTTAATTTCTGCTGTATCTGATTTATGACAGTTTAATGTTAGGTGGACTATCCCTTTGCGCCATCAGTTTAAGATTATATTGAATCAAACATCATTCGATTTTTAAAATTATTGACAAAATATTACACTGTGTGTCCTAATGTCATTATCAATGTTTAACTTTAATGCTAATTTCACATATATATACTTTCAAAGTATAATACACAATGTAACAAATGGCACTTACAGGTTCTAATGAGTGATGAATGACACAAGTATCGAGCAATTTGATTTGTTAGTGATAGTATAAAATGTATATTTAAATCAGATTGGCTGATATCATAAATCATGTGATCATGCATTTCCCAAACAAAAGTGGTGGTGGAAAATGTCACTAGTTTGTGGGTTGTTTAGGAGTTTGAGTATTGCGTCCAATTTGGTGCAAAATGCTGTGGGACTTGTATTACATGAATTAAACATGGTGAAATTAGATTGATCAAAAAAAGGAAGTTAGCTGTAGTATGTAATGTATTTATTTCATTGTTATCCCTATATATACTAGTCCTGCTGCAAGACAGACATTACCTGTCATTAAAACTACTTTTGAAATGAATCTGTCCCTTGAAATTACATGTGATTATAATATTATTATTTAACATATTATTTAGATACTGAACATGTGTCTTTGTTGTCTGTGTGATTTAGAAAGAGTATTCAATTGTAATCAACTTTCTAATTTACGTAAATATGTAATACCCTTCATTCTCTTGCAGCATCTAACATAACCTTTCTGGGTTTTCTGACTCCCATTGATTTCTATAACATTCGCGGCCTCAAGGGTGGCGGTTTGAATGATAGGTACGCTGCGGCGGAAAAGACACGAGCGTACCTGTAGAATGTTTGATAAATTGGGAATCGGGTCAAATAGAGTCAAATGTGAATTTGAAATATCTGTAATGACGCAAGCATCTATCTGCGTCAGATTGAAATCGCGAGAGTGTATATTACGTCACACATTTCAACATTTGACGATGTTGATGCTTTGTTAATTACGGCGGATTTAATTTGCGTTGAATATGATGCAAGATTCAAGCGGATTCCATCATGTTATCAGTTGAAGCTTTGATAAATCGGCCCCTAAGTGTTTTGTATTTTTTATAATGGTGAAAATAAAGTGTGCAGATCTGCAGAATTGGATCTTTATAAATACAAACATTCTATGCATTCATTGAGTTGATTTGTTATTTAATGAGTGAGTATAATTTATTTTCACTGTTCCCAGTGATACTGAACATCCTGTGCTCAGATGTTTGACTACTGTTTTTAACATCACTTTTACAGCTTGAATTGTGTTGTCTTATCGTCAGCTGCACTTATTTTTTTCCTATTTACTTTGCCATTTTCCATCTAAATGCTTGGCAATTAATCCTGTCTGAAATAGATTCACTCAGCTGGAGGTAAAAAGGCAGAACAATTCTATACCATTATCTTAAAAATGCTAACTGCTATTGCTGAGAAAAAGCAAAACTTTTTTCTGTGATTATTTCCTAACAAAATAAATAGAATGAAGCACCCTTTCTAAAGTTGTATTTTCTTTAAACTAAATTGGTCATAACTCAGTTTTGTGGTTGAGGTTATTTTTCCCCCTGCTCTTTTGAAAATCAAAGTTTTTTTATAACATTGTTTTAACAAGCTGAGAAAAAGCTATGTACAGTAAACACATACCTTTGTCTAGTAATACTTCTACAATATCAACTAATGCATCCTTTATTTTAAAGGTATATAAAACTAAAACAACTTTCCTTTAAATTAAAGTTTGCTGCAAGGCATATATTTGCTCAAATACATGTTTCTACTAAAGTGCTATAGTTTTCTTAAATTTTTGTTTAAAATATAAAGGTTTTACAATCCCACCTGTGTGACTCATCATGCAAATCCATTCACGGGTGTCTACCTGGGTAGCTGTCGGGTGCCAAATACTAGCCAATGTGCATGTGTTTTTTTCGGGCTGGTGACATCACTCCCAGTGCCAATATGCACTACCACACGGGGTTATGGGACTTGTGGTCCTGTGGACGAGTGGTATTGTATGGTCACCCTGTAGAATCTATTACCGATTTGTTAGAAATGGTGCACAGGTGTTCTGAAGTCACAAAATTATGGGGGTACACAGTGCAGTACTATACATCTAAAATGCTGCCTGCAACAGCACTGATCGCAGGGGTCAGCTAGTTTGAAATACGCATGCGCAAAGTCAGTAATAAGTGCTGTACTGTGGCTGCATGGGAGAGCGGCAACGGCCAATTACCATATTCATAATGAATCCAGAAAATTGGCTGCTTATCTCAAAGTTTAAACAGCCCCTTATTAGGGACTATCGTAGGTGACATCATTCAGCAAAATTAAAAATTAAGGGCTAGATTACAATTGGAGCGCTAACTACTGCATTCGCTAGAGCGCTACATTTTGCGCGAGTCAGGTTGCATTGGTATTATTATTATTATTATACTTTATTTATGAAGCGCCAACATATTCCGCAGAGCTGTCCATGGATCCAATTCATTTAGATAAAACAATGATAAAAAAACTTGTAGGAGACAGGACAAAATTTACAAACACATACAGGAGGAATTGAGGCCCCTATTCCAGTGGGAACTTACAATCTAGAAGGGTAGGAGGTTGAGAAACAGGAGGTGAGGACTGCAAGATTGAGAAAGATGTTAATGCAGAGTTAGATGAGGGAAATGTTGTTAGGTAAGTGAAATTAATTTATTATTGAGTTGGGTGGTAGGCTTCTCTGAACAGAAAAGTCTTCAGGGAGCATTTAAAGGAATAAAGATTAGGGCAAAGTCTGACAGCACGAGGGAGAGTGTTCCAGAGGGTAGGTGCTGCACGACAGAAGTCCTGCAGTCTAGCATGAGAAGAGGTGATAGTTGCGGATGCATAGAGCAGGTCAATGGATTTTAGTGGACGGGCTGGAGTATGCTTGTTTATTAGAGAGGATAGGTAGAAGGGAGCAGCATTGGTGAGAGCTTTGTATGTAAGGGTAAGAATTTTGAATTTAATTCTGCTGTGAATGGGGAGCCAATGAAGGGACTCGCAGAGAGGTGCAGCAGATACAGAGCGTAGGAAAAGGTGGATCAGCCTGGCAGAGGCATTTAGAATGGATTGAAGGGGGAAGAGGCGGGAAAGAGGTAAGTAGGTTATTGCAGTAGTCAAGTCGGGAAATAACAAAGGAGGGGATTATTAGCTTCATAATGTTAGCGCTCAGAAAAGGTCGATGTCACGGATACCAGACTGCTAAGGCTACCCCCACCCCCCTACAACCTCACCCCTGTTGTTTCTCAGTGATTTTGGGCTCCTCAGAGCAACCACAATCTCTGGAAGTTTTTGTTTGCATGGTTTTCTGTTCTAAACTTGTTAAGAGAAGAGCTGGTGTATGACCAGGAAAACCCTCCTAGGCTGGCCGTGCTCCTGGAACTCACAACAGACACCCACCTAGCCCCTCTCAGGCTGGCCGGACTTTTGGAACTCCTGGTCGGCCACAGGACAGCAGGACACCCGCTAACTTTACCCCTGGGCGCTCCAGCAGCCCTTTGCCCTAGAGCTCCGCTCTTTTGGGGATTGGTAGCCCCTATGGAGGACAAGAGCTGGGGAAATTATCAGAGGGGAGCTCCTCTGGGAACCAGGGGTTTTGGACACCCCTAACCCCATAACTTCAACGGAATGTAACTCCGGTCCCCAGTAACAAATCACACTGATTTTTGGACTGTGGCATCTGGGGACCGAGAGCTTTAAAATGACACCCGAAACTGCCACCCCTAGGCACTGGGATTCTGTGGGACTGTGGCTGATATGAAGGTGCCGGTCAGTCTGGAGGGGCGGGAATGGCGGGAAAATTGTGTGATTGTCCAGGGTCTTTTCAAGATGAGCTGTGTGTTTAAAAGGAGTGTATGTTTTACAATAAAGAGAGTTCCTGTTTCACCTGAATGCTAGTATGTCTAGTTATTTGGGTGGGCTCCTGCTAAAATCACTTTTCTGGGCTACATAGCAGCCTGTTCCAGGCAGAGGAAGGACCCTCTGGAAATACTACCTAGTCTGGGTAGCCAGAGTCTGCCACATGGTGGGACCCTGAGTAGTGGTTCTGTCGGGCATCATGGGTGGCTACAGGCTGTGGTCACTTGCCAGCTACATAGCTGCAGTCGGCAGGGAGGAAGCAGGACCCGTTTGGTGGAGCTACCCAGTCGAGGCAGCCAGGTTTTCCGTCACAGTCGAATCTTGGAAATATTGCATAGATGGTTGCGGCAGGATGTAGAAAGCGAATGGGTATGGGGGACGAAGGATAGATTTGAGTCTAGTGTAACTCTGAGGCAGCGGACTTGGGGCGATGGGGAAATGGTGATGCCATCAACAGTGATAGTGAAGTCAGAAGTCGACGTAGAACTTGAGGGGGGATAAGAAGGAGCTCAGTCTTGGACATGGTAATGTTTAGGTGGTGAGAGGCCATCCAGGAAGATATACCAGATAAGCAGTTGATGACTTGAGAAAGGACAGATGGAGAGAGAGTAGGGCTGGAGAGGTAGATCTGGGTGTCATCAGCATAGAGGTGATATTTGAAGCCATAACTGTTGATAAGTTTACCCAGCGAAGAAGTATAAATGGAGAATATTAGAGGACCCAGAACAGATCCTTGAGGTACTCCAACAGACAGAGGCATTGGAGAGGAGGAGTCACGGGCAAATTACACAGAAAAAGACCTGTGAGAAAGATAGGAGTGAATCCAGGAAAGAGCGGTGTCGCAGAGGCCAAAAGAGCTAAGGGTCTGTAGGAGGAGGGGGTGGTCAACTGTGTCAAAGGCAGCTGAGTGGTCAAGTAAGATGAGTATAGAGTAGTGGCCAATATTTTTTAGCAGAGAGAAGATCGTTAGTAACCTTGGTAAGGGCAGTCTCAGTTGAGTGTTTGAGGTGGAATCCGGATTGCAGGGGGTCAAGCAAGGAGTTGGTGGACAGGAAGTGGGTTAGGCGATTGTAAACTAGTTTTTCCAGGAGTTTTGATGTTAGTGGAAGCAGTGATATGGGGCGGTAGCTTTCAGGAGAATTAGGTTTGAGGGAGGGTTTTTTGAGTATGGGATTGACTTTTGAAAGAAGATGGGAATGAGCCAGTAGAGAGAGATAGGTTGGAAATAAAAACGTATCAATCTAGCGCTAACCTGACTCGTGCAAAAAGCCGAACTTACTCTAATAACCCCTAAACCGCCACATGGCCCACTGCAAAGTCTGCACTACACTATCAACCCCTAAACCAGCCCCCCACATTGCAAAAAAAAAACCAAAGCACAACACTGTTTAATATGAGCATTCCAACAGGAACTGAATACTCTTTTCAGAAGGCTAACTGAATTTTAAAAAGTTATTTTGTTAATTTCCAGGCACATAACCCTTTTAAAGCACTGGAATAATTTCACGTCATACACGACTATTCACGCTTTATCTCACATTCCTAACACACACAATTAAAGGCAAGATGAAATGCATATATAATTCTTTCAAAAGCAGTTATAATCTATAATCAATGCTACATTAGTTTAGTAACCATATCAGAAGTTTAAGTTTATAATCATTTATAATATCCAAGTACAGTACAGGTAGCTAAAACGCACTACTCGGTCTTTAATGAAACATATCATAACATTGTAATAGGGCACACAATCCATATTAGCAAGAGAACAATGAGCACAATTCAATCCTAAATTCACCTTATTATTAAGGTGATCATAGATTGACCCAACATAACATGCCTGGTAACTGACTACTCTTGTATCCAATCAGTAAGAACCCAACAACCAATCCCAACTAAGAGGTGTGTACACATAAGCCAACATAGGAACAGCAATGTGCTGGCCCACGCACCCCCTCTGAGGAAGCGTTAGGGAAACGCCGCATCTGGGGTATTTGTTTTTATGTTGCTCTCCGTTGTATAATAATAGATTAGTAATGTGTTAACTTAAAAATAATCTGGTATCCTTAAATAACAAACATAGCGTCTGGCGATATCTTTGTCTCAAGCCATAGACAGCATACTACCTATAGCGGTTTCTCTATATAAACTAATATGCACCAGCTGTAATAGCAGGGAAGGCAGCTATAAACAGTGTATCAGTTTATTTAACCCATTGAAAGTTCAGTATATAGCGCACAGAAGATAAATCAATGTTACAACTTTGTTACATTGTTTTAAATGACATATGTAATTCAGTATTTAATCATCGTTTCATCTGAGTCTTAGGCCGAATAAGAGACACAGCAGGGTCTGTAAATAGACTTACAAGCAGCAAAATATGACTACTGTTTTGAAGCCTGACTATTATCTAGCTCGAGCCAAATATTTATACTAAATGTAAAAGCGCTATCCAACTACTTGGAAAATTACAGTAAAGTATAATTAAATCTACTTCAAATTTTCATAAAAGCTGCCCGCAATACAGGGAATATAAGCTTACTGACAGCCAATCTCTAGTTATCACCAACGCTCTGTGTGTTATACCATACACTTTATTTGTGTCTATTTCAGCACGCTCATATACCATTCTGCAAGCAGACATCAAACTTATACTATTTGATTAATACATCTTTATTATAAGCAAACGTCTAATGTTTTAGATAATCTCTGGTTATCGTAGCATAAAAATTTAAAGGGGAAATACCTCTAAAATTATAACAGACTAATTTTTTTAATATTAAAATTGTACTCTAATATAAATAAGCTTGATTACCAAACACAAGGTAAATAATAAGTACTATAGTCTCTAATATATAAAAGAGAACAACATAAGTCTTTTTAGTTACAAATAAGTAACAATATACAACCTGACACTTTATACAGCAAAAATTTGTTATATAATATGAGATCAAACTCATCAAGATACTCAGAGTAAAAACTGCATATAACAAAAGGCACGCTAACATCCCCATATATACTGGGCACACTAACACACAGAATTAAAGCATGCTGAAGGTAATACCTATGAGCCAGGGTCTGAAGAGAAACAGCCTAGGCATAGCTAAGTACATCACTGTATTCAACATAAAGAACCAACACTATAATCTAATCTTTTAGGGATTATTAATCCAATTTATGGATAATAATATATAATCAAGGGTTATTACTCCTGCATATTACATAGTAGATGAGGTTGAAAAAAGACCGAAGTCCATCGAGTTCAACCTATACAAATCTAAAATATATACAAAAAGCTCCAGTTAAACTTAAATAATCCCACTAAAAGGTGACTAATTTAATACTAGTAATCATATCCATGAATTTTGTTTATAGACAGAAATGTATCCAAATAATTTTTAAATGTATCTAGGGTATTGGCATTCACTACCTCCTTTGGTAATGAGTTCCAAAATGTTATTGCTCTTACAGTGAAAAAACGTTTCCGTTGCAGGAGATTAAATCTCCTTTCCTCCAACCTTAAATTGTGACCTCTGGTCACAAACAATTTTCTTGGAATAAAAAACGCTTCTGACATCTCTGTATATGGGCCTTGAATATATTTATATAAAGTAATCATGTCACCTCTTAAGCGCCTTTTTTCTAAAGAAAACAGACCCAGTTTGGCTAGCCTCTCCTCATAGGTTAAATTCCCCAATCCCCTTATTAGTTTTGTGGCCCTTCTCTGAACTTTTTCTAGTTCTGCAATATCTTTTTTTGCGATCGGTCCCCAGAACTGCACTCCATACTCAAGGTGAGGTCTTACCAGGGCTTTATATAGTGACAGAATTATGCTTTCCACCCTTGAGTCAATGCCTCTTTTAATACATGCTAGTATCTTATTAGCCTTTGAAGCTGCTGCCCTGCATTGTGCACCCATCTTTAGCTTGTTATCTATTACTACTCCCAAATCCCTTTCCTCCTGTGTTTGGCTAAGTCTTGTCCCATTTAAATAATACGTTGTCTGCTTATTTTTACTTCCAAAATGTAGAACCTTGCATTTTCCCGTATTAAATCTCATTTTCCATTTACCTGCCCATACTTCTAATTTTTGCAGGTCCCTTTGTAACGAAAGTTCATCCTGCTCTGACCTAATGACCTTACTTAACTTAGTATCATCTGCAAAAATAGAGATGTCGCTATTTAATCCTAGCTTCAAGTCATTTATAAAAATATTAAAAAGAATAAGGCCCAGCACTGATCCCTGGGGTACTCCACTGATTACCTTTGTCCAATCTGAGTATGATCCATTTACTACTACTCATAGCTCCCTATCTTTTATCCAGTTATTTATCCACAAACTAACATTTTCAGCTATTCCCAGTTCCTTAATTTTGTGCATTAATCTCTCATGTGGCACTGTATCAAACGCCTTTGCAAAATCTAAGTATATCACATCAACTGATTCCCCTTTATCTATATTTTTACTTACTTCCTCATAGAATCTAATTAGATTAGTTTGACATGATCTATTTCTCATAAATCCATGCTGATTATAACTCATAATCTTTTTACACGAATATGCTCATCAATATATTCCCTTATAATCCCTTCAAATATCTTCCCCACTATTGATGTCAGACTAACTGGTCTATAGCTTCCTGGATCATCCCTACTTCCCTTTTTGAAGAGTGGCACCACATCAGCTTTACGCCAATCCTTGGGTACCATGCCTGAGGATAATGAGTCTTGAAAAATTAAGAGTAGAGGTTTGTCTATAACAGTGCTAAATTCCCTCAACACCCTTGGGTGTATTCCATCTGGGCCTGGAGTTTTATTTACCTTAATATTATCCAATTTGTTCCTGATATCCTCTATACATAACCCAATTAATGGTATGGGCTGGCATGTTCTATTTTGTTCCAAAGTATCATCCAATGGTTCCTCTCTTGTGTATACTGAAGAAAAAAACTGGTTTAGTATCTCAGCCTTTTCCTTGTCACTGTTAATCATGCTACCCTCCCCGCATTTTAATGTACCTATATTGTCTTTCTTAGATTTTTTTGCTATTTATGTACTTAAAGAATCTTTTAGGGTTAGATTTAGAATCCTTTGCAGAAAATCTTCCAGTTGTACTTTACAAACAAGCCAAAAAATCAGGCTATGATTAGCAATAAAGTATAACACACACATACTATTATTTACCAGCATTGGACTAATATTTGATCCCCTAGATACCTGATCACACATAGACTAACATAAGTCAATACATAGGAGAAGTGTCTTTAATATATTGTGGGCAGCAGAACTACATTAATATTTGCTGTCTTTTTATTAAAATTAAATAAAAGTTATTTTTTATTGACTTTCTGCATTATACCTGAATTGGTCATGACATTAACAGTGCATAGAAGCATATCTTTCTGACACACTCACCACAAGTGAGCTATGTCTTCCTAGCTATAATTTATTTTTATGCTTACGCACTGCTCCTTAAAAGTGAACCACTATATACAGATACTTAAATATATATCTATTTTGACAAGACACTTAAGGAGATAATCAATATTTTTGATTTATATCTTTGTTCCTACCTCTTGCTAAACAGTCTCAGTTGAGTGTTTGAGGTGGAATCAGGATTGCAGGGGGTCAAACAAGGAGTTGGTGGACAGGAAGTGGATTAGGCGATTGTAAACTAGTTTTTCCAGAAGTTTTGATGTTAGTGGAAGCAGAGATATGGGGTGGTAGCTTTCAGGAGAATTAGGGTCGAGGGAGGTTTTTTTGAGTATGGGAGTGACTTTTGCCTGTTTAAAAGAAGATGGGAATGAGCCAGTAGAGAGAGATAGGTTGGAAATAAAAACGTATCAATCCAGCACTAACCTGACTCGTGCAAAAAGCCGACCTTCTCTAATAACCCCTAAACCGCCACATGGCCCACTGCAAAGTCTGCACTACACTATCAACCCCTAAACCAGCCCCCCACATTGCAAACTACCTCTTTACACTATTAACCCCTAAACCTCCAGCCCCCCACCGCAAAATAACCTAACACCCCCTAAGTTAACCCAAAATAGACTAACCCTAGCTTTACAAAAAAGAACTAACTACTTTTAAAAATTAAAAACTTACCTTTAAAAAAACAAAAAAACTAACATTATTATAAAAAAAGAAAAACTACCATTATTGTTAAAAAACAAACCCTACCATTACAAAAAAAACTTATATTACAAAAAATAAAAACCCCTAACATTACAAAAAAATTATGCATATTTTAATACCCCAAATTAAAAAACCCACCCCAAAATTAAAATAAAATATTTTCTAAAACTAAACTACAAATAGCTCTTAAAGGGGCCTTTTGTAGGGCATTGCCCTAAAGTCATCAAGCTCTTTTGGTGAATAAAAAAACTATAACCCTCTAACATTAACCCCCCCACCCAAAAAAAAACCCCAAAAAAACAAAGCCGAACTCTAAACCCCAAGATGGTACTCACCGAAGAGGATGGCGGCGGCGCTCCATCTTCCTCCTGGAGGTCATCCATCTTCTTATCTTCATCCCGATGGTCTTCATCCATCTTCAGATCTTGAACACATAGGTCACCAGTCGCACACTGAATTTTTTTATGTTTCTATTATTCATTATTATTTTTTATGATACAAGACATTTATTTTGCATAATTATTTTTCAAGGGTACAGGATTATGAGAGAATAAACAATGAACATGAAAAGGGTAAATAACAAATAATACTTGCTCATGTCGCGAAGTCTGGGTCGCAGGTCCTCCAGCTGTAAGTGCAGTGGTGGTAGATAACCGTGTCAAAAGGATTACAGAGAATTACTTGTCAACAACAATATTTTCAAATAGAAACTGCCCTTAGTGGTATCGTTGTTATCAGCACTGACACGCTGCTTGCAAAGGAATGGAGAAAGGAATAGGGAAAGGTAAGAAAAGAAGGGGGGGAATTTCTCTGACTCCGTGGGGAGGAGGAATGTGGTCATCTAGGTATGGGCTAAGGTGCATCAGAGATGTGTTGTGAACTTGTAGCAGGATGGGAAGTGTTAGATGTGTTAGTGGGATTCAGGTATGATTCTTCCCAGATAAACTTAGCATCTAGGAAGAATGCTAGTTTGTTATGCTTGAGGTGACCGTATTCAAAAGCGATTGCGTTTGAGCGATCACATTTACTTTCAACTTGTGATACAAGCGCATATTACCACTTTACGCTACCCATAGAAAATATTTGTTTGTGCAAACTTAATTTGATAGCTCCACTTATAATCTGGTCCAAAATGTATAAGGAAAATAAGCTTAGTTTGTAAAGAAAATTAGGTTTATTTTATCTTGTTATGAACAAATTTGAATATGTTTTATGATCCTTTAACTTCTAATACTCCCTAGATTACCACACACAAAACTATATCACAAAGAAGTAGGCAGCACTCCAGGAATTAAAAAAAACAGGCAATTTTATTCCAGCATGATAAAAAAATACATATAAACTCACTGACAGGAGGTATAGGGGCGTGTCCTTACGCGTTTCATGCCGTGCGGCACTTAATCATAGGATAACAGGTAAGTCTTGTTACAACACCTATATACCCAGTGCAGCCAATCGGACACCTAACCAGGTAACCAATCACAATGCTGGACCAGGTAAATAAAGGGACAAGACACAGCAAATTTAAAAAGCAATTTGGAAAGTAAAAAAGAAAAATAAGAAAGAAAGAATAAAAAAAAAACATTTCTTATACACATAATGCCAACAAACTTCACTTATATCATTGTTTATATCCCAAGACTATAAATGAACATCGGATAAAGTTGTGGACGTTAGAACATTGATTATACAAAAAAAATATATATGGATAATAATTGCAAAGATAATATTTGCAAAGATCTAACGGCAGGACTTTAAGCATCTCATATAGACACCACTATGCTGAAGCACACCCATTTAGCAGGAACAATGCCTGACCCTGAAAGCCTACATTATGTTATATTTGGTTTTAAAAACGGTGTTTTGTACAGCACAGCAGTGTAGATACAAAAAAAGGGAAATATATGACATAAACTACATTTTTTAGGATATACAAAGCCATGTAGAACCCTGAATAGCACAATCCCTATATATTATGGATGCGAAAAAAGTTACTAAAGCTAATCAGTTGATACAAGGTATTAATTAATTAACAAAAAGGCTGATGTCCCATTCTTTATGTAGGCCCTTTGGCTCCCTCGTATTCAATACAAAATCCAATATAATTCTTTTTTTGTGAGAACTTTGTATCTATTACCACCTCTAGGTGGTGTTTTGACAATATCTATTACTTTAACATTAAAATTCACAATATGTGTGGGATGCAATCCATTAAAGTGTCTGGCTATACTAGAGTGCTTATCATAGTTTTTGACATCCCTCCTATGTTCGCAAACTCTTGACCTCAAACAACGTGAGGTTTGACTCACATGGGCATTACAAAGATTACACTCTAAAAGGTAAACCACAAAAGTGGTACCACAATTAGCATAATGATCTATCTTATATTCAACACCACTATTAGAACTTCTAAAGGTATCACCCCTTGAGATAACTTCACATGTGCAACAATTGCGTGAAAGACACTTAAATGTGCCCATTTTATTGAGCCATCCTTTGTTATCACTCTGATCACTTAAGACTAAGCTAGGGGATAACTTACTCCGCAAAGTGGGTGCTTTTCTAGAAAGAAATTTAATCTGATCAATATAGGGAGATAGTAACTCATCTCCCCTTAAAAAAGTCAAATCTTTTCTTATTTCGAAAACTTCACGATATGGCAGCAAGAATTCCGTTGAAAACACAGTAGTGTCCTCACAAAAACCACCATCTCCCCTTTGACTCTTACTCTTCACAGAGGACTTCCTTTAGGGCTTTTCTCAGTGTACCCTGATCATAACCCCTAGCCAATAGCCTCTCTATATGTTTGTCTGCCTGTACATCAAACAATGCTTCTGAAGATGCATTTCTCCGTAACCTAAGAAATTGGCTTTTTGGTATGGATTGCACTAGATGCTTGGGGTGACATGACTTGGCATGAAGAATTGTGTTTCCCGAAGTGGGCTTTCTATAAGTTTCAGTAATGACTGAATTTGATTCAAGAGAACCACGAAGTTCTAGATCAAGAAACTGGGCCTTAGGGGACTATTTACCATTGTGCGAGCGGACATGATCCGATATTGCAGATCATGTCCACTGCACATCGATAAATGCCGACAGCATACGCTCTCTGTATTTATCATTGCACCAGCAGTTCTGGTGAACTGCTGGTGCAATACCGCCCCCTGCAGATTTGCTGCCAATCGGCCGCTAGCAGGGGGTGTCAATTAACCCGATCGTATTGGATCGGGTTGATTTTCGGCGATGTCTGTCCGTCACCTCAGAGCAGGGGGACAGGTTAAGGAGCAGCGGTCTATAGAGCTTGATAAATAGGCCCCTTAGTCTTATGTGAGGTTCCTGTGAACCGAAGACTCATTTCATTGTTAATAACAAAACTAAGAAAATCACCAAAAATAAGATCATCCTTTTCTATGAATATGAGATCGTCAATATACCTCATATAAAGTTGTATATAGTTCTTAAAAGGATTGTTTTCACTGTAAAGAAAATTTAGCTCCCACCACCCCATAAACAAATTGGCAAATGAGGGGGAAAATTTAGCCCCCATTGCCGTACCACATGTTTGTAAATAGCATTTGCCATCAAACATGAAAAAGTTATGGGATAGTAGGAACTCAACACTTTCACATATGAACATACGAAATTCTTCAGAGTAGTTTGTGCTGTATTGAAGAAAATAGGAAGTGGCTTGGATCCCTAAGTGATGGGGAATACACCACATCTATCACCACCCACCCAAAATCTGCACACCAATTGGTTCTATAAGATGGCCTGAGTCTCTTAAATAATTACTAATGCTCTTGACCAATGGTTGTAAAATCGAGTCAACTCACTCAGAAAGAGGCTCAAACAAGGAGCCTATCCCAGAAATAATGGGGCGACCCGGTGGGCTGACTGTGCTCTTATGTGTCTTGGGTAGATGGTGAAAAACGGGCGTAACTTTCTCTTAAAAGCGTTAACTGGGTTGGAGGGAAGCTGTCTATAAGTGTCACCATCAATCAATTGTCTGTGAGCCTCATTCATATAATCCGATTTATTGAGAACCACGACATTGCCACCCTTGTCAGATGACCTGATGACAATGTCACGGTTCTCCCTCAACTGTTTAAGTGCCAACCTCTCCCTTGAACTAAGGTTACTGGAACATTCAGGGCTACACTTTGTTCCAACTGTCTCACTTAATTTTAGGATATCCTGTTCAGTTTTTTTCTGAAATTAGTTAAGATGCATCCTTCTATACTGTATAGGATAGAAACCTGAGGCTGCCCTTTTGGGTCTATGTATATTATTATCATCAGGTCCACCATCACCCAAATCTAATTCCCTTAGTTGTTCTAAGGTTAAAATCTCTTCAAAGGTTAAATGTCAGTCATTATGAACTCTTTGCTGATTTGAGTGAAGGGCACCAGATTGATCATTACTATTCACAAGGGGTATGACCTCACGATTTGAGGATGATTGAATATCATGAGCATCAAGATTAGAAAAAAATATTTTCAAAGCTAGTTTGCATACAAACTTATTTATATCCAATAAAGTGGTGAAAGGTGAAAAAACATGTGCGGCAGCAAACCCCAAACCCTGAGATAACATTTTGATCTGATCAGAGTTTAAAGAAAAGTCCGATAAATTTAGGACTGCTAACGCTAGTCCTTCTTCTGTCTCCTTTTTGAGGCCCTTCTTCCTTCTCTTTCTTCCTGCTCTTCTCGTCCTTTTCCTTTCCCTAAAGGGACATCTTTGCTCTTAATTTTAGGACGAACAACCGGTTCATTCTCATCTGGTTCAGCAACCCTGGAGACCTGTAACGACAAAGAGGGTTGGGGAGAGAGAGAGGAAGAGGAGGATGTGTCAGTGTCACTGTCCTCTGGAGTGACTGAATTATGCTCTGATGTATCTGGTTCAGTAGATGAGAAAATAACTCTCCGGTCAGAGTTGTTCTTCTTTAATATAGACTTAGGTGTGGATGTTTTCATGTTTTTTTTTGCATTCCTGGAGTGCTGCCTACTTCTTTGTTTAGTCTCTCCTGATGTGGGCTTGCTTGGCCCCGTTCCCTGGTTGGCACCTTGACACTCGAAGTTACATCTGAAGTTGCCGTTAGTGCTGCACCTGGAGCTACGCTGTTTTCTCCTTCTGTCTTCCCTAAAAACTTTATAGCAGCTTGTTTTATATTTTTTTTACTTCCTCTTCTAAATCATTCCAATCTATAATAAAAAAATACATTTGAATTTGTAAAGGCTACAGATGCAAAATGAAGTTAAACACACTAAAAGCAAAATTCAGTTTAAAGGAGCATGAAACCCAAAATTTTCTTTCATAATTCCAATAAAGTGCACAATTTAAACATTCCGATTTACTTCTGTTATCAAATTTACTTTGTTCTCTTGGTATCTTGTGCTGAAAAGCAGGTAGGTAGGTTCATAAGCGTGCACATGACTGGACTAAGTTATACATTCTGCAAACACTGTAGTTTGCAAAAAATACATTTAAAATATATTATAATCTCTCTCCTCACTTTCTCTCTCTTTCTATGTGTATGTGTGTGTGTGTGTATATAGATAAATCAAAAAATAAAGAAGGGAGTTTGTTAAGTTGAAAAGGAGATTCCACTACATAAATAAGGTACAACATAAGAGTCCTGTCCCAGCACTAATATGAGGAAATACAAGGCGTTAGTAGTGCATGATAAACAATAGTGTGTTCTCCTCTGGTCTTTGTCACCAGACAGTAATGGCCCTCAAGTCACGTTTATTGAACAAGGTATACACATCCAAATGGGAGACTTACATACATAAATACAGTGAGTGGTAGGTTCTGCTGGGCGGAGATGGAGGCTCCATTATACTGGCCTCATACATTTGATCCGCGGCATCCACTAAATCTCGTTGTAAGGAGCATAGACACACTGCTGCAGGAAGGATACTAAGCATGTTCTAAATCTATTAGAAACCATTTCATGGGACAGCCAACAACATTCTTGGCTAACCTTTGATGTGAGTTCTTTGTATGCTTCTGTTCCTTAAGATAGAGGATTAGAGGCCATTCGATTTTTCTTCATAGGTTTTTGAACTTACAGGAATATATCATTGAGGTTGTCTTCTTTTTGCTCACACAACTATTTTCGGTTGAAGGGGGTTTTTCTAACTCCAGAGGCGTGGGACTGCTATGAGAGCAATATTTGCTCCCTCTTATGCCAACCTATTTTTAGGTTGGTGGGAGTGGTCCCAAATCTTTGAAGAGGAAAACCCCTCCAGAGATAAGATTTATGGTATTGTAGATATATCGACGATCCCTTGCTGATATGGGGCGGATTGCAGATAGAAAGTGAATCTTTTGTGAAGTACTGTATATTAATAACAATAATCTGGGTATTCAGTTTACAGAAACAAATAAAAATAGCATCAACTTTTTAGATGTCACATTAACAGGCAAACTAATGGTATCATTATTACTGATGTCTTTAGAAAACATATAGCAGGAAATACCTTGTTACATGCGAGTAGTTGTCATCCCCGCCATGCACCATACGCTGTTTGACAATATGTGAGACTTAAAAGAAACTGCTTAAATCCTGATATCTATAACAAACAAGTGATACAACTAAGAGACTCAAAAACAAAGTTACCCAAGACATGGGGTTAATAGAGCTGAGAAAGAAACTAACACCATTGATAGGTATATATATATATATATATATATATATATATATATATATATATATATATATATATATATACTAAAAAAAACACAAAACAAAGGGATACAACAGAACACCAAGGGGTTACATTTGTAACCAATTATAGAAACATAGATATTGACGGCAGATAAGAGCCATAGGCCCAGCAAGTCTGCCCGACCTTACCTAACAGTATAAACTTATCTAGTTCGTAGGATAGCCTTATGCTTGTCCCATGCATTTTTAAAGTCCCCCACAGTGTTTGTTGCTACTACCTCTTGAGGAAGTTTATTCCATAAATCAATCAGTCTTTCTGTAAAGAAGTGCTTCCTCAAATTACTCCTGAATCTACTACCCTTTAGCTTGAGCTCATGACCCCTTGTTCTTGAATTTTCCATTTTATGTAAAATACCCACAGCCTCAGTTTTACTAAACCCTTTAATGTACTTGAAAGTTGCTATCATATCAGCTCTTTCCCTTCTCTCCTCTAAGCTATACATATTTAGGTCATTGAGCCTATCCTGGTAAGTTTTATATTTTAGACCATGTACCATTTTGGTAGCCCCCCTTTGCACAGATTCAAGTTTGTTAATATCCTTCTGAAGATATGGCCTCCAGAACTGCACATAATACTCAAGATGAGGCCTAACTAATGATCTATAAAGTGGCATAAGAACCTTACTATTTCTGCTGCAAATACCTCTACCAATACATCCAAGCATTCTGCTAGCCTTACTCGCTGCATTACTACATTGTTTACTAAGTTTTAAATCATCTGAAATAATAATTCCCAAGTCCTGTTCCTCATCTGTATCAGTCAGTAAAGTGTCATTGAGTCTGTAATTAATATTTGGATTTTTCTTCCCTAAATGCATTATTTTACACTTTGCTGTGTTAAACCTTAGATCCCAGTCGTTTGTCCAATCCTCCAATTGTTGTATATCACTTCTCATTTTGTCTACCCCCCCTGGAACATCCACTCCGTTACAAATTTTTATATCATCTGCAAAGAGACATACTTTCCCCTGTAGCCCTTTGCTGAAATCACAGATAAATATGTTAAACAAAACAGGCCCCAGAACTGACCCCTGAGGAACACCACTAGTAACAGCCCCCTCTGCTGAATGAACTCCATTTACTAAGACACTTTGTTTTCTATCCTTAAGCCAGCATTCCACCCAGTTCACAATTTTTGAATCTAGACCAAGGAGATACAGTTTGTGAATTTGTTTATTGTGTAGGACGGTGGCAAATGCTTTGCTGAAATCTAGATATGCTACATCAACTGCTCCACCCTTGTCTAATACTTTTGTTACATAATCAAAGAAGTCGATTAGATTAGTCTGACATGATCTCCCTGAAGTAAAACCATTCTGATTTTGGTCCTCTAAATTGTTTGTCTTTATGTAAGTCATAATTCTTTCTTTTAAGAGGCTTTCCATTAATTTCCCTACTACTGAAGTTAAACTAACTGGCCTGTAGTTGCCAGATTCTTCTCTACTGCCCTTTTTATGAAGAGGTATTACATTTGCTATTCTCCAATCATCTGGGACAGCTCCTGTTAATAGTGACTGATTAAACAGATCAGTTAATGGGACAGTTAGCACTGATCGAAGTTCTTTTAAAACCCTTGGATGAATATTATAAGGACCCACTGCTTTTGTAACATTTATTTTTGATAATGTTAACAAAACCTCATCCTCTGTAAAAAGATTACTGTTAAGCTTGTTTCAATTTTTCATAGCATCCCTTAATGTAGACATTGTATCTTCACAATCTTTTGTGAAAACAGAACAGAAGTAATCATTGAGACAGTCTGCAATCTGCTTATCTCCTTCTATTATTCTACCATCAACTGATTTAAATGTTACTATTCCTACCTTATTTTTTCTTCTTTCACTGATATATCTAAAGAATGTTTTGTACCCATGTTTTACTGACTGTGCTATCTTCTCTTCTGCATGAGCTTTAACCTTCCTAATTAACTGCTTAGTCTTTTTTTGTTGGAGTCTCCATATTTTCATATCATCATCTGCTTGTGTGTGTCTGTAATTTTTATAAGCTATCTTTTTTGTCTTTACAGCATGTGCTACTTCTTTGGAAAACCAAATTGGTTTCCGCTTTCTTTTACTTTTACAGACATGTCTAATACAGTGTGCGGTTGCATCTAAAATGGCACCTTTCAAAAATTCCCACTGTTCTTGAACCCCTGTAATAAGAGTTTTCCCTTTTAAATAGTTTTTTAGGTATTCTCCCATTAATGAAAAATCTGCCGTCCTAAAGTCTAAAACTTTTGTTTTAGTCTGGGTGGACAGTTCCTGCACATGAATACTAAACCAAACAGATTGATGATCACTGGATCATAAGTTCTCACCTACAGACACATCTGAAACTGTATCACTGTTTGTAAGTATTAGATCTAATATAGCTTCCTTACGAGTTGGTTCCTTGACTAATTGTTCAAGTGATTCCCCTAGCAGAGATTCAAGAATATACCTGCTTCTAGCTGATCTAGCAGAAGGAATCTTCCAGTCTATATCTGGCAAATTAAAGTCCCCCAGTACTATAACCTTACCCTTCATGGTCATTTTGGTTATTTCTTCTAATAACAGATTGTCCAGTTTTTCATCCTGCAATGGAGGCCTATATACAACCCCTATTCTAAAAACATTTTTATCTCCAATTTCCAAAGTCACCCAAATACTTTCCACCTCATCATTTGTTCCTACAATTTCAGTAACCTTTATATTTTCTTTTACATACAGAGCAACTCCTCCACCTTTTTTTCCTACTCTGTTCTTTTTAAATAACCTATATCCAGGTATGACTATGTCCCAGTCATGCAAATCATTGTACCATGTTTCTGTTATAGCTACTAAATTCAAGTTGTCCCTAGTCATTATTGAAATGAGAATTTTTCTACTAGAATTTCTAGAATTGTTACTTGGACTAACAGTTTTGGCATGCTGTGGGGGGCAGGTGGATATATTAATGCTACCCCCCTTTATTAGTTTAAATGATTTCTAATAAAGCATTTGAACTCCTCTCCCAGATACTCTGTTCCTTTAACATCCAAATGCAAGCCATCTATCCTAAATAACCTAGTATCTTTCAAAACAGAGCTATAATGGCCAATAAAACCAAATCCTCGTTCCCTGCACCACTTATCTAACCAAGAATTAAATGTAGTTATCCGCTCCATCTTTCCTGCTTCCTGGCCATACACAGGTAAAATAGCAGAAAATGATAGAGTTGATGCCACATTCTCTAAATGATTACCTAGGTCACAAAACTCTTTCTGAACAGCAGCAACATGATTACTAGCCAGATCATTTGTTCCTAAATGAACAATCACATCTAACTCACTTCCCTTTCCTGCTGCCTTAACAATTCTCAAAATACGATTCTTATCCCTGTGAGCAGTAGCTCCTGGAAGACATCTAACCTCCCTTGCTTCTCCTTTACTTTCACCTAAATACACATTCCTCAAAATAGAGTCACCCACTAACAGTCTTTTCCTCAAAAACACATCTGCAGTTCTTTCCTGTGTTATGTTACCTGGAGAATCAGGTACCAATATATTTAAATTACCTGTTACAGCTTCAGAGGGCTCAGAAACAGCAATCTCCTCATCACAAGTGTATTTGGCAAGAGCAGCATAGGAGTTTTGCAATGGCAGAGGTTGTGGGCAATGCTTCTGGTCTACTGTTCTAATTCTTCCAGAGCCTACAGTGATCCATCTGTCTCTCCTTGCTGATCTCTGGGGTAGAGGGGATTCTTTCTGAGGCAGCTTTGTAGAGGTAACAGGTATGTTACTTACCTTAGCTTGAAGTTTAGCTATTTCTTCCTTTAAGAGGGAAAACTGCTTACAAACAGGACAGCCCCTAAATCTCCAAAAAGTAGCACGATTAAAAAGTGCAAAACTTTAACAATAAGAAAAATATAAGTATTCTTATATAACCCTGAATAACTCCTGAAATAACTCAAATATCCTTATTTATTTGATCCTCTTTTAGCTTGATCACTTTGCTAAGAAGCAGAGCTAAATGTTTAGCAGAGCTAAACAGATCTCTTTAAATACCCTCAGAAAGATAGGGTGGGGTCCCTCCTAATTGCTCACCTATGCAAACAATCTAATTGTTATCTAATTGCAATACTAAAAACCAGAATACAAAAGAATGTAAATTAACTCAAACCTTTAACTATTCAATTTCTGTAGTGAAACTAATTCACAGTTCAGGTCTACCACCTATAAAAAAACAAAAAACAAATTATAGTGCAAAATACCCAGCTATTGTTATTTGTTGGCCGCAGATGACAAACTGGTGGATTGTGTCAGTAAGGGTTTTAGATGCTTATACAGAAAAGCAATACATCTGGGTAATCTCTTATCTCTGTCCCAAATACCAGGTCTGAGATCTGAGTCTACCTCTTGGTTAACACACAAAGGTATGTTCAGATGTGGGAGTAGGAAATGTCGACCCTGTGAGTCTGTAATGGTGTCAGACTCCTTCCATTCTGAGGTCACGTGAAAATGTTATCCTATCCAATCTTGCCTTAACTGTACATCAGACTTCGTGATATATATATATATATATTAACATGACATGTAATTAATGTAAACTGCAGTATGTAGGGTTAACATCAAGATATAAAGTCTAGGATACGTGAACATCTTTCGACCATTAGCATGGGCAAATCCAAAACACCACTAGTACAACATTTTGTCACCAAACACAATAGGTCGGACTCAACATTGAGATGGCCATAGAGAGAGTGGTCTGCCCTCCTAGAGGAGGTGACAGATTTAAACTACTAGGAAAGAGAGAGATGTATTGGATTTTTACACTACAGACCAGTGTACCTGGTGGTCTTAAATCTAAAATTCTACCTTATCAATTACTTGCAGTAATATGGAATATTAAATGTTAGCTTAGGTCATGTGTATATTATTACCTTATCCATGGCTGTTGTTATTATTAATATTTGTATCCTTGGCACTAGCATCTTAGTGATTAAATCAAATGTTTAATATATGCCCTAAGCATGAATCTGATAATAATACTAACATTAAGCTTGAGATGATCTCTTATACGCATTTGTTCATATGTACAGCATATCTCATATTTCAAATATTGTGTTTATTACATCCACATACATCATTCCTAACTATAATATACTTACATGAGATCTGTACTTTTTAGATGATACTTCTGCTGTGTATATTACTGCTCTGTCACGTTTTTTCATGCAAGGCTATTTTGTATATATTTAATCTGACATTACTCATATGTATATTGTGTTTCAACATTACTGATACTGTGTTTTTGACTAGAGTGTAGTTTAATAACACTGATTTAATGTAGTGACAAACCCCTGTCTAATTTTTAACCTATCAGCCACAGATTATTGCTTTTTAAATGATTAGAAGTATATGTGCAGTTAGCTATGATTATGGCCTTATGACCGAAATGTGCAAGTTGTCACCAGGGCTTTCTGTCCCGTTTCTATTTTTCACCTGTGTGTGCGCCCTCCGGGTTTTTTTAATATATTGGAAATAAATTTTGAAGCTTTTATTTTACCTCTGATGTTTAACTTTTTGTGACTTTTATATAGATAGACAGATAGGTAGATAGATAGATAGATAGATAGATAGATAGATGCAGATATAATACAGGGGTTAGAAGTTCTTAACTTTGTGGTCAAACTTGTCACTATTACTATTATTTAGTGCAGATTGCTTCTTGTCTCTAGAGAATAGCCATGTGAAAAAGCTGTAAAATGGAACCATTACTACTCTTTTTTCACAGCAGCTCCATTTATACAAGTTGATTGAGATCGAGCCCAATTCACCCCTGATTCAGTGCACTAATTTATACGCTTTCAGGTAGATTACGAGTCGTGTCGGTATAGCTATACCTCAAGCATTTAAGCCTGTAACGCAACGTCCATTCTGCACTCAAGAAAATGAAATTTTTGCATGGGATTTTCATAGAGCCTGTATTACAGGTTGTGCAGTGAGGCTAAAATGCATCGCAAACACTATTTAAACCTTATTGACCCCTAATCTGACGCTCTATTAAATAAATGTAATAACCCCTATTCCGCCGCTCCCTGACATCACTGCCACTATAATAAATTTATTAACCCCTATTCCACCACTCCCCGACATCGCCGACACTATAATAAAGCTATTAACCCCAATTTCTCCGCTCCCCGACATCGCTAACACTACAGGGAGTGCAGAATTATTAGGCAAATGAGTATTTCGACCACATCATCCTCTTTATGCATGTTGTCTTACTCCAAGCTGTATAGGCTCGAAAGCCTACTACCAATTAAGCATATTAGGTGATGTGCATTTCTGTAATGAGAAGGGGTGTGGTCTAATGACATCAACACCCTATATCAGGTGTGCATAATTATTAGGCAACTTCCTTTCCTTTGGCAAAATGGGTCAAAAGAAGGACTTGACAGGCTCAGAAAAGTCAAAAATAGTGAGATATCTTGCAGAGGGATGCAGCACTCTTAAAATTGCAAAGCTTCTGAAGCGTGATCATCGAACAATCAAGCGTTTCATTCAAAATAGTCAACAGGGTCGCAAGAAGCGTGTGGAAAAAACCAAGGCGCAAAATAACTGCCCATGAACTGAGAAAAGTCAAGCGTGCAGCTGCAAAGATGCCACTTGCCACCAGTTTGGCCATATTTCAGAGCTGCAACATCACTGGAGTGCCCAAAAGCACAAGGTGTGCAATACTCAGAGACATGGCCAAGGTAAGAAAGGCTGAAAGACGACCACCACTGAACAAGACACACAAGCTGAAACGTCAAGACTGGGCCAAGAAATATCTCAAGACTGATTTTTCTAAGGTTTTATGGACTGATGAAATGAGAGTGAGTCTTGATGGGCCAGATGGATGGGCCGTGGCTGGATCGGTAAAGGGCAGAGAGCTCCAGTCCGACTCAGACGCCAGCAAGGTGGAGGTGGAGTATTGGTTTGGGCTGGTATCATCAAAGATGAGCTTGTGGGGCCTTTTCGGGTTGAGGATGGAGTCAAGCTCAACTCCCAGTCCTACTGCCAGTTTCTGGAAGACACCTTCTTCAAGCAGTGGTACAGGAAGAAGTCTGCATCCTTCAAGAAAAACATGATTTTCATGCAGGACAATGCTCCATCACACGCGTCCAAGTACTCCACAGCGTGGCTGGCAAGAAAGGGTATAAAAGAAGAAAATCTAATGACATGCCCTCCTTGTTCACCTGATCTGAACCCCATTGAGAACCTGTGGTCCATCATCAAATGTGAGATTTACAAGGAGGGAAACCAGTACACCTCTCTGAACAGTGTTTGGGAGGCTGTGGTTGCTGCTGCATGCAATGTTGATGGTGAACAGATCAAAACACTGACAGAATCCATGGATGGCAGGCTTTTGAGTGTCCTTGCAAAGAAAGGTGGCTATATTGGTCACTGATTTGTTTTTGTTTTGTTTTTGAATGTCAGAAATGTATATTTGTGAATGTTGAGATGTTATATTGGTTTCACTGGTAAAAATAAATAATTGAAATGGGTATATATTTGTTTTTTGTTAAGTTGCCTAATAATTATGCACAGTAATAGTCACCTGCACACACAGATATCCCCCTAAAATAGCTATAACTAAAAACAAACTAAAAACTACTTCCAAAACTATTCAGCTTTGATATTAATGAGTTTTTTGGGTTCATTGAGAACATGGTTGTTGTTCAATAATAAAATTAATCCTCAAAAATACAACTTGCCTAATAATTCTGCACTCCCTGTATAATAAAGTTATTAACCACTAAACCTCCGGCCTCCCACATCTCTGCCATTAAATAAACCTATTAACCCCTAAACCTCCGGCCTCCCACATCTCAGCCATTAAATAAACCTATTAACCCCTAAACCACCGGCCCCCACATCGCAAAACACTAAATTAAACTATTAACCCCTAGACCTAACACCCCCCTAACTTTAAATTAAAATTACAATATAACTATATTTAAACAAATAAAAACTTACCTGTGAAATAAAAATAAACCTAACATTAAACTATAAATTAACCTAACCTTATTATTCTAATTAAATGAAAAATACTACCAATTAAAAAAATCTAAATGACAAATTTAAAAAAACCTAACACTACGAGAAAACCTAATCTAATAGCCCTATAAAAATAAAAAAGCCCCCCCCCCAAATAAAAAAGCCCCCCCCCAAATAAAAAAAACCCTAGCCTACAATTTTTCTACCAATAGCCCTTAAAAGGACATTTTGTAGGGCATTGCCCTAAGTTAAACAGCTCTTTTACCTGTAAAAAAAATACAAAGTCCTCCCAACAGTAAAACCCATCACCCAACCAATCCCCCAAAATAAAAAAACCTAACTCTAGAAAAAAACGAAGCTACCCATTGCCCCTAAAGTGGCATTTGTTTGGTCCTTTCCCTTAAAAGGGGATTCAGTTCTTTTTCATTGCCCTTAAAAGGGCATTTAGCGCTTTTTCATTGCCCTTAAAAGGGCATTTAGCTCTTTTTCAAAAGCCCAAACCCTAATCTGAACTCCCCCCCAAAAAAATAAAAAAAATACCTAACACTAACCCCAGAATATCTACTCACGGTTGCTCAAGTCCGGACATCCAGGCGGCGAGAAGTCTTCATCCAGGCGGCAACATCTTCTGCAATCGCTGGGGCATCTTCTATCTTCATCCCGGCTGCGAGGTGCAGAGCGGCGAAGACATCCCGCGTGGAGCGTCCTCTTCATACGGTCCCCGCCGTACACGTAAGCTTTAATGCAAGGTACAGCCAATAGGATTTCAGTAGCTCTCATCCTTTTGGCTGTTTTGAACAGCCAATAGGATTTTAGAAGCTCTCATCCTATTGGCTGATTTGAATTTAAAGAATCAAATCAGCCAATAATAATGCAAGGAACAAAATTTTGAAATGGTTACCTTGCATTGAAGCTTCAGTGTACGGCGGAGACCGTATGAAGAGGACACTCTGGGGGGGGCGGAGCCAGCAACTGAACAAGAAAGACATGTTTATGGGAGCTCCTGCTGCAATTTATCTAATTCTGTGGTAAATAGGGATTAAACCCTCTGAGATTTGCCCCAAAAACTAATCTACCTACTAAAGGATACTTGCTACTCCAACGAAAGACTCCAGTGAATTATCACTGCGGTAGCAACCTTACTTGATCATCCATACCGGCTAGGGAATGACTAGGCTCTTGCGGCCTACATCAGGCATGACGCCAAAAGACAAGGAAGCCTGGTCAGACATCTACGCAGCTCTGCAAGATTTGAGTCTACAGATGTCGATTGGGTTCACTGATATATTAACCCACCTAAGAGCTTCCGTAACACAGTGTGAACTGGGAAATCAGGACAAGGTGGAAAGTGTCACTACAACGACCTACAGAGATCGTTCCTGTAACCAATGGGAATGGCAACCGGACTCTATACTCACCATTACTGAGACACCTAGTATCGTTACTGGTCATTCCCTGCCCAGCGATAGTGCGGCTCAGAGAGATGCGGCAAGCGCCTCAAACCAGAATCCCATCAACTTGCTTGTAAAGAGAGAGCGCCCTGTAAATACCAGACAGGTAAACATATCTCTTACAGCTAGGAGCCGAAGATTGTTTTTGTTGCCGCCAGACTGCAGCCATACATTTCGTGATCTGGAGCCTTTATGGAGATTCTGTCATGCAAGTCATAATTGCGAACTGCCTGATTACCTTTCCTTGCTGAGTTATGACCGGATTGCCTTCCATACCGTAACAGAGCCAGACGTACAGAATGGGTCACTATCTGAGTCACGCAGGAGAGACATTATATTTTATGCTGCAGCACTTCTGGACCCTTTTGATCCGGGTGGCTAGATTTCCTCGGCTGACATGGCAGTTCCCATATGACTCACCCTATGCAAGACTGCCCTAGGCCCGTTAGTAAGATTTCACAATGGCTAGATACAGGCTCAGCCACCAAACTTTAGTTTTTTTTGGGGGGTTTTTTATGGGGCTGTGAACTGTTGAAACCTGTTATCAGATGGCCCTCAGATTCATCCATACAAATTATCTTCCATTTACTATAGACGCTGGTTTATCATTAATACAAAGTTTACATAATATACATACATCTATTGATAAGTTCTCATGATTGCATTCAATGTGCAGCCACTTCAAACCCAATCTCAAGTCTATTGCAATATTATGTGTTTTTCTTCTAGTACCTTTGTGTTCACTTTTAGGTTTACCTTAGGTCCTCTAAGTATACTTCATGGGCCTAATTAATACACATGCTTTATCTATGTCTTATGCCTGATACTAGCTATATGGTAACTGTCATTAAGTATACAAAAAGCTGTTTAATAGCAGAATGTTCTTATATGTTTAGCAGAGGCTTCTAATACTACAAGACCTCTGACATTTTCACGATTCGGAAGCATCGAGTTGCAATCCGATTGGGGAGCCACGTGGACATGTTTCTG
The DNA here is from genome assembly GCF_027579735.1 of Bombina bombina. Taxonomy (NCBI): domain Eukaryota; kingdom Metazoa; phylum Chordata; class Amphibia; order Anura; family Bombinatoridae; genus Bombina; species Bombina bombina. The sequence continues at coordinate 1,145,233,115 of NC_069500.1, forward strand.
TAATATCAGGCTTTTACTTATTTTGTAACCAAGAGGTTTGGGGTTCTAGATTGAATATTGTATGTTTTACTGTTACCAGATTCTATTGTTCATCGTTTCCTAGGCAAAGATACCCTAGTTGTCTTATATATATACCGCTACTTCTATCTATCACCATCTCTACATATGGATAGATAATAGTTATTCTCAGGTGCTTTCCCTGAAGTACTGGCTGTAACTCTAGTTACCTAAAGCGGCAAGCATTCAGAGCAATTTTCACTTTCATTCTCATTGCCTTTCCAGTGTTAAATCTTGTTTTTTCAACTTAGGGAATAATTTGGCTATTCACCTATGATAGTCTTGAATATTGTTTATTGGTAAATCATATCTTTATGGTGTACTGTTTAACTTTTTATATTGCCTTCCAAGGCTCAGATGAGATGGGCTCTATATAGATATCTATCTTTATATGTACAGGTATAAATAATAAGCCCTCTTTGTTTGTTATTATTAAAGGAGACACATATCATTGAAAGCACTAGGGGTAATAAAAGCAACACTTTGAGCTGATACAACTTAGTTTTCCCTGTGAACCCTCCTAGGGATCACGTCAGTAAGCTATTGCAGCCTCGGTTACCTGCCTCCGTTGTCACAATACCCTACAGGCGAACTTATTATGCAGTACTGACTTAGATATTAGATAGTTAGACAATATATAGATTTTTATAGCTTACTTTTCGCCTAGCTTAAACTCTACTCTTCATGAAGCTATGTCCCATATAGATATTATGCGACACTTATAAATCTATTCTCTATAGCAGTCTGTAGCTGGAATAAGTATTTGATCAGAATTATATTTCCTTGGCTCTAGGCTAGAATTATAGTTCAATGTATTTTGAATGCCATCATACGAACACTTGTTACAATTTAATCACTATGCTAGACCCTCTAGTCTTATATAGCTAGTCTCTTCAGTACTCCTGTTGCCCCCAGTAGGGAATTGAGCATTAAAACTTCCCCCTTCCATCTATGTAAGAGATTAGCAAACAGTTTCTACTTCCACTCCTTAATGTTTGAAATATGGCCATCTTTAAATTTGTCCCCTTATCTTTGCTATATCTTTAGTGTCTGGTTTAATGTCCTGGCTGGATCCATGACGCATACATTAAGTTAGTTCCAATATAACTTGCTAACAGACATGAATCAGTTTTCTTATAGTATATATCCATGTGCTACCCTAAGTGTTTAAACCTATCTTTGATGTTGAGTTTGTTTGTTTTTGTTTGAAAAGCACGCTTTTTAAATATCTCCAAACGATACTTTTCAGTCCGAGAGCCGGTATTGGCTCTACTGAGGTCCCTCAACACATGTTCTAAAGGTTACTGCTGGGCTGTGTTAACTGGGAAAGCACGGCTCAGCATATCAGATTAATTAATGATCTTAGTTTAGATATATAGGTAGTGACTATCAGTATACATGGTGTTGGAGATATCTGACTATGTGGGGGCTTTATTTGTCTTTGTTTTTCATATACTTAGTTATCCCCCCCTGTTTATATCCTTCTTAGGATATTTCCCCTATTTTTTTTACATACCCCAGCTTAAATTTACTCACGAGGTGATTAGAGGATAGTTATATTTCATAGTGCATATTACAGATTTGTGTTCTCAGGATATTTTTGAATCTGACATACTAACTGGCTCCGCCCTCCACTCCCCCTATTATCAGCGGTTCTTGCCCGCTGCATCCCCCTCCCCATAAAACTATAGAGATACCTCCTCCCTAGCCCTACCCTTATCTGAATAGATACCTTACTCTTCTTCTTATATAGCTGGGAGAGGACCATTCTTGGTCATATTACCTTTATAATACTCTATAACAAAACTGAAGTCTCTTTACGTGATAGCCCACATGTTATAGTAACGCTTGTGATTTTGGAATGTATTACTTTGCTAATTATGCTGTGTATACATTGATCTGTACACGTTTCGGGGCATACCCCTTATCCTGTATGTGTCTATGACTTCAATAAAAATTCATTTAAAAAAAAAAAGAGGACGCTCTGCTATGGATGTCTTCGCCGCACTGCCAGGATGAAGATAGAAGACACCCCCGCGATGGATAAAGATTTTGCAACCTGGATGAAGACTTCTCGCCGCCTGGATGTCCGGACTTGAGCAACCGTAAGTAGATATTCTGGGGTTAGTGTTAGGTATTTTTTTATTTTTTGGGGTGTTTTTTTTTCAGATTAGGGTTTGGGCTTTTGAAAAAGAGCTGAATGCCCTTTTAAGGGAGTAGCCCATACAAATGTCCCTTTAGGGGCAATGGGTAGCTTAGGTTTTTTTTTGAGTTAGGATTTTTTATTTTGGGGGGTTGGTTGGGGGGTGGGTTTTACTGTTGGGGGGACTTTATATTTTTTTACAAGTAAAAGAGCTGTTTAACTTAGGACAGTGCCCTACAAAAGGCCCTTTTAAGGGCTATTGGTAGATTATTGTAGGCTATAGGGTGTTTTTATTTTGGCGGGGGCTTTTTTATTTTTTATAGGGCTATTAGATTAGGTGTAATTGTTTTTATTTTTGATAATTTAGTTTATTATTTTTTGTAATCTTAGTGTTTTTTATTTTTCGTAATTTAGTGTTCATTATTTTTTTGTAATTTTAGATTTTTTAATTTTTCTCGTAGTTTTAGGTTTTTTTAAATTTGTACTTTAGATTTTTTAATTGGTAGTATTTTTTATTTTATTAGAATAGTAAGGTTAGGTTAATTTATAGTTTAATGTTAGGGTTATTTTAATTTCATAGGTAAGTTTTTATTTATTTAAATATAGTTATATTGTAATTTTAATTTAAAGTTAGGGGGTGTTAGGTTTAGGGGTTAATAGTTTAATTTAGTGTTTTGCGATGTGGGGGGCCGGCGGTTTAGGGGTTAATAGGTTTATTTAGTGACGGAGATGTGGGAGGCCGGAGGTTTAGGGGTTAATGGGTTTATTTAGTTGTGGAGATGTGGGAGACCGGAGGTTTGGGGATTAATACATTTATTATAGTATCAGCGATGTCGGGTAGCGGCGGAATAGGGGTTAATAACTTTATTATAGTGACGGCGATGTCGGGAGTGGCAGATTAGGGGTTAATAACTTTATTTAGGTGTCGGCAGCAGATTAGAGGTGTTTAGACTTGGGGTTTATGTTAGTGTGTTAGGTTTAAACTTAACTTTTTTTTCCCCATAGACATCAATGGGGTTGTGTTACGGAGAATTTTCATTCCGCACTTCAGGTGTTTTTTTCTAACACTCTCTCCCCATTGATGTCTATGTGGGAAAGCGTGCACAAGCACGTCAAATCAGCCCTTGGCTTTTGTGCGGTATGGAGCTTAACGCCACCATATCGCACGCACAAGGAGGCTTTTCAGTAACTCGTAATGGCAGCGATATGGAGAGTGAAATAACGCAACTTTTGTGGCGTTAGTTTTGCACTCTGTTTAGCGAAAAACTCGTAATCTAGGTGTTTGTTATTAAAGTCTGCTGCAACCTCAACCAATTCCCCTTTTTTAAGGAAAAAAACTATAGGGATTTGCACTATGTCACGTGCATGCAATACAAATAATACAAACAGCTTTTTATTCCATGTGCTCAAAAAAATTATGTATTTATTCAAGAAATGCCACAATTAGCTTGAGTTTTAATTAAACTGAATACATTAGCATATTTTTAAAGAGGGTATAACTGTTGCTAGATCAGAATTAGATCCAAATTCTATAATTATTTAACCACATTGCCTAATTGCTGTTATTAAGTTAGTAAATTGATAAATTAACCACATTGGCTTTAACTTTTGAATAAATTTGACAGAAGATACTTCTCAAAAGAGATATTTTCCCTATTTAGGGATAGATTACGAGTGGAGCGCTATCTTAATGTGCGCCCGTAAAGGGGTAGATTTGCCTGTTCACAGATGCACGTTAAATAACCAGCCATTACAAGTGGCTAGTTAATGTGACCGCAAGCTCGCAGTCACACTTTGCACTAGAAATCATTAACCAGAGAACAGGTCTCTGGTTAATAAAAAAAAGTTTTTATATAAAAATCAGCATTAAGCAATTATAAGGAGTTAAAGAGAGGGGATACCTTTACATAGAGGTGAATGGGGGACTGTGTTTTCACTATAAATATATATGTATATGCTTATATACATATATATTTATTTATTTCTGCCCAACGCTGCACGATTTGCCCCCTGTGCTAGGTGGATTGCCGTGTCTGACGGCATGAAAACAAGGCTCCCATTGGAGCCTATGGGAAGCACACTCTCGTGAACGATTGGCTTCCAGGCAAAGCGTTCTCATTATGTCTTACTTGTAATACCAGCACACATTTAGTGCACTGGTATTACTGAGTGGAGCGCAAATATTGCGCTAGCATAAGTACAATATTGCGCTCCACTCATAATCTAGCCCTTAATTAGAAATAAAAGTAACTGGCACTATCATGAGCAGGCAAATTAAAGGCACATGAAACCCACACATTTTTAATTAATGATTCAGATAGAGTACATAATGTTAAACAACTTCCCAATGTACTTCTATTGTCAATTTAGCTTCATTATGTTGGTATCCTTTGTGGAAGGGGGCAACAATGCACTTAAGGGGGCTAGCTAAACATATCCGTATGCCAATGACTAGGCATATACAGTCATGGCCAAAAATATTGGCACCCCTGCATTTATGTCAGATAATGCAACACTTCGCCCAGAAAACTGTTGCAATTACAAATGTTTAGGCATTTTCATGCTTATTTCTTTTGTTTGTATTGGCATGACACAAAAAGTGGAGAGAAAAAAAAGCCAAATCTGACACATTCCATGCAAAACTCCAAAAATGGACTGGACAAAATTATTGGCCCTCAATTTTTTATTCGGTAGCACACACCCTTTGGAAAAAATAACTGAAATCAATCGCTTCCTGTAACCATTAATGAGTTTCTTACACCTCTCTACTGGAATTTTGGACCACTCTTCTTTCTCCAACTGTTCCAGGTCTCTCAGATTGTAAGGGTTCCTTTTCCCAACTGCTTTTTTGAGATCTCGCCACGGATTGAGACCTGGAGTCATTGCTGGCCAGTTCAGTACGCTCCAGCATTTTATCTTAAACCATTTCTGGGTGCTTTTTGACGTGAGCTTTAGGTCATTGTCCTGCTGTAAGACCCATGACCTCTGACGAAGACCAACTTTCTGACACTGGGCCCTACATTGCACCACAGAAATCTTTAGTAGTCTTCAGATTTTATAATGCCATGCACACAGTCAAGACATCCAGTGTCTGAAGCAGCAAAGCAACCCCAAAACATCAGGGAACCTCCACCATGTTTGACTGTAGGGACTGTATTCTTTTCTTTAAAAGCCTCATTTCTTTTTCTGAAAACAGAATGATGGGCTTTACCAAAAAACTGTAACTTTGTTTCGTCTGTCCACAGCACATTCTCCCAAAAGGATTTTGGCTTCCTCAGGTAAGTTTTGACAAACTCCAATCTGGCTTTTTTATGTTTCTGTGTCAGCAGTGGGGTCCTCCTGGGTCTCCTACCATAGTGTCCTATTTCATTCAGATGGCGACGTGTAGTGCGTACACAGGGAGACAGGAGAGCAGAAGGCATCCTGGGTACAACAGTAGGGTAAATTGTAATCAGAAACCGAACAACAGCAATTAGGCATAAAGGATTATGAGGTTGCTGTTGACCTCCATTTGTTTTTTAAATGTAAGCTCTGTCTAAGGGGCCCATTTATCAAGCTCCGGATGGAGCTTGAGGGCCCAGAAACACCAGTTATGAAGCAGCGGTTTTTAGATCTAAAGACCGCTGCTCCATAACCTGTCCGCCTGCTCTGAGCTCTACTCGGCTAAGCCGATATGTGAAAAATACTAAGTGATTAATAAAAACACAGTACTTACATAATGTAACGTGGCAATTACATCTGCTAGAGCGAGGGATCACAAGGATACAAAGAGGATGTTGCATAAGAGTAAGCTGCAGCAGTATCTACCGGATACTCAGTGACAGAGCTAATTATGTCAAAGTGCAGAAATATCCAAATAAAAAACACAGTCGATACTGAGTAGGGTAAATAGGATTGTCTATATGCAGTGCTTGCTTAATTCAATCTCATCAGGCACACATGTTATAGTATTACATGGTGACAAACACCGATACACAATTGTGTTTTACATTGTTCGTCCTCCAAGCAATACACAACCATTACAATTATAAGTGCAAGGAACTCACAATGTATCTTTTTGAACCAATGGAAGATGCGGTATTGTGGGAATGCTATCTAAATACCATATATGTCACACAATCCTTCTGTGATATAGGTATAAAAACATATGAAAATATATAGAAGTATATAGAAAAAGTAGGGGCATTGCAGATAATAGTTTAGAGAGTAACCAAATGCAAAATTCGCTTTATACCCCAGTTTCTAAATACAACTATAGTGTGTTTAAAAATTACGACTATAGTGTGTTTAAAAATTACAGGTTACATAAAATGGATCATAGACTCCCAAGAAGGAGGATCATGGACTCCCATAATCAGTTCCAGCAGACAGAGTCTTTACAGATAGCAATGCCAATCTAGATGGACATTCAGACCCTGCGGTGCCATGGTCCCCAATTCATAGATCCACCGTGCCTCCCGTTGTAGTAACATCTTCGCACGGTCTCCTCCTCTCGTAGGTGGTGGTATGTGGTCTATAATTATATACTTTAGGTCAGCCACCTTATGTTTGGCTTGAGCAAAATGTCTGGCCACAGGCTGGTCCCATGTCCCCTTATCTAGGGCAGTTCTAATTGCAGACATGTGGTTCACCATTCTTGTCCGAAGGTCGTCCACAGTTTTCCCAATGTAAAATAATCCACATACACAATGGAGGAGATAGACTATGTGGGTTGTGGTGTATGTGACCCTATGCTTAATTTTGAAGCTCCTGTTAGTATAGGGGTGTCTGAACGTATCACCCGTAGTGAGACCTACACAGGCTATGCAGCTTACACAGCGATAACATCCCGGTTTTGCTTTAAACCATGTATCTTTAATATAGCATTTCCTGGGGTCTGTTTGTATTAACTGGTCTCTCAGGGATCTAGCCCTACGATACCCAATTCTTGAGGGAGAAGATCCATATAGAGGAAGATCTTTATCCGTATTTATTAGGGACCAATTGCGTCTTAAGCTATCAACAAGAACATGTTTATCCACATCATATGTGGTGGTGAATGTCAGCATGGTATCTTGTTTTTCGTTACTTCTGGACACTAGGAGGCTCTGTTGATCAGGTCTTGTTTGATTTTCTTCAGATGTCCATGCTCCTCTTAACTGAAATTTCTGTTCCATCATTAAACTGGGAGATGGGTAGTGCTTTCTTCAAAGCAGGAGGATGACAGCTATGTGCATGGAGGAGGGAGTTTTTGTCCATTTCTTTTGTATATAGGGTAGTTTGTAATTGCCCATTTTTCTTAAAAATCCTCAGGTCCAAAAAGTCTACAGTATCTTCTTGATGTCATTTTGAACTTTGGTTCAAAAAGATACATTGTGAGTTCCTTGCACTTATAATTGTAATGGTTGTGTATTGCTTGGAGGACGAACAATGTAAAACACAATTTTGTATCGGTGTTTGTCACCATGTAATACTATAACATGTGTGCGTGATGAGATTGAATTAAGCAAGCACTGCATATAGACAATCCTATTTACCCTACTCAGTATCGACTGTGTTTTTTATTTGGATATTTCTGCACTTTGACATAATTAGCTCTGTCACTGAGTATCCGGTAGATACTGCTGCAGCTTACTCTTATGCAATTTGTTATGCAACAAACTCATTGTATCCTTGTGATCCCTCGCTCTAGCAGATGTAATTGTCACGTTACATTATGTAAGTACTGTGTTTTTATTAATCACATACGGCTAGATTTAGAGTTTTGTCGGTAACGACCCGCGTAGCTAACGCTGGCTTTTTTCTGGCCGCACCTTTTAAATACCTCTGGTATTGAGAGTTCACAGAATGGCTGCGTTAGGCTCCAAAAAGGGAGCGTAGAGGCATATTTACCGCCACTGCAACTCTCGATACCAGAGTTGCTTACGGACGCGGCCAGCTTCAAAAACGTGCTCGTGCACGATTCCCCCATAGAAAACAATGGGGCTGTTTGAGCTGAAAAAAAACCTAACACCTGCAAAAAAGCCGCATTCAGCTCCTAACGCAGCCCCATTGTTTGCTATGGGGAAACACTTCCTACGTCTGCACCTAACACCCTAACATGAACCCCGAGTCTAAACACCCCTAACCTTACACTTATTAACCCCTATTCTGCCGCCCCCGCTATCGCTGACCCCTGCATATTATTATTAACCCCTAATCTGCCGCTCCGTAAACCGCCGCTACTTACATTATCCCTATGTACCCCTAATCTGCTGTCCCTAACACCGCCGACCCCTATATTATATTTATTAACCCCTAATCTGCCCCCCACAACGTCGCCTCCACCTAACTACACTTATTAACCCCTAATCTGCCGAGCGGACCGCACCGCTATTATAATAAAGTTATTAACCCCTAATCCGCCTCACTAACCCTATAATAAATAGTATTAACCCCTAATCTGCCCTCCCTAACATCGCCGACACCTAACTTCAAACATTAACCCCTAATCTGCCGACTGGAGCTCACCGCTATTCTAATAAATGTATTAACCCCTAAAGCTAAGTCTAACCCTAACACTAACACCCCCCTAAATTAAATATAATTTAAATCTAACGAAATTAATTAACTCTTATTAAATAAATTATTCCTATTTAAATCTAAATACTTACCTGTAAAATAAACCCTAATATAGCTACAACATAAATTATAATTATATTATAGCTATTTTAGGATTAATATTTATTTTACAGGCAACTTTGTATTTATTTTAACCAGGTACAATAGCTATTAACTAGTTAAGAACTATTTAATAGCTAAAATAGTTAAAATAATTACAAAATTACCTGTAAAATAAATCCTAACCTAAGTTACAATTAAACCTAACACTATCAATAAATTAATTAAATAAAATACCAACAATTATCTACAATTAAACCTAACACTACACTATCAATAAATTATTTAAATACAATATCTACAAATAAATACAATGAAATAAACTAACTAAAGTACAAAAAATAAAAAAGAACTAAGTTACAAAAAATAAAAAAATATTTACAAACATTAGAAAAATATTACAACAATTTTAAACTAATTACACCTGCTCTAAGCCCCCTAATAAAATAACAAAGCCCCCCAAAATAAAAAAATGCCCTACCCTATTCTAAATTAAAAAAGTTCAAAGCTCTTTTACCTTACCAGCCCTGAACAGGGCCCTTTGCGGGGCATGCCCCAAAGAATTCAGCTCTTTTGCATGTTCCGATCAGCCAATAGAATGCAAGCTCAATCTGATTGGCTGATTGGATCAGCCAATCGGATTGAACTTGATTCTGATTGGCTGATTCCATCAGCCAATCAGAATATTCCTACCTTAATTCCGATTGGCTGATAGAATCCTATCAGCCAATCGGAATTCGAGGGACGCCATCTTGGATGACGTCATTTAAAGGAACGGTCATTCGTCGTCTAGTCGTCGGTTGAAGAGGATGTTCCGCGTCGGCTTGGAAGAAGATGGTTCCGCTCCGCTCCAGAAGAAAGAAGATTGAAGATGCGGCTTGATAGAAGACTTCATCCCGATGATGGACTTCCGACTTCAGCCCGATGATGGATTTCTTCAGCCGCCGCTTGGATCCAGACTTCAGCCCGAGGATGGACGTCACTCTTCAGCCCCCCGCTTGGGCTTGGATCAACACTTCCGAGGACCGATCGGTGAACCTGGTATGGTGAAGATAAGGTAGGAAGATCTTCAGGGGCATAGTGTTAGGTTTATTTAAGGGGGGTTTGGGTTAGATTAGGGGTATGTGGGTGGTAGGTTGTAATGTTGGGGGGGGGTATTGTATGTGTTTTTTTTACAGGCAAAAGAGCTGAATTATTTGGGGCATGCCCCGCAAAGGGCCCTGTTCAGGGCTGGTAAGGTAAAAGAGCTTTGAACTTTTTTAATTTAGAATAGGGTAGGGCATTTTTTTATTTTGGGGGGCTTTGTTATTTTATTAGGGGGCTTAGAGTAGGTGTAATTAGTTTAAAATTGTTGTAATATTTTTCTAATGTTTATAAATATTTTTTTATTTTTTGTAACTTAGTTCCTTTTTATTTTTTGTACTTTAGTTAGTTTATTTCATTGTATTTATTTGTAGATATTGTATTTAAATAATTTATTGATAGTGTAGTGTTAGGTTTAATTGTAGATAATTGTTGGTATTTTATTTAATTAATTTATTGATAGTGTAGTGTTAGGTTTAATTGTAACTTAGGTTAGGATTTATTTTACAGGTAATTTTGTAATTATTTTAACTATTTTAGCTATTAAATAGTTCTTAACTATTTAATAGCTATTGTACCTGGTTAAAATAAATACAAAGTTGCCTGTAAAATAAATATTAATCCTAAAATAGCTATAATATAATTATAATTTATGTTGTAGCTATATTAGGGTTTATTTTACAGGTAAGTATTTAGCTTTAAATAGGAATAATTTATTTAATAAGAGTTAATTTATTTCGTTAGAATAAAATTATATTTAATTTATGGGGGTGTTAGGGTTAGGGTTAAAATTAGCTTTAGGGGTTAAAAAATTTATTAGAGTAGCGGTGAACTCCGATCGGCAGATTAGGGGTTAATACTTGAAGTTAGGTGTCGGCGATGTTAGGGAGGGCAGATTAGGGGTTAATACTATTTATTATAGGGTTATTGAGGCGGGAGTGAGGCGGATTAGGGGTTAATAACTTTATTATAGTAGCGGTGAGATCCGCTCGGCAGATTAGGGGTTAATAAGTGTAGGCAGGTGGAGGCGACGTTGAGGGGGGCAGGTTAGGGGTTAATAAATATAATATAGGGGTCGGCGATGTTAGGGGCAGCAGATTAGGGGTACATAAGGATAACGTAAGTAGCGGCCTTTTGCGGTCGGCAGATTAGGGGTTAATTATTGTAGGTAGCTGGCGGCGCCGTTGTGAGGGGCAGGTTAGGGGTTAATAAATATAGGGGTCGGCGGTGTTAGGGGCAGCAGATTAGGGGTACATAAGTATAACGTAGGTGGCGGTCAGCAGATTAGGGGTTAAAAAAATGTAATCGAGTGGCAGCGATGTGGGGGGACCTCGGTTTAGGGGTACATAGGTAGTTTATGGGTGTTAGTGTACTTTAGAGTACAGTAGTTAGGAGCTTTATAAACCGGCGTTAGCCCAGAAAGCTCTTAACTACTGACTTTTTTCTGTGGCTGGAGTTTTGTCGTTAGATTTCTAACGCTCACTTCAGACACGACTCTAAATACCGGAGTTAGAAAGATCCCATTGAAAAGATAGGATACGCAATTGACGTAAGGGGATCTGCGGTATGGAAAAGTCGCAGCTGAAAAGTGAGCGTTAGACCCTTTCCTGACTGACTCCAAATACCGGCGGTAGCCTAAAACCAGCGTTAGGAGCCTCTAATGCTGGTTTTGACGGCTACCGCCAAACTCTAAATCTAGGCCATAGTATTTTTCACATATCGGCTTAGCCGAGTAGCTTTCCAGTTGCCATAGTGATCTATAACGTGGAACGTCACCATGTGATCCCTGAGACTTCCGGTTTTGAGCTAGCGGCGCCATGGGTGGGGATGCTGGGTTTAAAGCTTGGTAAGTCGCTTTGTTTGTATGCTGGTTGGTATGAGGACCAGGGAGACCTTGAAACGTCACTTTAATAAAGAAACTAATTCTACATTTTTAAAACCCGGTGAGTGCCTTTCTTTCTGGACATTATATACTGTATGTATATATATATATATATATATATATATATATATATATATATATATATATATATATATATATATATAAATAAATATATATTGTAGAGACTGGTGCACTCTCACGAACAGGTATCCTAATGCCAGGGTGCTGAATGCAGGTACGGATATAGAAGACAGCACTCACTGGTCTTGAAAATAGCAGTAACTGCTTTTTATTTAAGTAAAATAAAAAACAGTTATTGCTATTTTCAAAACCAGTGAGTGCTGTCTTCTAAATTCTATATCCTATATTATAAAAGACAAGAGTTTGTCTGAAGCCGTCGAGAGAGAGAGAGAGAGAGAGAGAAATGAATATGAATATTAAATATAACACAACACGGCCCGTGTGAACGGGCTTTAGGACTAGTATATATATATATATATATATATATATATATATGTACATATAAAGTCTGCAATATACTTTTGTTATTCATTTTGACCCCTTTTCATGTAATGAAAGCACAGAACACTGTTATATTCCACAGAGCCATTGGCTGCACACTCTAGTGACCTATTTATAACTGTACCTAATTGGCCACAGCAGAGAAGGTAAAACAAATAGTATGAAACAAGAAATTACACTAGCTTTTATTATTATTATTATTTATAGGTGTTGCATCTGTAAATGTTACAACTCACAATGAATATGACAAATTAAAGCATACCAATAGGCCTTATTCGAAATCTAGGAGTCAAAAATGTAGGGGCAGGGGGCGGAGCTAACCGCCATGCTGACTGGAAGCACAGTGAAGGAGCTCTGTCATAAAATAAGCAGCTTTGGGTGAATAATTTATGATCCTGGCAGAAATCTCCACTTGTGAAATCGTATTTGACTGTCTAACCACAGGCAGAGCAGGCATATATGAAAATTCTGTCGTTTGGGACTTTCAAGACCTGTGGAGGACGGTAGATTGAACAGTGTGCGGCCTATAATACTCCCCAGCTTCCCCCCCCCCCCCTGTGAACGGGGGTAATTCAGTTCATCATGGCTATTTCAGTGAGTGGGAACGTATACACTGCTCTATATTCCCTCTTGAAGGATTATGAGCAGCAGATTTGGGATAGATTTGACAGACTGGACGCGCATATACAGAGGAGAAGGCCTTGGGAGGAGCCCACTAAGGAGGCAGCAGGCCCGACACCTCCCGCGGTGTCCGGCAACCGAGTGTATCTGGATAAAGCAGAGCAAACTGCGCAATTGTTAGAGTCCCCAGCTGGGGGATGTGAGCACATCCATCGGTCGAAAGTGGTGCCAGAGAAGAACGTGTTTGTACCTGGGGACGCTGTCCCGAGTTTGGAGCTGTTCAGGCAGGCCGAGGCAACACCATGTGGGGCTGACCGGCTGGAGAGATTTCCGGTTACTTTGCAAACAGCGACGAACTGGATGACTGATCCTCACCTAGACCATAGCGATGGGCAGGTAGTCCCCTGCAGAGAAGAGGCTAAACTTCCGCCCCGAGTGCTACCCTTAATGGGAATGCAGGGTAAGGTGTCCATAAAATTGAGCGCTCTACAAGAACTAAAATTCACCTACCCCAGTTTGGCGCAACTAGATCTACGTGGGATCCCACTGGAACACTGGCTCTTTGGGACACCAGGTCACCTTTTCCAGTCTGCTTACCACCACCTTGATTGGGGCCTAACATTACGCTGGGGGTCTATCTGCGGGACATTATCACTCTGCCCGATTGGTGTGGGATAAGTACTCCATTAGATGACCTGCTGGTCTCCACTTTACCTAGCCCTTGTCCCCTAGTTGTTCTGTTGGCGATGTTACCTTACTAAGTATTACCTTTCCTCCCCTTTTTATGCACCTGTTATTACGTGACTTGCAACCAGTTTTTCTTGCTTATGTGACTTAGATCTGTACTAATAATTGCACTACTTATTAGATATTACCTTTTAAGATATACATTATTGTTATTAATATTGGGGTCAGGGGGGAGTTACAGTGTGTAGTGAGTTCATTGGGATTGTGCATATGAGCGGTTATGTCTGTCATAGAGCGCTTTTTTCCACTATCCTATATAATTACGCTGGTGGTTACTCTGACCGCGCAGCCTTATACTTCTCCAGCGCTTATAATATGAAATGTGTATTTAATCTGACTACACGCGCAGCTAGGATGTGGTATCTATGAATTCACCTATATAGGGCTAGCTCTCTGCTGGCTGCGAGTGTACCCTGGCATAGAAGGGCCCACTATTGACTACGATATGATTAGCTGGGGATATCCCCTACTCTCTACATAAAGCAAAGAGGCATACATGCCTGACCCCATAAGCCCGCATAGGATACAGGTTCAGTTCAAGTAGTGTACTGATTCAATCCTCTAATCCCTGATAGTATGTAAACATGAACACCACCTGGAATAGCACGTATCAGTTACTACTGGTATCTACTTTTTGGCAGAGTTATGCAGTCTCTGCCCTGCCCAAAGAGTCTTAAACTTGCTCTTTGGGTCCTACAAAAACATCAATTTATACTTAAAGTCATTAGGTATATATCAGCTGTGAAAAGTGAATTCTCTAGATAGTTTGTATGTGAAACATGTCATAAATTGAATACCGTATGTGCTCTATTGCTTTGAACTTGTCTTTGTGAACTAATAACTACATTTTGTCTGACAAAATAATAAGTCTAGATGTTAAAAAAGCAATTTGTGTCTACCACTGGACGTTAGCAAATAGGTCCTATTCGAGGACCGGGACGGCAATGTAGACACAACGGAACCTATACGCAATTAAATTTAAAATGAGGTACAGAGGACTAAGGCTTGAGGATAGCTATCTTGTTGGCTTTTCTGTGTTTAATCCTCCTTATAGTTATGTTTATCAAAATTATTAGTGCTTGTGTCATGCTGATTCATAAGAATGTATTACTGTTTCTCTGTAAACTTGTGTTACCTCAATAAAAACAAAAATATAAAAAAAAAAAAAAAAAAATGTAGGGGCAGCCAAGAGTGTGTATATATACCAATGCATGTGTGTGTGTGTATATATATATATATATATATATATATATATATATATATAGTACATATGTGTGTGTGTGTGTGTGTATATATATATATATATATATATATATATATATATAAAAGGTATATACTGTATATTAGGATATCCTGATCCCCTGTTACTGGTACTGTAATATGGGACAGACCCCACAGCACTTCAGCTAACACACAGTATATATAGTATATAAGGATGCCTTGCAATCCCACAACACTTCAGCAGGTACTTACTGACAGCTTAGAGGAAACAGTGCTGCTAGGCCCTCCCAAGTGGCTGATCTCCGTTGGCCGCAAATGGATTATGCAACCTTTGGGACCTTGGAAGTTCCACCACTGCTAAAATGTAAAAAAATCACAATGTTGCTGCTCCAATCGGTTGCCTAGCTTGCCTTATGCAAGCGCCGAGCCTGCTTCTAAGGGCAATGCCCAATCAAAAGCCCTCTTTTATAGGATAGGCTTTTGTTTTGTTTTTTTACTTAGGGTTTTTTTTTAACATAGGCCTTTTTTTATTTGGACAAAAGAGCTATGTTCACTTTAGGGCACTGCCCTACCGAATGCCCTTCTAAGGGCAATGCCCAACCAAATGCCCTTTTTTAAATTTTACATCTTTATTGTCAGGAAGAAAGACAAGAGACATTATATCTAATTCATCATATTCCTAGTTTGGCTATACATATTTTCATATTCATTACAACAGTCTCAGAACCTCTTATCATGTTTGATAAAGTTTTATAACTCTGTCTCAAACAGCGTGTAAAAGAATTAGAGGGTGAAACAACTTCTCTCAACAGAGTGTATATCCATCTGGCTTTTCCAATGTACTTCCACCATTACTGAAATCTCTGATAGTCTATAGAGTCCAAGGAAAAGCTCCTATCTACTGAAGTTGTCTTCAAGCGTAGAAAATATATGAGGCCCTGTTTATTTTCCTGAGGTAGGAACGTTATCATCCATATTCTTCTTGTCGAGCAGAGAGAGAACCATCAAATTGAATCAAAGAAGTATATATGTTTCCCATAAATGGACTAGTGGCAATGAGTCTAGGAGAGTTCCCCTATTGTGGTTGTAGATACTGAAAGACTTAAATCTCCCTTATCTCACTTCTATCTCTATTCATGATCCAGTGGATCCAAATCTTTTGGAATTGTGTCGTGTTATCTTGCATCCAAAAGGCAGATTCTGACATGGCATATATATTATCTAACCTATTAATCACTTCCGACCAGGTTAGTGAACTGGTTCTCCAGTGTTTGGCTATACATATCCTTGTGACTGTACAAAGTATATTTTTATGTATATATTGGTAGCTAAGTTTAAGGATTCATCTGAGACATGCAAAAGGGCTTGCACCAAGGTTGTTTTTTTTTAATGGGCAAAAGAGCTGAAATAACTTTAGGGCAATGCCCTACCAAATGCCCTTTTCAAGGCAATTTTTACAGTAAGTTTCTTTAGATACACTTTTTTTTTGGGGGGGGGGACTTTTATTGTAGAATGGGGTTGTATTTTGTTTTGGAAAGAGCTTTAGGGCTATATCTATAGTAATGTTTAGTGTTAGTATAGGCGTTTTTTTATTTTGAGGTGTTTTTTTTTTTTTAAAGGGGACTTTAGTTTTAGGATAGGTATAACTGTGGGGGTTTTATTTTTGGTAGTGTTTTTTTTTTGGTAATTTTTTTTTAATTTTGTGTAATTTTAGTGTTTGTTATATTGTGTAACTTAGGGGGTTTGATTAGGGGTCTTGGTGGGTTAGCTGTTAGGTAGTTAAGTAGTGTAGGGCTAGTTTGTGTTTGGGGTTGTGGTGGTTTAGGGATTAATAGATTAGGGGGTGTTTAAATTGGGATTTGTGGTGGTATAAGGGTGAATAGGTTAGAAAAAATTTGTGTGAGGGTTGTGGCGGTATATTGGTTAATAGGTTAGCAAATTTATTGCAGTGGGCTATTGACAATATAGGAGTTAATAGGTTAGGAAGTTTATTGTGGTGGGCTATTAGCGGTATATGGGTTAATAAATTAGGAAGTTAGTTGCGGTGGGTTTTTAGCAGTTTAGGGGTTAATAAGTTAGGAAGTTTATTGCATTGGGCTATAAGTGGTTTAGGGGTTAATAGGTTAGGAAGTTTATTGCTGTGGGCTATTGGCGGTATAGGGGTTAAGCAGTGTAGGGTTAGTTTCCTGTGGTGGGTCGGTTTAGACATATTTATTAGGTTGTGTGCTATTAATTTAAAAGGGATTCTTTACTTTACATCGCCTATGTCGGTGCCATTTATGCTTGGAATATTTCATCGCTACTCATTGCAATGTATAGTAAAACGCCACTCTGCAATGCTGCCCTTAAAGAGTAATGTCCGCACTTTTGAATATTTCGCCGACATTCTCAACATCACGTTGGATCCCTTTTAAATATATCTCCGCCTCGAAGCACTTTCAATAATCAGGGCCTAAATGGCTAGGTGAAGCTTCTAAATTGATACATTTCTTTATCTAGCCATAGGGACAGAAAGACTGCTCCAAAAAATCTATCTAGAGGCAAATTGGAGGGAAGAATTGTCATATATATATATATATATATATATATATATATATATATATATATATATACAGTATATATATATATATATACAGTATATATATATATATATATATATATATAACAATCATTTTAGGATTGTGCCAGCAGATGGCACCATAGGGTTTAGAGGTTTAGACTACTTAAAAAGGCTTCCAATTACTTTAAAGGATGCTGATCTCTATAAAGCTGTTCACATGTTATGAGGAACATATTTTAGAGCTTATTGTGTCTATGTGCAAGCTGCTTCCAAAGGCCACTCGGAAGAGGGGAATCCTCACATTGTTCATGTGAGTCTCTCTTTCCCCATTTAAAAGAGCAACACAGGGTAATGTGTGCATGTACTGCTTCAACACAAAGTAGATTGAGGCCCATAAAGGGCCAGATTATGAGTGGAGCACTAACAGTTATGCTCAACAAGTTGTAAGTAAACGTGATCACTTAAGCGCAATTGATATTGCGTCCTCATAGCTCTGGTTAACTGTTTTGTGAAACAAAAACGTGTCACAAAACACAACATCAAAAATACATTATAAAGTACAGTTACACTCATAATAACACTGATAAAAATGATTTAAAAAAAATATTGTTTAAAAAGTTGTAAGGGCTCAAAGATATGAGGTCTCAGGTGTTAGGAAAAGAAAGGCAGACAAAGGGCTTTAAAATAGAGATACATACATATATACATGTCTAAAGATGTTTATGTATGTATGTGTGTGTATGTGTGTCTATTTATGTATACATAAGTATTTATACGTCTATATATGTATTTACAGTCATATATAGATATATAAATACATATGTGCGCACATATAGACATATATATATATATATATGTGCATTGGAGCCCTTTGCAGTTAAGTAGTTGAAAACATGAAAAAGCATATTATGCCATATTCATATTTAATAAAGTGTTATATTGTGTATTTACTGTACATATTTCACATTCCAATGTTCCGCACATAGCAGATTGTGTTCTATGTATTTATAAATAGATATTCCTATATATATCTGTATATGTCTATACCTGTGTATAAATATATATGTGTGTAAAATACCATCAGATATATGTAGAAATATGTATGTATGCCATCACTAATTCCCTACGATGGTTATTTATGTTGTTACATAATTTTATTTCATTCATATTTTATGTATTTTTTTCCTTTAGGAATTTGGAAATCTTATTGTACTTTTTTGTTTTGTTTTTCTCTTTCTCTTCCTTTTTTGTCTTTTTTTTTTTACTTATTCGGAACAAGCAAGTTGACTATAATGAAAAGGTTGTCATATTTTTCCTCTCTGAATTGACTCAGATGGAATTTTCTTCTTTATTATTTCTTTTTCAGCCGCATGTCATTGTATTGAGCTATTAATGTATCATTGTAAAGTTTCACTAAAAATTATAAAAATAAGTAAATATGTATTTATGAATAAATAGAACATATTCTTCTATGTGAAGAACATTGGAATGTAAAATATAATTTTTTTATGTAGGGTTAGACCGCTGCTCCATAACTTGTCCGCCTGCTCTGAGGCTGCGGACATCAATCCGTCTGATGCTATACGATCGGGCTGATTGACACCCCCTGCTAGTGGCCGATTGGCCGCGAATGTAAAGGGTACGGCATTGCACAAGCAGTTCATAAGAACTGCTTGTGCAATGATAAATGCAGGCAGAGTATGCTGTCGGCATTTATCAATGTGTGGCGGACATGATACGCTACATCGTATCATGTCCGCCCACACTGTAATAAATTGGCCCCTAAGTGCAGCTGAACCTCTTCCCTTGATTTACTGCTGGACAGTGATGCGTCTCACAAACATAAAAACAAAATATGGTTTTGCTTCAATAGCAGAACATCTGTTATAAAAAAACTGCCCTTTTCTTGCTGCAACAAAGAAAACAATTGCTTTTGTGTCTGTTGAAACTAGTAAAATACTAATTCAATGCATGATAATTTGGTCTGAAAAATCTAAATAAAGAAGACATCTCTTTTAAACAGAGATGTAACTTATTGCTCGGTTTAACATGCTGCAGGTTTTCTGGCAGAGAGATACAGCCATCGTGTAGGCTGCATGAATAAAGCCTTGTGCATGGGGCGGTGGCTGATGTAATGACAGTGCGTCTGTTTTCATGTGGTTTCTGGGCCTAGGTTATGTGGGGTTAGTTGCTTTCGCTCCTGCACATCCTCCAGCTGTTCTCCTCCCACAATGGTATCGTTCTGTACAGCTGTACCGTGCGTTCCCCAAACCTAAAGTGCTGGTTACAATGATTATAGCTTGCAAAGCCAATGTCAGCTCTTTTATGGTAGTTCAGTCTTATAATCTCCTGACTCCAACCTTGTGTAATGCAGAGGTCAAAGGTAAAACAATTAAAAGGAGCCAAGAGTATTTCATTCTTCTATACTACAAAACCAATAATAAGTGCTTGTCAGCGTGATTTGTATACTCATATACTAATGAGTGTGTATTGTAGTAAAAGCTTTTTTCAATATATGGCTTCCCAATAAACAGCAATGCTTATCCTTTTACAACAGTGATTATATTATTATATGCAAAGCTTTACTACACTTTCAACTCTCCGAAAGGTTATTATTTTCATATATAAGTGCTGCGAAGTTGTGTAGCATTGGGTACATGATTATGGGTACATAGTGACTAATAGTAAAAAAAGGAAGGGACATACAAATAAAGCGCGAGTGCTGATCACAAGATCTTACCATCTACAATAGGTTTGTTTTCTATTGTTTTGCATAATCAGGGCCTGAAAGAGCTATAGCATTTACATGAGATATTCATGGGAATACATGTTGAATAAATAAATATAGGTTTATGCGATAAAGGTCAATAATATTTGATAAAGGAGACCCAGCTCTCACACAAACAAATAGCAATATTCGGGGGTGCACTTTAAAGCAAAACATACCCTCCAGGAAAGGTACTCACTGGTTTACCACAGCAAACTTTCATAATGTGACATTATAATACTTAGATAAGCTCAGGAGCAGCAATACATTACTGGGACCACCTAGCAGAACACATGGTGTGAGCCAATGACGAGTTTCACTGCTTGCTGTTACACACTCAAGTCCATGTCAGAAGCGCTGCTGCAAGACTGTCACATTTGAGAGGCTGTGCCTGTTCCACAGCATGGATCCTGGAGGGTAAGACCGTTTTTTATATATACACTTTAAAATGCTATGCAGGTTCACAGTGTGGCTCCTTTATACCTCGATAGGATCAAGGGTTAATATCTCCTTCAGGGAGATTATTTGAACAGCTGGGGGTATTATGTCTGCTTAATGTGAGAGGTTTTTTTGGGCTCATAGACTGTGTGTTTTTTGGCTTGGAACAAACAGGTTTCACTTTAGTTTTTGAAGTGTTGCGTAGCTCATAATAGCTTAGCGCCCTTTTTCATAGCTGGGGAAGTCCTGTCTTACACACCACGTGACCGGGTGCGGTCTCTTTCATTTCCTAAGATCCTGCTTCAGACTTTATTCCTGAGGAGAGCGGTTTCACTGTTAGCTGTCTCGATCTAGGAGGTGGTGAGTGCCCCAGCCTTTGGGAGTATTAAGGTGCTGTTTTTTTTGTTTTTGTTTTTAAAAAAAGCGTTTCTTTTTCTTTGTCCTTCTGTGGGTATATACAAAGCTATGGCAGACTCAGATACTACATTAGCAGGTTCTGTTCCTTCTGTACTGATGAATAATTCCTGTTGTGAGGATGCTTTGGTTTGCCGCCTGCTCAATTTTGTTCCATTTGCCTAAACACTGTTCTAAAGTCTAAGAAGGGAGACAAGCCTGCTAATACTCATAGTGGTATTAGTCCTTCTGAGTCGTCTACTCCGCCTGTTACTTCGGAAGGTTTTAGCGGCTCTGGATGATTGTGACCCTATTGTAATACCACCAGAGAAATTGTGTAAGATGGAAAAATATCTAGAGGTACCTACTTACACTGATGTTTTTCCGGTTCCTAAAAGAATTTCGGAAATTATAAAAAAGGAATGGGATACACCAGGTATACCGTTTTCTCCCCCTCCTAATTTTAAGAAAATGTTTCCCATATCAGACACCATTCTGGACTCGTGGCAAACGGTCCCTAAGGTAGAGGGAGCGATATCTACCCTGGCTAAGCGTACAACTATACTCATTGAGGACAGTTGTGCTTTCAAAGACCCTATGGATAAAAAATTAGAGGGTCTTCTAAAGAAATTATTTATTAAGCAGGAGTTTCTTTTACAACCTATGGCTTGCATTGTTCCAGTAACTCTTTGCTTTTTTTGCAAGTTATAGGGCAATAAATACAACTAGCACTTTGATTTCAGAGATTTCAGGATTTCAGGAATCTCTGAATATCCCTTGACATGTATATATTTTTTTTTAGAAGACATACCAAAGTATTGATATAGGCCCATTTTGGTATATTTCATGCTACCATTTCACCACCAAATGCGATCAAATACAAAAAATCGTTTACTTTTTCACAAATTTCTTCACAAACTTTTGGTTTCTCACTGAAATAATTTACAAACAGCTTATGCAGTTATGACACAAATGGTTGTAAATTCTTCTCTGGGATCCCCTTTCTTCAGAAATAGCAGACATATATGGCTTTGGCATTGCTTTTTGGTAATTAGAAGGCCGCTGAATGCCACTGCGCACCACACGTGTATTATGCCCAGCAGTGAAGGGGTTAATTAGGGAGCATGTAGGGAGCTTTTTGGGGTAAAATTAGCTTTAGTGTATTGTAGTAAACAACCCAAAGTAATGATCTAGGCCCATTTTGGTATATTTCATGTAACCATGTCACAGCCAAATGCAATCAAATAAAAAAAAAAGTTACATTTTTCACAATTTTAGGTTTCTCACTGAAATCATTTACAAACAGCTTGTGCAATTATGGCATAAATGGTTGTAAATACTTCTCTGGGATCCCCTTTGTTCAGAAATAGCAGACATATATGGCTTTGGCGTTGCTTTTTGGTAATTAGAAGGCTGCTAAATGCCGCTGCGCACCACACGTGTATTATGCCCAGCAGTGCAGGGGTTAATTAGGGAGCTTGTAGGGTTAATTTTAGCTTTAGTGTAGTGTAGTAGACAACCCAAAGTATTGATCTAGGCCCATTTTGGTATATTTCATGCCACCATTTCACCGCCAAATGCGATCAAATAAAAAAAAAAATTCCCTTTTTCACAAACTTTAGGTTTCTCACTGAAATTATTTACAAACAGCTTGTGCAATTATGGCACAAATGGTTGTAAATGCTTCTTTGGGATCCCCTTTGTTCAGAAATAGCAGACATATATGGCTTTGGCGTTGCTTTTTGGTAATTAGAAGGCCCCTAAATGCCTCTGCGCATCACACATGCTTTATGGCTAGCCGTGAAGGGGTTAATTAGGTAGCTGGTAGGGAGCTTGCAGGGTTAATTTTAGCTTTAGTGTAGAGATCAGCCTCCCACCTGAAACATCAGACCCCCTGATCCCTCCCAACAGCTCTCTTCCCTCCCCCACCCCACAATTGTCCCCTCCATCATAAGTACTGGCAGAAAGTCTGCCAGTACTAAAATAAAAGGTATATTTGTTTTTTTTGTGTGTTTTTTTTTTTTTTTTATATATTTTATTTATAAACCAAAACATTATTCAAAAACAGAGAGAATACATTTGTTATCTTGTACAAAAGAAAAAGAGAAAAATTTGAAGGCTAAAAAAAACAAAAACAAAAAACAAAACAATCAAGACACAAAGTGGCCTGATGGCCTTGCTTAGATTGTACAATATTATGTTAATTCTGCTTAACATACATGCTTTAAAATTGTATTTAGTACTATTCAAAATATTGTTACGACTTATTCATACGTCTCTGAAAAATGCCTTCAATCCCTTCCCCTTCCCTCCCCCCACTTGTGTAGAAAAAAAAAACCCTACCATATACCCCCTCCTCATGCCTACCAGTTTCCTAGCAAAACTATTTCTGGATTTTGAAAAGGGAAGATTATATGATTTATTTCTGTAGAAGAAAATATTTTTAGGAATACTGCCCAGTTATCGAAGAACCTTTTAATGTCCTGTTCGTTATCTATATTCGTGTCCCTTTGTTCTAATATGCATTGTTTCTTCATGCAGTTTTTAACTTCTTGGAGACTTGGAATTGACCGACTCTTCCATTTTTAAAAAATTAAGGCCTAGATTTGGAGTTTGGCGGTAGCCGTGAAAACCAGCGTTAGAGGCTCCTAACGCTGGTTTTAGGCTACCGCCGGTATTTGGAGTCACTCAAAATAGGGTCTAACGCTCACTTTTCAGCCGCAACTTTTCCATACCGCAGATCCCCTTACGTAAATTGCGTATCCTATCTTTTCAATGGGATTTTTCTAACTCCGGTATTTAGAGTCATTTCTGAAGTGAGCGTTAGACATCTAACGACAAAACTCCAGCCGCAGGAAAAAAGTCAGTAGTTAAGAGCTTTCTGGGCTAACGCCAGTTTATAAAGCTCTTAACTACTGTGCTCTAAAGTACACTAACACCCATAAACTACCTATGTACCCCTAAACCGAGGTCCCCCCACATCGCCGACACTCGAAAAAAAATTTTTAACCCCTAATCTGCCGACCGCCACCTACGTTATACTTATGTACCCCTAATCTGCTGCCCCTAACACCGCCGACCCCTGTATTATATTTATTAACCCCTAACCTGCCCCCCACAATGTCGCCTCCACCTGCCTACACTTATTAACCCCTAATCTGCCGACCACAAAGCGCCGCCACCTACGTTATCCTTATGTACCCCTAATCTGCTGCCTCTAACACCGCCGACCCCTATATTATATTTATTAACCCCTAATCTGCCCCCCTCAACGTCGCCTCCACCTGCCTACACTTATTAACCCCTAATCTGCCGACCGGACCTGAGCGCTACTATAATAAAGTTATTAACCCCTAATCCGCCTCACTAACCCTATAATAAATAGTATTAACCCCTAATCTGCCCTCCCTAACATCGCCGACACCTAACTTCAATTATTAACCCCTAATCTGCCGACCGAATCTCGCCGCTATTCTAATAAATGTATTAACCCCTAAAGCTAAGTCTAACCCTAATACTAACACCCCCCTAAGTTAAATATAATTTAAATCTAACGAAATTAATTAACTCTTATTAAATAAATTATTCCTATTTAAAGCTAAATACTTACCTGTAAAATAAATCCTAATATAGCTACAATATAAATTATAATTATATTATAGCTATTTTAGGATTTATATTTATTTTACAGGTAACTTTGCATTTATTTTAACCAGGTACAATAGCTATTAAATAGTTAAGAACTATTTAATAGCTAAAATAGTTAAAATAATTACAAATTTACCTGTAAAAGAAATCCTAACCTAAGTTACAAATAAACCTAACACTAGACTATCAATAAATTAATTAAATAAACTACCTACAATTACCTACAATTAACCTAACACTACACTATCAATAAATTAATGAAATACAATTGCTACAAATAAATACAATTAAATAAACTAGCTAAAGTACAAAAAATAAAAAAGAACTAAGTTACAAAAAATAAAAAAATATTTACAAACATAAGAAAAATATTACAATTTTAAACTAATTACACCTACTCTAAGCCCCCTAATAAAATAACAAAGCCCCCCAAAATAAAAAAAATTCCCTACCCTATTCTAAATTACTAAAGTTCAAAGCTCTTTTACCTTACCAGCCCTGAACAAGGCCCTTTGCGGGGCATGCCCCAAGAAATACAGCTCTTTTGCCTGTAAAAAAAAACATACAATACCCAAGCCCCCCAACATTACAACCCACCACCCACATACCCCTAATCTAACCCAAACCCCCCTTAAATAAACCTAACACTAAGCCCCTGAAGATCATCCTACCTTGTCTTCACCTCACCGGGTATCACACCGATCCGTCCAGAAGAGCTCCTCCGATGTCCTGATCCAAGCCCAAGCGGGGGCTGAAGAGGTCCATGATCCGGCTGAAGTCTTCATCCAAGCGGGGCATTCTATTGGCTGATCGGAACAGCCAATAGAATGCGAGCTCAATCTGATTGGCTGATTGGATCAGCCAATCGGATTGAACTTGATTCTGATTGGCTGATTCCATCAGCCAATCAGAATATTCCTACCTTAATTCCGATTGGCTGATAGAATCCTATCAGCCAATCGGATTTCGAGGGACGCCATCTTGGATGACGTCATTTAAAGGAACCGTCATTCGTCGTTCAGTCGTCGGCCAGGATGGATGTTCCGCGGTGGAGGTCTTCAGGATGCTGCCGCTTCGCTCCGGATGTATGCCGCTTGGATGAAGACTTCAATCCGATGGAAGACCTCTTCTGCCCCGCTTGGATGAAGACTTCAGCCGGATCATGGACCTCTTCAGCCCCCCGCTTGGGCTTGGATCAGGACATCGGAGGAGGACGGATCGGTGTGATACCCGGTGAGGTGAAGACAAGGTAGGATGATCTTCAGGGGCTTAGTGTTAGGTTTATTTAAGGGGGGTTTGGGTTAGATTAGGGGTATGTGGGTGGTGGGTTGTAATGTTGGGGGGCTTGGGTATTGTATGTTTTTTTTTACAGGCAAAAGAGCTGTATTTCTTGGGGCATGCCCCGCAAAGGGCCCTGTTCAGGGCTGGTAAGGTAAAAGAGCTTTGAACTTTAGTAATTTAGAATAGGGTAGGGCATTTTTTTATTTTGGGGGGCTTTGTTATTTTATTAGGGGGCTTAGAGTAGGTGTAATTAGTTTAAAATTGTTGTAATATTTTTCTTATGTTTGTAAATATTTTTTTATTTTTTGTAACTTAGTTCTTTTTTATTTTTTGTACTTTAGCTAGTTTATTTAATTGTATTTATTTGTAGCAATTGTATTTAATTAATTTATTGATAGTGTAGTGTTAGGTTAATTGTAGGGAATTGTAGGTAGTTTATTTAATTAATTTATTGATAGTCTAGTGTTAGGTTTATTTGTAACTTAGGTTAGGATTTCTTTTACAGGTAAATTTGTAATTATTTTAACTATTTTAGCTATTAAATAGTTCTTAACTATTTAATAGCTATTGTACCTGGTTAAAATAAATACAAAGTTACCTGTAAAATAAATATAAATCCTAAAATAGCTATAATATAATTATAATTTATATTGTAGCTATATTAGGATTTATTTTACAGGTAAGTATTTAGCTTTAAATAGGAATAATTTATTTAATAAGAGTTAATTAATTTCGTTAGATTTAAATTATATTTAACTTAGGGGGGTGTTAGTGTTAGGGTTAGACTTAGCTTTAGGGGTTAATACATTTATTAGAATAGCGGTGAGCTCCAGTCGGCAGATTAGGGGTTAATGTTTGAAGTTAGGTGTCGGCGATGTTAGGGAGGGCAGATTAGGGGTTAATACTATTTATGATAGGGTTAGTGAGGCGGATTAGGGGTTAATAACTTTATTATAGTAGCGCTCAGGTCCGGTCGGCAGATTAGGGGTTAATAAGTGTAGGCAGGTGGAGGCGACGTTGTGGGGGGCAGATTAGGGGTTAATAAATATAATATAGGGGTCGGCGATGTTAGGGCAGCAGATTAGGGGTACATAGGGATAATGTAAGTAGCGGCGGTTTACGGAGCGGCAGATTAGGGGTTAATAATAATATGCAGGGGTCAGCGATAGCGGGGGCGGCAGAATAGGGGTTAATAAGTGTAAGGTTAGGGGTGTTTAGACTCGGGGTACATGTTAGAGTGTTAAGTGCAGACGTAGGAAGGGTTACCGCATAGCAAACAATGAGGCTGCGTTAGGAGCTGAACGCGGCTTTTTTGCAGGTGTTTGGTTTTTTTTCAGCTCAAACAGCCCCATTGTTTCCTATGGGGGAATCGTGCACGAGCACGTTTTTGAGGCTGGCCGCGTCCGTAAGCAACTCTGGTATCGAGAGTTGAAGCTGCGTTAAAAATGCTCTACGCTCCTTTTTTGGAGCCTAAGGCAGCCTTTATGTGGACTCTCAATACCAGAGTTATTTTTATGGTGCGGCCAGAAAAAAGCCGGCGTTAGTTTTTCGGGTCGTTACCGACAAAACTCCAAATCTAGCCGTTAGTACCTAGTAGCAAGAATAGTAGAGGTTACAACTTTTTCACTGTTTTGTTTGCCAGGCTCTTTCTTTAGGCAGAGTATTATTTGATATAGTGTCAGAGAGAGAGGGGCTATTTTTAATACATTTTTTAACCAGTATTCCACTCTGAGCCAGAGATTCCTGATCTTTGGACAGTACCATAGCATGTGTAAAAAATCAGCTGCAAGATATGAAAATTTAGGGCATTTATTAAACCCTAAATTGGCACATCTATAGCCTTTCTCGGGGGTGAAATATGCCCTATAGAGAAGTTTGAAATGGGCTTCTCGCCATGTGGCAGAAAGTGTGTTCTGAACAACCTTTTTAATTGAAAGTTGGAGAGTTTGTAAGTCTACATTGTTCTGAGTAATTAGTGTGTTCCAATGCAGGGTCAGTTGTGATAATACAGAGGCACCTTTGATTAGACCTAAAAAGTAGTAACATGGTGTAATGGACATACGCCCACTCCTAATTAAAACCAGCCAGTCTTCCAGTTTACCCAGCCCCCAGATCCAGCCTTCTTCTTTGACTAATTTCAACCCAAAATGCCTTAATTGCAAGTAGGCGAAGAAGTCCTTGTTTGGTAGGTTGTATTCTGTTTTTAGTTCCTGGAATGATTTGATGCACTGTCTCTCTTTTTATCTATTATTTGGTGTACCTTATTTAGGCCGACAGAATCCTGAAGACCCCAGATTGAATACCTGCTTGAAACTTAGGGTTTCCTAATATCGGAAGGTAGGGAGAGACTTTGCTATTAGTTGACAGGAGTTTTGATATTTTGTGCCATGCTTTGAGCGGGTTGGAAATTGTTTTTAGTTTCTTGATTTCTGTCGGGATATCTTTTGGCTCTAGATGAATTAGTGCAGATAATAAATATGGATGACAAACATTAGATTCCTTGTGTGTTTTTTTTTTAAGCATATTTACATATGCTGCTGTGTAGGATCCCCCTTAGTCCCCAACCTCACTGATCCCCCACCAAACAGCTCTCTACCCCCTCAATATTGAGGCATCACTGCAATAACCGGAAAGCGACTGGAAGCGAGCAGGATCGCTTCCAGCTGCTTTCCAGACCGAGGACGTACAGGGTACATCCTCAGACATTAACTGTCATTTTTTAGAGGACGTACCCTGCACGTCCTCGATCATTAAGGGGTTAAAATCTAAAGTCTATTTAAATCATAAAATCAAATTTGCGGTTTCTTAGCTCCTCATATCGGCCTCACACAGGGTGTTGCTCATATCTGCATGACACAGGGTGTTACTCATATCTGCATGACACAGGGTGTTACTCATATATGCATGACACAGGGTATTCCTAATATATGCATGACACAGGGTGTTCCCCATATCTGCATGACACAGGGTGTTCCCCATATCTTCATGACACAGGGTGTTCCCCATATCTGCATTACACAGGGTGCTCCTCATATCTGCATGACACAGGGTGCTCCTCATATCTGCATGACACAGGGTGTTCCCCATATCTGCATGACACAGGGTGCTCCTCATATCTGCATGACACAGGGTGCTCCTCATATCTGCATGACACAGGGTGTTCCCCATATCTGCATGACACAGGGTGTTCCTCATATCTGCATAACACAGGGTGCTCCTCATATCTGCATGACACAGGGTATTCCTAGTATATGCATGACACAGGGTGTTCCCCATATCTGCATGACACAGGGTATTCCTAGTATATGCATGACACAGGGTGTTCCCCATATCTGCATGACACAGGGTGTTCCCCATATCTGCATGACACAGGGTGTTCCTCATATCTGCATGACACAGGGTGTTCCTCATATCTGCATGACACAGGGTGCTCCTCATATCTGCATGACACAGGGTATTCCTAGTATATGCATGACACAGGGTGTTCCCCATATCTACATGACACTGGGTGCTCCTCATATCTACATGACACAGGGTGTTCCTCATATATGCATGACACAGGGTGTTCCTCATATCTGCATGACACTGGGTGCTCCTCATATCTGCATGACGCAGGGTGTTCCTCATATCTGCATGACACAAGGTGTTCCTCATATCTGCATGACACAGGGTGTTCCTCATATCTGCATGACACAGGGTGTTCCTCATATCTGCATGACACAGGGTGTTCCTTATATCTGCATGACACAGGGTGCTCCTCATATCTGCATGACACAGGGTGCTCCTCATATCTGCATGACACAGGCTGTTCCCCATATCTGCATGACACAGGCTGTTCCCCATATCTGCATGACACAGGGTGCTCCTCATATCTGCATGACACAGGGTGTTCCCCATATCTGCATGACACAGGGTGCTCCTCATATCTGCATGACACAGGGTATTCCTAGTATATGCATGACACAGGGTGTTCCCCATATCTGCATGACACAGGGTGTTCCTCATATCTGCATGACACAGGGTGCTCCTCATATCTGCATGACACAGGGTGTTCCTCATATCTGCATGACACAGGGTGTTCCTCATATCTGCATGACACAGGGTATTCCTAGTATATGCATGACACAGGGTGTTCTCCATATCTGCATGACACAGGGTGTTCCTCATATCTGCATAACACTGGGTGCTCCTCATATCTACATGACACAGGGTCTTCCCCATATCTGCATGACACAGGGTGCTCCTCATATCTGCATGACACAGGGTGTTCCTCATATCTGCATGACACAGGGTGTTCCTCATATCTGCATGACACAGGGTATTCCTAGTATATGCATGACACAGGGTGTTCTCCATATCTGCATGACACAGGGTGTTCCTCATATCTGCATAACACTGGGTGCTCCTCATATCTGCATGACACAGGGTCTTCCCCATATCTGCATGACACAGGGTGCTCCTCATATCTGCATGACACAGGGTGCTCCTCATATCTGCATGACACAGGGTATTCCTAATATATGCATGACACAGGGTGTTCCCCATATCTGCATGACACAGGGTATTCCTAGTATATGCATGACACAGGGTGTTCCCCATATCTGCATGACACAGGGTGTTCCTCATATCTGCATGACAAAGGGTGCTCCTCATATCTGCATGACACAGGGTGTTCCTCATATCTGCATGACACAGGGTGCTTCTCATATCTGAATGACACAGGGTATTCCTAGTATATGCATGACACAGGGTGTTCCTCATATATGCATGACACAGGGTGTTCCTCATATCTGCATGACACTGGGTGCTCCTCATATCTGCATGACGCAGGGTGTTCCTCATATCTGCATGACACAGGGTGTTCCTCATATCTGCATGACACAGGGTGTTCCTCATATCTGTATGACACAGGGTGTTCCTCATATCTGCATGACACAGGGTGCTCCTCATATCTGCATGACACAGGGTGATCCTCATATCTGCATGACACAGGGTGTTCCTCATATCTGCATGACACAGGGTGTTCCTCATATCTGTATGACACAGGGTGTTCCTCATATCTGTATGACACAGGGTGTTCCCCATATCTGCATGACACAGGGTGTTCCCCATATCTGCATGACACAGGGTATTCCTAGTATATGCATGACACAGGGTGTTCCCCATATCTGCATGACACAGGGTGTTCCCCATATCTGCATGACACAGGGTATTCCTAGTATATGCATGTGATAACCAAAAGTTATCTAATAGTGTGATGATTTAAATATGGAAAAATAAAGGTTTTGTTGCTCTTTTCTTAAAATAAGCAAGAGAAAATGATTTATTAAACTTACTTATTTAAGGTGAGTCATTAATTTTGTAATTGATTGAATATTATGAAACTTCACTAAGGTATGAATATATAAATATTCAGGAAAGATTATGAGTAACTGAGATTTAAGTTCAGAGAAAGTCATATGTGTTACAATATTATGCAACAGTAAATGCTGATTAAAGCAGATAAAGCAAAGCAAAGGATAAGACTGCTTGATAAAGTAAAGGTAATTTCTTCACGCACTCACACTTTCACGCAATAAAATATATACACAGTCCAGACATACTAGCTTGAATCCCAAACCGCAATCTACTGAGTCAGATGAGAATCACAATAAAGGTTATAGGTATCTCCAATAACAAACAATGGTGTTTAAGGTTTAACCTTTATGAATGAATAAATTGTAGCGTGGAGAGCGGTACTTATCTTAACAGTAGCGGTGGTAAGAAGCGTGGGGAGCGGTAATGCCTTTTGGATATAAAGGCTGAGAGGTAAGTTGCAGCTCTTAGGTTCAGCGTCTGTTTGGTGTGAGCGCGACTTCGGCGTGGTGAAAGAAGTTCCGTTTGGCGGATGAATCCGGAAGATGGTCCCGGTCAGGATAGAGGCAAAAGTAGATACCCAGCGGGTATCGAAGGCGAAGTAAAAGACCTGAAGGTTAAGCAACAAATGCACAATGTGGTAGTAGCTCCACAGAGGAGCAAGGAGAAGTGAAAAACAGCTTCAATTTTCAGGCCCTGATTAATGGGTAAGCACTTCCTTAAATAGGAAGGAAGTGCTAATGCAGGTTTTAGATTTAAAGGGATATCACATGCCCCCCTCCTCAGGGAATCACCCCTGGGGATTCTGCGTGAGGTTTAAGTGGATATTTCTTATGGAAGAACTTGATCAATCGGGGCGAATGGACTTCGGAATGAATGAGCCAGGAGTTTTCCTCAGGGCCGTAACCTTTCCATTTAATGAGATATTCCAGTTTATTTCTGTGTATCCTAGAATCCAGTATGGATTCAACCTCGAATTCTTCTTGATGATCAACCATAACAGGTGGTGGCGGAATAGAAGAAGGATGGTTTTTGGTTGGGAATGGTTTCAACAATGAGATATGGAAAGAAGGATGTATTTTGTAGTCTTTTGGCAGTTTAAGTCTAACCACATTGGAATTTATCACATGTTCTATTGGAAACGGACCCAAGAATTGATTCGCAAGTTTCTTGCTAGGAACTTTGAGTTTAAGATTTTTTGTTGAGAGAAGTACTAAGTCCCCAACCTTATAATCAGGACCCCTACGATGTTTTAAGTCATAGTATGATTTTTGATATTGTTTGGCTTCATGTAGATGTCTTTTCAGGACAGTTAACCTTTCGTGGAGGTTAGATGTAAATTCAGTAGCTGTGGGAGAGTTTACAGATTTGTTAGAGAGAGATATAGTGTTTGGGTGGTAACCATATGTTGCAAAAAAGGGAGAAGTTTTGATTGAAGTACTTATGGAATTGTTATATGTGAATTCGGCCATGGGAAGAAAAACGGTCCAATCATCTTGGAGATGTGATATGTAACATCGTAAGAATTGTTCTATGGTCTGATTAAGTCTCTCTGTGAGTCCATTAGTCTGGGGATGGAAAGCAGTGGTATAAAGGTGGTCAATCTTTAGCAATTTACACAGAGATCTCCAGAAGGATGAGGTAAATTGCGTTCCCCTATCTGTAATTATGTTGGAGGGTAAACCATGTAGTCTGACTATATGATCGATAAATACCTTAGCCGTAGTCATAGCTGAGGGTAATCCCTTAAGTGGGATAAAATGAGCTAGTCTGGTTAAATGGTCAATTATTACCATGATAGTATTATATTGTTGAGTGAGTGGGAGTTCAACAATAAAATCCATGGCTATGGTACTCCATGGTTTATCTGGGATAGGCAGAGGTGTAAGTAGACCAATTGGTCTCTTATGAACTAATTTATTTCGGGCACAATTTTCACATCCTGATACATAGTCATATATATATTTGTTCATGCCAGGCCACCAGAAATTACGTCGGGTTAGTTCAATGGTCTTTTTAATTCCAGGATGACCAGACATTGTATCATCATGGGTGTGTATGAGTATTGATGATCTCATGCTCTTGGGTATATACAATTGACTGTTATGATAGTACAATCCAGATTGAGAGTCTTTAACACAAGTTTGGTGGGGTATTGAATCTTGTTTTAAAGCCTTGTGAACCTCTTGTTCTATAGGTGTCAGGACGCCTATGATTTTTTCAGGAGGGATAGTAAAATTAGGTGGTTCATGAGTTAAGCTTTCGTTTATACGTGATAAAGCATCAGCCTTAGTATTTTGACTGCCTGGTTTGTAGGTAATTATAAAGTTAAAACGGTCTAAAAATAGAGACCATCTCGCTTGTCTGGCTGTCAAAGTCTTGTTCTTTTTTAAATATTCAAGATTCTTATGGTCAGTAAAAATAATGAATGGAAGTTTAGATCCTTCTAGGAGGTGTCTCCATTGTTCAAGGGCACTCTTTATTGCTAACAATTCTTTGTCCCCCACACTATAATTACTTTCTGCACTAGTTAAGGTTCTTGAATAAAATGCAATGGGGTGAATTTCCCCATTCTCAACTTGTTGTTGGGAGAGTACTGCTCCTATGCCAGTATTAGAGGCATCTGCTTCAAGTTGGAATTGGAGTTCAAAGTTGGGTAGTGATAAGATTGGTGCTGTAGAAAATAACTCTTTAAGTTTTTCGAAGGTTTCTTGAGCTTTTTGAGACCATTTAAATTTTTGATTAACACTAGTCAGTTGTGTCAGTGGTCTTACTATTGAAGAAAAGTTTTTAATAAACTTTCGATAAAAATTAGCGAAACCGATAAAGCGTTGTAACGCTTTTACAGTAGTGGGAGCTGGCCAATCTTTAATGGCGGACACTTTGTCAGGATCCATTTGTACATGGTTAGGAGTTATTATATAACCTAAAAATTTTATCTTAGAGACATGGAATACACATTTTTCTAATTTAGCATATAATTTGTGCTCCTTGAGACGGGTGAGTACCCATCTTACATGCTTTTCGTGATCAGAGGGTGTTTTGGAGTATATTAGAATATCATCTAAGTAAATTATAACACAGATGTCCATAAGGTCGTGGAATATTT
The DNA here is from genome assembly GCF_027579735.1 of Bombina bombina. Taxonomy (NCBI): domain Eukaryota; kingdom Metazoa; phylum Chordata; class Amphibia; order Anura; family Bombinatoridae; genus Bombina; species Bombina bombina. The sequence goes on from NC_069500.1 coordinate 1,145,267,581, forward strand.
CATTAATAAAATGCTGGAATGTTGCAGGAGCATTGCTTAAGCCGAAGGGCATTACATTATATTGAAAGAGCCCATAACGGGTTCTAAAGGCGGTTTTCCACTCATGACCTTCTTTCATACGGATAAGATTGTAAGCCCCCTTAAGATCAAGTTTTGAATAAATTGTAGCTTCGTTTAAACGTTCCAATAATTCGGGTATGAGGGGTAGAGGATACCTGTTTTTAACAGTAATTTCGTTTAAAGCTCTATAATCAATAATGGGTCTTATTGTACCGTCCTTATTGCGTACTAAGAACATTCCAGCAGCAGCTGGAGATGTTGAGTGGGATATAAAACCTTTTCGGAGATTGTCGTCTAAATAGGAACGTAAGTAAGTTCCTCTTGTGAAAGTGGGTATATTTTTCCGTGAGGAATTTGAGAGCCCGGTATCAGATCAATTGGACAATCAAACTCCCTATGAGGGGGGAGGTTTTCTGCCTCTTTTAGATCAAACACCTCTGCCAGATCCTGATAAATTTCTGGTAGTTCGGATTCAATAGCAGAGATTAACTGATATGGATAACATGTTTTTAAACAGAATGGTGATGCTAATGATACCTGTGGAGTGGACCAGTCAATGCTGGGGTTATGTTTTTTTAACCATGTAAAGCCAAAAATAAGTGTATGCATGTGGATGGAAATTAAGTCAAAAGTTAGATATTCAGTATGTCCATTGTCAGTTGTCACTAGTAAAGGTATCGTTTGATGAGTAATGGGACCATGTTGTATGAGGGAACCATCAATAAGTTTAACAGAGACTGGTTGTGCCTTGCAAACAGTAGGAATTTTATTTAAATCAACAAAAGATATATCGATATAATTTCCGGCTGCTCCAGAATCGATCAATGCATTAGACTGCATGTTTTTCTGATCCCACTGTAAAGAAAGGTTAAGAGTCAATTGAGGGTTTTGAGTGAAGTATAAAATATTATGTTTTGAATGAATCTTACCCTTCTTCTGCTTTTGAAGAATTGGGCAATTATTAACTGAGTGTTCTTTTTGCCCACAATATAAGCATAGATTCTCAGATCTGCGTCTGGCCTTTTCTTCAGGTGTTAAAGGTCCTTTTATGGCTCCAATCTCCATTGGGGTCTGATTAGAAGTACCCTTTTCCTGGTTGGGTGTGTAAAGATACGGACGTCTAGGTGGTACGTCACAGGTAGCTCTCTCAGCCTTCCTTTCACGTATTCGCCGATCCAGGGTAGTACTTAATTTCATCAGTCCATTCAGGGTTTCGTGCATCTCCAAACGGGACAACTCATCTTTTAACAATTCTGAAAGGCCCAGTCTGAACTGGTTCTTCAAACTAATTTCATTCCATTTAGAATCATCTATCCACATTTGGAATTCAGTAATATAATCTTCTATATTCCTCTTACCCTGTTTTAGGGATCTCAATTTCGTTTCTGCCGTCATCTGTGAATGAGAGTCCTCATATAAGGATGTCATGGCTAAAAAAAATTCTTCCAAGGAATCTAAGATTGGATGGTTATTCTCAAAATATCTATTAGCCCATGAGCGAGGCTCCCCCTGGAGGAAGGAGATGGTAGTACAAACCTTGATTCTCTCAGAGTGATAAGTTTTAGGCCTTAATGAAAAAAGTAATTTGCAAGCATTTTTAAAGTCTCTATATTCACTTCGTTTACCAGAAAAGGGTTGAGGATAGTTAATGTGAGGTTCAGGGACTTCTGAGCTCTTGGCTGGTAAACATTCTTTTACTAGAGTTTTAAGTGCTTTATTTTCTGATTGTACCTCAGTTAAGGCCCTGGCTAGATATTCTAATTTTTGATGGATGTTGGTGAATTCATTTTTTATTTCACTAGGATCCATCCTATATTTTACAGGTTATAACCTTATAGGCCTGAAAATTCTGTGATAACCAAAAGTTATCTAATAGTGTGATGATTTAAATATGGAAAAATAAAGGTTTTGTTGCTCTTTTCTTAAAATAAGCAAGAGAAAATGATTTATTAAACTTACTTATTTAAGGTGAGTCATTAATTTTGTAATTGATTGAATATTATGAAACTTCACTAAGGTATGAATATATAAATATTCAGGAAAGATTATGAGTAACTGAGATTTAAGTTCAGAGAAAGTCATATGTGTTACAATATTATGCAACAGTAAATGCTGATTAAAGCAGATAAAGCAAAGCAAAGGATAAGACTGCTTGATAAAGTAAAGGTAATTTCTTCACGCACTCACACTTTCACGCAATAAAATATATACACAGTCCAGACATACTAGCTTGAATCCCAAACCGCAATCTACTGAGTCAGATGAGAATCACAATAAAGGTTATAGGTATCTCCAATAACAAACAATGGTGTTTAAGGTTTAACCTTTATGAATGAATAAATTGTAGCGTGGAGAGCGGTACTTATCTTAACAGTAGCGGTGGTAAGAAGCGTGGGGAGCGGTAATGCCTTTTGGATATAAAGGCTGAGAGGTAAGTTGCAGCTCTTAGGTTCAGCGTCTGTTTGGTGTGAGCGCGACTTCGGCGTGGTGAAAGAAGTTCCGTTTGGCGGATGAATCCGGAAGATGGTCCCGGTCAGGATAGAGGCAAAAGTAGATACCCAGCGGGTATCGAAGGCGAAGTAAAAGACCTGAAGGTTAAGCAACAAATGCACAATGTGGTAGTAGCTCCACAGAGGAGCAAGGAGAAGTGAAAAACAGCTTCAATTTTCAGGCCCTGATTAATGGGTAAGCACTTCCTTAAATAGGAAGGAAGTGCTAATGCAGGTTTTAGATTTAAAGGGATATCACAATGCATGACACAGGGTGTTCCTCATATCTGTATGACACAGGGTGTTCCCCATATCTACATGACACAGGGTGTTCCTCATATCTGCATGACACAGGGTATTCCTAGTATATGCATGACACAGGGTGTTCCCCATATCTGCATGACACAGGGTGTTCCCCATATCTGCATGACACAGGGTGTTCCCCATATCTTCATGACACAGGGTATTCCTAGTATATGCATGACACAGGGTGTTCCTCATATCTGTATGACACAGGGTGTTCCTCATATCTACATGACACAGGGTGTTCCTCATATCTGCATGACACAGGGTATTCCTAGTATATGCATGACACAGGGTGTTCCCCATATCTGCATGACACAGGGTGTTCTTCATATCTGCATGACACAGGGTGTTCCTTATATCTGTATGACACAGGGTGTTCCTCATATCTGCATGACACAGGGTGCTCCTCATATCTGCATGACACAGGGTGATCCTCATATCTGCATGACACAGGGTGTTCCTCATATCTGTATGACACAGGGTGTTCCCCATATCTGCATGACACAGGGTGTTTCCCATATCTGCATGACACAGGGTATTCCTAGTATATGCATGACACAGGGTGTTCCCCATATCTGCATGACACAGGGTGTTCCCCATATCTGCATGACACAGGGTATTCCTAGTATATGAATGACACAGGGTGTTCCTCATATCTGTATGACACAGGGTGTTCCCCATATCTACATGACACAGGGTGTTCCTCATATCTGCAGGACACAGGGTATTCCTAGTATATGCATGACACAGGGTGTTCCCCATATCTGCATGACACAGGGTGTTCCCCATATCTGCATGACACAGGGTGTTCCCCATATCTGCATGACACTGGGTGCTCCTCATATCTGCATGACGCAGGGTGTTCCTCATATCTGCATGACACAGGGTGTTCCTCATATCTGCATGACACAGGGTGTTCCTTATATCTGCATGACACAGGGTGCTCCTCATATCTGCATGACACAGGGTGCTCATCATATCTGCATGACACAGGGTGCTCCTCATATCTGCATGACACAGGCTGTTCCCCATATCTGCATGACACAGGGTGCTCCTCATATCTGCATGACACAGGGTGTTCCCCATATCTGCATGACACAGGGTGCTCCTCATATCTGCATGACACAGGGTATTCCTAGTATATGCATGACACAGGGTGTTCCCCATATCTGCATGACACAGGGTGTTCCTCATATCTGCATGACACAGGGTGCTCCTCATATCTGCATGACACAGGGTATTCCTAGTATATGCATGACACAGGGTGTTCTCCATATCTGCATGACACAGGGTGTTCCTCATATCTACATAACACTGGGTGCTCCTCATATCTACATGACACAGGGTGTTCCTCATATCTGTATGACACTGGGTGCTCCTCATATCTGCATGACACAGGGTGCTTCTCATATCTGCATGACACAGGGTGTTCCAATTATCTGCATAACACAGGGTGTTCCTCATATCTGCATGACACAGGGTGCTCCTCATGTCTGCATGACAAAGGGTGCTCCTCATATCTGCATGACACAGGGTCTTCCCCATATCTGCATGACACAGGGTGCTCCTCATATCTGCATGACACAGGGTATTCCTAATATATGCATGACACAGGGTGTTCCCCATATCTGCATGACACAGGGTATTCCTAGTATATGCATGACACAGGGTGTTCCCCATATCTGCATGACACAGGGTGTTCCTCATATCTGCATGGCACAGGGTGCTCCTCATATCTGCATGACACAGGGTGTTCCTCATATCTGCATGACACAGGGTGCTTCTCATATCTGCATGACACAGGGTGTTCCCCATATCTGCATGACACAGGGTATTCCTAGTATATGCATGACACAGGGTGTTCCTCATATATGCATGACACAGGGTGTTCCTCATATCTGCATGACACTGGGTGCTCCTCATATCTGCATGACGCAGGGTGTTCCTCATATCTGCATGACACAGGGTGTTCCTCATATCTGCATGACACAGGGTGTTCCTCATATCTGTATGACACAGGGTGTTCCTCATATCTGCATGACACAGGGTGCTCCTCATATCTGCATGACACAGGGTGATCCTCATATCTGCATGACACAGGGTGTTCCTCATATCTGCATGACACAGGGTGTTCCTCATATCTGTATGACACAGGGTGTTCCCCATATCTGCATGACACAGGGTGTTCCCCATATCTGCATGACACAGGGTGTTCCCCATATCTGCATGACACAGGGTATTCCTAGTATATGCATGACACAGGGTGTTCCCCATATCTGCATGACACAGGGTGCTCCTCATATCTGCATGGCACAGGGTGCTCCTCATATCTGCATGACACAGGGTATTCCTAATATATGCATGACACAGGGTGTTCCCCATATCTGCATGACACAGGGTATTCCTAGTATATGCATGACACAGGGTGTTCCCCATATCTGCATGACACAGGGTGTTCCTCATATCTGCATGACACAGGGTGCTCCTCATATCTGCATGACACAGGGTGTTCCTCATATCTGCATGGCACAGGGTGCTTCTCATATCTGCATGACACGGGGTATTCCTAGTATATGCATGACACAGGGTGTTCCTCATATATGCATGACACAGGGTGTTCCTCATATCTGCATGACACTGGGTGCTCCTCATATCTGCATGACGCAGGGTGTTCCTCATATCTGCATGACACAGGGTGTTCCTCATATCTGCATGACACAGGGTGTTCCTCATATCTGTATGACACAGGGTGTTCCTCATATCTGCATGACACAGGGTGCTCCTCATATCTTCATGACACAGGGTGATCCTCATATCTGCATGACACAGGGTGTTCCTCATATCTGCATGACACAGGGTGTTCCTCATATCTGTATGACACAGGGTGTTCCCCATATCTGCATGACACAGGGTGTTCCCCATATCTGCATGACACAAGGTATTCCTAGTATATGCATGACACAGGGTGTTCCCCATATCTGCATGACACAGGGTATTCCTAGTATATGCATGACACAGGGTGTTCCCCATATCTGTATGACACAGGGTGTTCCCCATATCTACATGACACAGGGTGTTCCTCATATCTGCATGACACAGGGTATTCCTAGTATATGCATGACACAGGGTGTTCCCCATATCTGCATGACACAGGGTGTTCCCCATATCTGCATGACACAGGGTGTTCCCCATATCTGCATGACACAGGGTGTTCCCCATATCTGCATGACACAGGGTGTTCCCCATATCTGCATGACACAGGGTATTCCTAGTATATGCATGACACAGGGTGTTCCCCATATCTGCATGACACAGGGTGTTCCTCATATCTGCATGACACAGGGTGTTCCTCATATCTGCATGACACAGGGTGTTCCTCATATCTGTATGACACAGGGTGTTCCCCATATCTGCATGACACAGGGTGATCCTCATATCTGCATGGCACAGGGTATTCCTAGTATATGCATGATACAGGGTATTCCTAGTACATGCATGACACAGGGTGTTCCTCATATCTGCATGACACAGGGTATTCCTAGTATATGCATGACACAGGGTGTTCCCCATATCTGCATGACACAGGGTGTTCCCCATATCTGCATGACACAGGGTGTTCCTCATATCTGCATGACACAGGGTGCTCCTCATATCTGCATGACACGGTATTCCTAGTATATGCATGACACAGGGTATTCCTAGTATATGCATGACACAGGGTATTCCTAGTACATGCATGACACAGGGTATTCCTAGTATATACATGACACAGGGTATTCCTAGTATATGCATGACACAGGGTATTCCTAGTATATGCATGACACAGGGTATTCCTAGTATATGCATGACACAGGGTATTCCTAGTACATGCATGACACAGGGTGTTCCTCATATCTGCATGACACAGGGTGCTCCTCATATCTGCATGACACGGTATTCCTAGTATATGCATGACGCAGGGTATTCCTAGTATATGCATGACACAGGGTATTCCTAGTACATGCATGACACAGGGTATTCCTAGTATATGCATGACACAGGGTATTCCTAGTATATGCATGACACAGGGTATTCCTAGTACATGCATGACACAGGGTGTTCCTCATATCTGCATGACACAGGGTGTCCCTCATATCTGCATGACACAGGGTGTTCCTCATATCTGTATGACACAGGGTGTTCCTCATATCTGCATGACACAGGGTGCTCCTCATATCTGCATGACACAGGGTGATCCTCAAATCTGCATGACACAGGGTGTTCCTCATATCTGCATGACACAGGGTGTTCCTCATATCTGTATGACACAGGGTGTTCCCCATATCTGCATGACACAGGGTGTTCCCCATATCTGCATGACACAGGGTATTCCTAGTATATGCATGACACAGGGTGTTCCCCATATCTGCATGACACAGGGTGTTCCCCATATCTGCATGACACAGGGTATTCCTAGTATATGCATGACACAGGGTGTTCCCCATATCTGTATGACACAGGGTGTTCCCCATATCTACATGACACAGGGTGTTCCTCATATCTGCATGACACAGGGTATTCCTAGTATATGCATGACACAGGGTGTTCCCCATATCTGCATGACACAGGGTGTTCCCCATATCTGCATGACACAGGGTGTTCCCCATATCTGCATGACACAGGGTGTTCCCCATATCTGCATGACACAGGGTATTCCTAGTATATGCATGACACAGGGTGTTCCCCATATCTGCATGACACAGGGTGTTCCTCATATCTGCATGACACAGGGTGTTCCTCATATCTGCATGACACAGGGTGTTCCTCATATCTGTATGACACAGGGTGTTCCCCATATCTGCATGACACAGGGTGATCCTCATATCTGCATGGCACAGGGTATTCCTAGTATATGCATGATACAGGGTATTCCTAGTACATGCATGACACAGGGTGTTCCTCATATCTGCATGACACAGGGTATTCCTAGTATATGCATGACACAGGGTGTTCCCCATATCTGCATGACACAGGGTGTTCCCCATATCTGCATGACACAGGGTGTTCCTCATATCTGCATGACACAGGGTGCTCCTCATATCTGCATGACACGGTATTCCTAGTATATGCATGACACAGGGTATTCCTAGTATATGCATGACACAGGGTATTCCTAGTACATGCATGACACAGGGTATTCCTAGTATATACATGACACAGGGTATTCCTAGTATATGCATGACACAGGGTATTCCTAGTATATGCATGACACAGGGTATTCCTAGTATATGCATGACACAGGGTATTCCTAGTACATGCATGACACAGGGTGTTCCTCATATCTGCATGACACAGGGTGCTCCTCATATCTGCATGACACGGTATTCCTAGTATATGCATAACGCAGGGTATTCCTAGTATATGCATGACACAGGGTATTCCTAGTACATGCATGACACAGGGTATTCCTAGTATATACATGACACAGGGTATTCCTAGTATATGCATGACACAGGGTATTCCTAGTATATGCATGACACAGGGTATTCCTAGTACATGCATGACACAGGGTGTTCCTCATATCTGCAAAAAAAATTTTTTTTTTTTTTATGTGCTATAAATAAGATAAAGTAATGAGAAAAGTTTATTTTTAAGTATGGAACAGCAACTCCTATCTTTAAACATATCTGGATATCACCTCCACTTTTAAAAAGAAGCACTGTCTCAATTGCATACATATTTACTAAGACCAGATAGATATTACATTATCCTTAGAAAATTACTATTATGTCACCTTAGAACAAATGGGTTAATTTAATAAGATCAAATTCGTTTGGGAATCCTCTACACAGATTAACAATTAGATAATGCCAACCAACTATAACTCAATACAATTATGATTTCTATGTTCATATTTTCAATAGTTTATACTTTATAAACAATGGTTACCTATTGTGGAACTTATTCTGTTACACCTGCCTTAACCTATATAACCGCATTACTGTTTGCTAATAGATACTAGTTTGCTTTGCAAAATATTTATCAGCTGCTTCCTCTGCGGTTTTAAACTTTAATTTCCATCTTTGTGATTTGTATGTGCTATGTTCCTAATCGTCCTATAGTTAGTTATATAGTAAAGTTTCCTCACCTCACTCATGATCATTCAATGACCACCTCCTGAATCCCCCCTCACTCGTCCTCCATTGCCATTGGTGCTGCTCGGCCTCAGAGTCATCAATTTTGCGCGCTGCACAGGCGACCGCATTAATAGGCCAGCACAGCCATGGGGCTACCATCTAATAAAGAAAACAGCCTGCACTATATAGACAGGGAAACCCCCTCCTAAAATAAGATGCGCAAGCTCTCTCCCCGGGTGGCCACCATAAAAAAAAAAAAAAAGTAAACACACACAAAAAAAGTGCACATAGGGTGTTCCACATATCTGCATGACACAGGGTGTTCTCATATCTGCATGACACAGGGTGTTCCTCATATCTGCATGACACAGGGTGTTCCTCATTTCTGCATGACACAGGGTGTTCCTCATATCTGCATGACACAGGGTGTTCCTCATATCTGCATGACACAGGGTGTTCCTCATTTCTGCATGACACAGGATTTCTGCATGACACATGGTGTTCCTCAGATCAGCATGACACAGGGTGTTCCTCATATCAGCAGGACACAGTGTGTTCCTCATATCTGCATGACACAGGGTGTTCCTCATTTCTGCATGACACAGGATTTCTGCATGACACAGGGTGTTCCTGATATCTGCATCACACAGGGTGTTCCTGATATCTGCATGACACATGGTGTTCCTCATATCAGCATGACACAGGGTGTTCCTCATATCTGCATGACACAGGGTGTTCCTCATTTCTGCATGACACAGGATTTCTGCATGACACAGGGTGTTCCTAGTATATGCATGACACAGGGTGTTCCCCATATCTGCATGACACAGGGTATTCCTAGTATATGCATGACACAGGGTGTTCCCCATATCTGCATGACACAGGGTATTCCTAGTATATGCATGACACAGGGTGTTCCCCATATCTACATGACACAGGGTGTTCCTCATATCTGCATGACACAGGGTATTCCTAGTATATGCATGACACAGGGTGTTCCCCATATCTGCATGACACAGGGTGTTCCCCATATCTGCATGACACAGGGTATTCCTAGTATATGCATGACACAGGGTGTTCCTCATATCTGTATGACACAGGGTGTTCCCCATATCTACATGACACAGGGTGTTCCTCATATCTGCATGACACAGGGTATTCCTAGTATATGCATGACACAGGGTGTTCCCCATATCTGCATGACACAGGGTGTTCCTCATATCTGCATGACACAGGGTGTTCCTCATATCTGTATGACACAGGGTGTTCCTCATATCTGCATGACACAGGGTGCTCCTCATATCTGCATGACACAGGGTGATCCTCATATCTGCATGACACAGGGTGTTCCTCATATCTGCATGACACAGGGTGTTCCTCATATCTGCATGACACAGGGTGTTCCCCATATCTGCATGACACAGGGTGTTTCCCATATCTGCATGACACAGGGTATTCCTAGTATATGCATGACACAGGGTGTTCCCCATATCTGCATGACACAGGGTGTTCCCCATATCTGCATGACACAGGGTATTCCTAGTATATGCATGACACAGGGTGTTCCTCATATCTGTATGACACAGGGTGTTCCCCAAATCTTCATGACACAGGGTGTTCCTCATATCTGCATGACACAGGGTATTCCTAGTATATGCATGACACAGGGTGTTCCCCATATCTGCATGACACAGGGTGTTCCCCATATCTGCATGACACAGTGTGTTCCTCATATCTGCATGACACAGGGTGCTCCTCATATCTGCATGACACAGGGTATTCCTAGTATATGCATGATACAGGGTATTCCTAGTATATGCATGACACAGGGTATTCCTAGTACATGCATGACACAGGGTGTTCCTCATATCTGCATGACACAGGGTATTCCTAGTATATGCATGACACAAGGTGTTCCCCATATCTGCATGACACAGGGTGTTCCTCATATCTGCATGACACAGGGTGCTCCTCATATCTGCACGACACAGGGTGTTCCTCATATCTGCATGACACAGGGTGCTCCTCATATCTGCATGACACAGGGTATTCCTAGTATATGCATGACACAGGGTGTTCTCCATATCTGCATAACACAGGGTGTTCCTCATATCTGCATAACACTGGGTGCTCCTCATATCTACATGACACAGGGTGTTCCTCATATCTGTATGACACTGGGTGCTCCTCATATCTGCATGACGCAGGGTGTTCCTCATATCTGCATGACACAGGGTGTTCCTCATATCTGCATGACACAGGGTGTTCCTCATATCTGCATGACACAGGGTGTTCCTCATATCTGCATGACGCAGGGTGCTCCTCATATCTGCATGACACAGGGTGCTCCTCATGTCTGCATGACACAGGGTGCTCCTCATTTCTGCATGACACAGGGTGCTCCTCATATCTGCATGACACAGGGTGCTCCTCATATCTGCATGACACAGGGTATTCCTAATATATGCATGACACAGGGTGTTCCTCATATCTGCATGACACAGGGTATTCCTAGTATATGCATGACACAGGGTGTTCCCCATATCTGCATGACACAGGGTGTTCCTCATATCTGAATGACACAGGGTGCTCCTCATATCTGCATGACACAGGGTGTTCCTCATATCTGCATGACACAGGGTATTCCTAGTATATGCATGACACAGGGTGTTCCTCATATCTGTATGACACAGGGTGTTCCCCATATCTACATGACACAGGGTGTTCCTCATATCTGCATGACACAGGGTATTCCTAGTATATGCATGACACAGGGTGTTCCCCATATCTGCATGACACAGGGTGTTCCCCATATCTGCATGACACAGGGTATTCCTAGTATATGCATGACACAGGGTGTTCCTCATATCTGTATGACACAGGGTGTTCCCCATATCTACATGACACAGGGTGTTCCTCATATCTGCATGACACAGGGTATTCCTAGTATATGCATGACACAGGGTGTTCCCCATATCTGCATGACACAGGGTGTTCCCCATATCTGCATGACACAGGGTGTTCCTCATATCTGCATGACACAGGGTGTTCCTCATATCTGTATGACACAGGGTGTTCCTCATATCTGCATGACACAGGGTGATCCTCATATCTGCATGACACAGGGTGTTCATCATATCTGCATGACACAGATTCGTTTGGGAATCCTCTACACAGATTAACAATTAGATAATGCCAACCAACTATAACTCAATACAATTATGATTTCTATGTTCATATTTTCAATAGTTTATACTTTATAAACAATGGTTACCTATTGTGGAACTTATTCTGTTACACCTGCCTTAACCTATATAACCGCATTACTGTTTGCTAATAGATACTAGTTTGCTTTGCAAAATATTTATCAGCTGCTTCCTCTGCGGTTTTAAACTTTAATTTCCATCTTTGTGATTTGTATGTGCTATGTTCCTAATCGTCCTATAGTTAGTTATATAGTAAAGTTTCCTCACCTCACTCATGATCATTCAATGACCACCTCCTGAATCCCCCCCCCACTCGTCCTCCATTGCCATTGGTGCTGCTCGGCCTCAGAGTCATCAATTTTGCGCGCTGCACAGGCGACCGCATTAATAGGCCAGCACAGCCATGGGGCTACCATCTAATAAAGAAAACAGCCTGCACTATATAGACAGGGAAACCCCCTCCTAAAATAAGATGCGCAAGCTCTCTCCCCGGGTGGCCACCATAAAAAAAAAAAAGTAAACACACACAAAAAAAGTGCACATAGGGTGTTCCACATATCTGCATGACACAGGGTGTTCTCATATCTGCATGACACAGGGTGTTCCTCATATCTGCATGACACAGGGTGTTCCTCATTTCTGCATGACACAGGGTGTTCCTCATATCTGCATGACACAGGGTGTTCCTCATATCTGCATGACACAGGGTGTTCCTCATTTCTGCATGACACAGGATTTCTGCATTACACAGGGTGTTCCTGATATCTGCATCACACAGGGTGTTCCTGATATCTGCATGACACATGGTGTTCCTCATATCAGCATGACACAGGGTGTTCCTCATATCTGCATGACACAGGGTGTTCCTCATTTCTGCATGACACAGGATTTCTGCATGACACAGGGTGTTCCTGATATCTGCATGACACATGGTGTTCCTCATATCAGCATGACACAGGGTGTTCCTCATATCTGCATCACACAGCGTGTTCCTGATATCTGCATGACACAGGGTCTTCCTCATATCGGCATGGCACAGGGTGTTCCTCATATCTGCATATTGGCATGGCACTCATATCTGCATCACACAGGGTATTTCTCATGCCTGCATGACACAGGGTGTTCCTCATATATGCATGACATAGGGTGCTCCTCATATCTGCATGACACAGGGTGTTTCTCATATCTGCATGATACAGGGTGTTCCTCATATCTGCATGACACAGGGTGTTCCTCATATCTGCATGACACTGGGTGTTCCTCATATATGCATGACACAGGGTGTTCCTCATATCTGCATGACACAGGGTGTTCCTCATATCTGCATGACACAGGGTGTTCCTCATATCTGCATGACACAGGGTGTTCCCCATATCTGCATGACACAGGGTATTCCTAGTATATGCATGACACAGGGTGTTCCCCATATCTGCATGACACAGGGTGTTCCCCATATCTGCATGACACAGGGTGTTCCTCATATCTGTATGACACAGGGTGTTCCTCATATCTGCATCACACAGGGCGCTCCTCATATCTGCATCACACAGGGCACTCCTCATATCTGCATCAGCTCATCATATCTGCATCACACAGGGCGCTCCTCATATCTGCATCACACAGGGAGCTATTCAAATCGTTATCACACAGGGTGCTCCTCATATCTGCATCACACAGGGAGCTATTCATATCGTTATCACACAGGGTGCTCCTCATATCTGCCTCACACAGGGAGCTATTCATATCGTTATCACACAGGGAGCTCCTCATATCTGCATCACACAGGGAGCTATTCATATCTGCATCACACAGGGTGCTCCTCATATCTGCATCACACAGGGAGCTATTCATATCTGCATCACACAGGGAGCTCCTCATATCTGCATCACACAGGGAGCTATTCATATCGTTATCACACAGGGTGCTCCTCATATCTGCATCACACAGGGAGCTATTCATATCGTTATCACACAGGGTGCTCCTCATATCTGCATCACACAGGGAGCTATTCATATCGTTATCACACAGGGTGCTCCTCATATCTGCATCACACAGGGAGCTATTCATATCTGCATCACACAGGGTGCTCCTCATATCTGCATCACACAGGGAGCTATTCATATCTGCATCACACAGGGTGCTCCTCATATCTGCATCACACAGGGAGCTATTCATATCGTTATCACACAGGGAGCTATTCATATCGTTATCACACAGGGTGCTCCTCATATCTGCATCACACAGGGAGCTATTCATATCGTTATCACACAAGATGGTCCTCATATCTGCAACCAGCTCATTTATATACTGAACACACAAAGTTATTGTATATGTTGTATATGTTTATTTGTAAGGCCTAATTTTATTTTTATTATTAGAATGTCTAATGCCACTTATCTTTATGTGGCCAAAAGAGGCATTTCCTGGGTGGAGGGCTGTAGAGGAATATATTTAAAGCTCAAGAAGGGCAAGAAGTTATGTACCCTTCTTATTTAAAGTGATGGTAAACTCTCCCCTTTTTAAAATTAGATCCATAATGTTAGTGATATTTTAGATGGAGTTTAATTCGTCAGATGTAATAAAGATGCGCTATAACTTTCTTTTTAATAAAGATATGAAATTCAAATTCCCTGTGCTCCACCGCCCACTTCAAAAGTCAATTTTTCTGTGATCTAACGGTTTGAATTGAGACAAAAAAACAGCATGTTGGAAGTATGACAAAGTGGCACGTCATAGGGCCATCCCTCAAAGTTTACCAGTGATCCTGAATAAATTCTACCACCCTAGGTTTAGGCTTGAGCCCCTTAGACTAGCTATGCTCCTGTACTGGAGTCATTTTTACCAACATTTTTTTTTTTTTTTTAAATGCAGACTTTGGAGCATAAAGAAAATATGTATCGGCGTGCTGGCACTCTTCTATAATTACAGAAAAAGGCAGCAATCTACCTTCATATTTTGCTGTAATTTTATGTAGTTTTCCAGTGAAACAGTTAAACTGCCAGTCAGCAAAATGTTAGTATAATTGTCCTCACAAATGTATGAGAGCCAAGAGCAACATCTGGATTTTAGAAATTATGGAAAAGCAAAGGATATACATTAAACAATATTTACTTTTAAGAGAATTTAGTTGGGAAAATATGCACCCACTACTTCCTTTTCATTTTAGAAGAATTCAAATAAATGTTACAATTGTTTTTAAGATTTTTTTTTTTTGTATATATGAAGTTTAAAGGGACAGTCAAGTATAAATTAAACTTTCATTATTCAGATAGGACTTTTAATTTTAATTGACTTTCCAATTTACTTTTATCATCAAATTTGCTTTTTTCTCTTGGTATTCTTAGTTTAAACTAAACATAGGTAGGATCATATGCTAATTTCTAAGCCTTTGAGGGCTGCCTCTTATCACAGGCTTTTTAAATCTCTTTTCAACACAAAGAGACAGAAAGTACACGTGGGCCATATAGATAACACTGTGTTCAGGCACAGAAAGTTATTTAAGATCTAGCACAATACAATGCTAAATTTAAGACAATAGATAATAAACAGTCAAAGTCATGTGATCAGGGGGCTGGAAGAAGGTTCCTAGATACAAGGTAAAAAGTATATTAATATAACTGTGTTGGTTATGCAAAACTGGGGAATGAGTAATAAAGGGATTATCTATCTTTTAAAACAATAACAATTCTATGGTTGACTGTCCCTTTAACATATTTAGAAAGTATTTATCTTGTAAGGTGTATCCAGTCCACGGATCATCCATTACTTGTGGGATATTCTCATTCCCAACAGGAAGTTGCAAGAGGACACCCACAGCAGAGCTGTAATATAGCTCCTCCCCTAACTGTCATTCTCTTGCAACTCTCAACAAGCTAGGACGTTGTAAGAGAGAGTGGTTAAATATAGCTAGTTTATTTTCTTCAATCAAAAGTTTGTTATTTTTAAATAGTACCGGAGTTGTGCTATTTTATCTCAGGCAGTAAATAGAAGAAGAATCTGCCTGAGGTTTCTATGATCTTAGCAGGTTGTAACTAAGATCCATTGCTGTTCTCCCATATGTCTGAGGGGATTACACAGATGAGGTAAAACTTCAGCGAGAGAATGGCGTGCAGTTTATTCTGCTATCAGGTATGTGCAGTTATAATTTTTTCTAGAGATGGAAAACACTAGAAAATGCTGCTGATACCGGATTAATGTAAGTTAAGCCTGAATACAGTGATTTAATAACGACTGGTATCATGCTTACTCCCAGGGGTAATACCCTTATGATATTGCAATATAAAATATTTGCTGGCATGTTTAATCGTTTGTATATATGCTTTGGTGATAAAACTTTATTGGGGCCTAGTTTTTTCCACATGGCTGGCTTAAATTTAAACTAGAAACAGTTTCCTGAGGCTTTCCACTGTTGTAGTATAAAAGTTACAGTTGGTGCAGTTAAAATTACAAACTGTGACATCCAGCTTCCCTCAAAGGCCCTCTGAATGCTATAGGACATCTCTAAAGGGCCCAAAGGCTTTCCAAAGTCGTTTATTGGGGAATACCTATACTGAAAGTTTCTATACTGGAATATATTCTATTGACAAGCTTAAGTAAACACAGTCAGCAGAAGAGATTACACTCTCAGTGGGGGCAGGATAGTTAAGTAATAAAATAATAATTTTCCATTGTTCTCTCGAAGTATTGAGCCTTGGTTTTCTATACAAATATAAGATAAGGAAGCAAGTCTGTGTACATAAAAATGATAACGTAATGAGATCTGATATTACCTGAGGCTCAACCCATTGTAATAGGCTGTGGTTTAAAAGCACAAAACCAGCTACTTCATATAGAAAAAATTACCTGAAAATGCAATTTCTCATACATTTTATTAATACATTAATATAAAAACAATTTTTTACTGTCCCTTTAAGTATCACTTCCCTTCCCACAAACCCCAGTCATTATCTTTGCCTTTAGTGCAAGGAGGAGGTGAAATTTTGGTGTCTGACTTCAATCAAGATTTTATTATTTTGAAAGCAGAGCAGGCTTGCTCTGGTTTTTCCTCTCAAGATAGAGTCTAGCTGTGCTCCACGTTAGTCTCTTCAGTAGGGCAGTGGTGGCTTTAAAGCAGTTAGGAACTTGTAAGGTGGGCCTTGCTGCATTTTCCTATCAATCTGCTGCCCTAGTACAGAAAGCCAGAATAAGTTTATTCTGATCTTTATTTTTTTTCTACAGGCCTATGTGAGGAGCGGCATCCTCTCACGCCAGGTAAGCTGTCCTCCTGCCAGATGGCTAGATGCAGGTATGTGCTGTTTATCTTCCAGGTTGGGAGTGTAAAAAATGCACTTTAGGGAATTCCTGCAAATTTATGGGGACACACATATATCCTAGTTAAGATATGATTTAAGGCAGTGAGCAGGCACTAAATGTGATATGAAGAGAAACTGTTTTCCCTTTATTAGACAATGAGGGGTTAATTAATTGTAAATGACAATCTGAGGCAGAGAACAGAACTATTTCAAGTTAAACCCAGGTTGAAGCTGTGCTAGGGTGCTAATGCCTGTTATGATTTTGGACGATATTGTCTACTCTGTTCTGTTTCATGGTATTGTGAGCGTGAGAGCAAGCTATTTGATTTTTACCGATATCGCTTAAGTGGACAGGCAATCCGACTTTTATTATATTTGCATGCTGAATTTTGGGAGTGAGCGAGCGGGAGTTTGCGCGCCATTAGCCGCTGATGCACTGTTCGGGAGAGCAAGCTAGACAGTCTTTACCGATCACGCTTATGGTCCTTGGGCAGGCAATCTGACTTTAGGTATGTTTGTAGCAGAGTGCAGGAGTATGCATGCCATTAGCCAGTGATACTCTGTTTTTTTCTCTCGTTAGTTTCTTTTTGACCCCGCCTCCTTCTTGTTCTGTAGTTCTAAGCGGCACCATTTCTTTCATGTAATTAGCAAGAGTCCATGAGCTAGTGACGTATGGGATATACATTCCTACCAGGAGGGGCAAAGTTTCCCAAACCTCAAAATGCCTATAAATACACCCCTCACCACACCCACAAATCAGTTTTTACAAACTTTGCCTCCTATGGAGGTGGTGAAGTAAGTTTGTGCTAGATTCTACGTTGATATGCGCTCCGCAGCAGGTTGGAGCCCGGTTTTCCTCTCAGCGTGCAGTGAATGTCAGAGGGATGTGAGGAGAGTATTGCCTATTTGAATGCAGTGATCTCCTTCTACGGGTCTATTTCATAGGTTCTCTGTTATCGGTCGTAGAGATTCATCTCTTACCTCCCTTTTCAGATCGACAATATACTCTTATATATACTATTTACTCTACTGATTCTCGTTTCAGTACTGGTTTGGCTTTCTACTACATGTAGATGAGTGTCCTGGGGTAAGTAAGTCTTATTTTCTGTGACACTCTAAGCTATGGTTGGGCACTTTTTTATAAAGTTCTAAATATATGTATTCAAACATTTATTTGCCTTGACTCAGGATGTTCAACGTTCCTTATTTCAGACAGTCAGTTTCATATTTGGGATAATGCATATGAATAATGCATAATGCATATGGATTTGATCTGTTAGAATTATTCCTTTAACCTTAAGGGTTTAAAGGGTGTTTCTACTATTTGTCTAGAGAGTAAGACTAAAGGAAAGTTTCCCTTTTCTTTCTTCTGCAGGGTCAGTCTTTTCCTTTAGAGTCCACTCTCAGAGTTCTCACAGGGGCAGATTTCTCCTTCTAAGGTATCTGCATTCTGGGTATGCTGAGAGACATTCCTTTGAACTGGGTTCGGGACATTCCTCTCTGAAAATTTTGGTTCCAGTTCCAACCTGCACATTCGAGAAGGATTTTAGGTCCTGGGATAGTGCAAGGGTGTTTTTCTGGACAATATTGGTTCAGGTGTCATTCATCTTTCATGTAGTCCTTTTTCTCGAGATCTGGTCCAATTTCCTTTCCCATGAATGGGAAATGGTCTGAATCCCCTAGCTCCATCTACTAGGGTGGTTTACTGGGGGACCTTTGTAAATTCTCTATCTACGAAATCAAGGATTTTCCTGTTCTCTTTTCTGTCCGGCCACCAACAAGTTGTAGTGGTCCAGTAGATGGTTAACTCTTACACCCAGTTGGGTAGGAGTTAAGATTTAGCTGCAGTTGAATTTTCCTCTCAGTAGGACATTGGCCTGATAGTTACATACACATCTTTCCCTTGGCTAATTTCCACAATATGAAGAATTCCCGGATCTGTCTCAGTGGATATATCTAGATCAGCCATCAAGAGTCTCTCTCTTGTTGTGGTTTCTCAGGAGTATATGTCTCAGGGCGTGCCTTCTCGAGACATTCCTGGGTGATGTGTCCACGGGCGGACCTTCCTGCTGAGCTGGGGACTCGATAACCCTCAGGGACCCTGGATCATTAGGAGTCAGCTCTCCTCATAAACATCTTGGAGTGGAGAGCGATTTTCAATCTTCAGTTGGCAATTGCAATTTATCACTGACAAATTGTCCTCTGGGGCTTGACAGCCACCAGGGAGGAACCCGGAATTCCTTTGCTTTATATGAAGTGGCTCTGATCTTTCTGTGAGCAGGAGGCTCACAGAGGTTGTTTATCTGCCATCCACATCCCAGGGACAATTGGGAGTGAATTTTCTGAGCAGACAGATTTTTAATTCCAAGGATGGCAACTCCATCCGGAAGTGTTCTCCAGGTTATCAACCAAATGGGCCAATCAACCAATCAGCCAATAGGATTTGTTCTACCTTAATTCAGATTGGCTGATAGAATTCTATCAGCCAATCGGAATCTAAGGGACGCCATCTTCGATGACGTCACTTAAAGTGATATTCAATACGAAGAAGTCGTCGTTTGAAGAGGATGCTCTGCGTCGGATGTCTTGAAGATGGACCCGCTCCACGCCGGAAGGATGAAGATAGAAGATGCCGTCTGGATGAAGACTTCTGCCCGTCTGGAGGACCACTTCTGCCGGCTTCATTGAGGACTTCTTGCTGCTTGGATGAAGACTTTTCCCGGTAAGTGAATCTTCAGGGGTTAGTGTTAGGATTTATTTAAGGGTTTATTGGGTGGGTTTATTTTTTAGGTTAGGGACTTTGGGCCGCAATAGAGCTAAATGCCCTTTTAAGAGCAATGCCCATCCAAATGCCCTTTTCAGGGCAATGGGGAGCATAGGTTTTTTTAATTAGTATTTTATTTGGGGAGTTGGTTGTGTGGGTGGTGGGTTTTACTGTTGGGGGGTTGTGTGTATTTTTTTTCAGGTAAAAGAGCTGATTTCTTTGGGGCAATGCCCCGCAAAAGGCCTTTTAAGGGCTATTGATAGTTTAGTTTAGGCTAGGTTTTTTTTATTTTGGGTGGGCGTTTTTTTAATTTTTATAGGGCTATTAGATTAGATGTAATTAGTTTAAATATCTTGTAATCTGTTTTTTATTTTCTGTAATTTAGTGTTTGTTTGTTTTTTGTAATTTAGCTAATTTAATTTAATTTATTTAATTGTATTTAAGGTAGGTCATTTTTTTAATTGTATTGTAGTGTTGGGTGTTAGTGTAACTTAGGTTAGGTTTTATTTTACAGTTCAATTTGTATTTATTTAAGCTAGGAAGTTATTAAATAGTTAATAACTATTTAATAACTATTCTACCTAGTTAAAATAAATACAAACTTGCCTGTAAAATAAAAATAAACCCAAAGATAGATACAATGTAATAATTTAGTTAATTATAGGAATTTTATTTAGATTTATTTAAATTATATTTAAGTTAGGGGGTGTTAGGGTTAGACTTAGATTTAGGGGTTAATACATTTAATATAGTGGCGGCGACGTTGGGGGTGGCAGATTAGGGGCTAATAAGTGTAGGTAGGTTGCGGCAACATTGGTGTGGCAGATTAGGGGTTAATAAATATAATGTAGATGTCTGCGATGTTGGGGCAGCAGATTAGGGGTTCATAAGTATAATGTAGGTGGCGGCGGTGTCCGGAGTGGCAGATTAGGGGTTAATAAGTATAATGCCGGTGTCGGCGATGTCGGGGCGGCAGATTAGGGGTTAATAAGTGTAAGATTAGGGGTGTTTAGACTCGGGGTTCATGTTAGGGTGTTAGGTGTAAACATAACTTTAGTTTCCCCATAGGAATCAATGGGGCTGCGTTACTGAGATTTACGCTGCTTTTTGGCAGGTGCTAGACTTTTTCTCAGCCGGCTCTCCCCATTGATGTCTATGGGGAAATCGTGCATGAGCACGTACGACCAGCTCACCACTGACTTAAGCAGCGCTGGTATTGGAGTGAGATATGGAGCTAAATTTTGCTCTACGCTCACTTCTTGCCTTTTAACACCAGGTTTCTGAAAACCCGTAATACCAGCGCTGCAGGTGAGTAGTGAGAAAAAACTGCTTGTTAGCGCCGCACAGCTCATAACGCAAGACTCGTAATCTGGCCGATAGTGATTAAAGGAATTTGATGATAGTGATCATACATTTCATAGTAAATATAAATATGAAAATGGTCTCTATAAACAATGTGAAACTTAGACATTAATATTTAAAATATATAAAAAAAATATGTATGTGTATATATATATATATATACAAAAAAACATATATGTCAGGATATCTGTGAGTGTTATTAATATATATATATATATATATATATATATATATATTATTTATACATGATAAGACCACATGGTTCATTATATATTAAGCTGATTACATCAGTTCTCTCTGCTAGATGGTCTTAGCTGAGTAAAACGACCCCCCTTCTTCTTGGTTAAATAGGACGCATTGCAAATCTTTGTCCCAATTCATCAAATGGAATTGCTTTCAAAGTAATCTTAGAAAGATCACTTCAAAAGACCTTTTGATCACTACCTGGAAATGTGTAATAAGATTTCCTATCAGATCACTAGACTCCCTTGTAAGAAGAGAGCCTAGAAGTCTGGGCTAAGTGACAAATTTTGTGGAAAGGTGACCATTCACCCTTTGATGCAAATTGGTACCTGCTGTGTTTGAATACACAAAGCTCAGACATACGTCTCAAATGGGAAATAGCAAGAGAAACTTATTTTGCTGAAAGCATAAGAATTTAAATCTTGATTTAAAAAAAAAGAAGTTAGAAATTCATCTATATGAACTGTTTAATTCTCAAACATTAAATATATGCCTCAGACTGTATTAAATGTCTATATATGGATCTGGGGAAATGCAATTCAGATTTGTAATAGAGTAAATAACAATTGTAATAATTTGATTTTAAAAATATATAACGTATTTTTTTTGTTTTTCTATATTCCAGGTGGGGCTAATAAATGCTGATACAGGATTGCCTGCATGGGGTGACCTAAGCCATATCATATGGTTATGCACTAAATGTTTATGTAACTCTCTATACGTGTTGCAGTCATATACCGCCCCCCTGGTTCCCCAACCCAATTTTTAGATCACTTTGCTGCCTGGCTTCCTTATTTCCTTTCCTCAGACATCCCTGCCCTCATTCTTGGCGACTTCAACATCCCTCTGGACAATCCCACTGCCTCCTCTGCAAAACAACTTCTTCAACTCACTTCCTCTTTTGGCCTGTCACAATGGACTGACTCTCCCACTCATAAAAATGGTCATTCCCTTGATCTGATTTTCACCTATCGATGCACTATCTCAAATTTAACAAACTCCCCTTTTCCTCTCTCTGACCATCATCTCCTAACTTGCAACATTACTTCCCTACCTACAACTCCCCCTCTCTCTACCCCTCGTACCAAACTTCACAGAAGCACATTAGATCTGCAACAGCTTGCTAGCTCTCTCAAACCTCTTCTCTCATCCATCACCCCCTTTTCCTGCCCTGACCAATCTATCTGCCAGTATAACTCCACCCATACATCAGTCATTGACAATCTGGCCCTTCCAACCATAGCTCTGAAACCACACTCTCATCCTCAGCCCTGGCATACTCCTCTGACACGGTACCTACGCAGATGTTCCCGTACTGCTGAGCGACACTGGAGGAAATGTCGGAGTTCAGCTGACTTTCTTCACTACAAGTTCATCCTGAACTCCTACTATTCTGCCCTTAATCTCTATAAGCAACAATACTTCTCTAATCTCATCTCTACTCTTTCCTCTAACCCAAAACTACTGTTCTCCACGTTCAATACTCTTCTCCGCCCACCCCCACCTCCTAATACAACCTCTCAGCTCAAGATTTTGCCAGCCACTTCAATAACAAAATTGATTCAGAAGTGAAATCAGCTCTCAACATACTACCAATCTCCCACCCCCTCAAAAGCTCACAATCATCCAAAACCCAAATATCTAAAAATGCAGCTCTTTTGCCCCTGTTAACGAGGATGAAGTTTCTGCCCTTATACTGTCCTCCCACCTCACTACCTGTCCCTTCGACCCCATCCCCTCACAGCTACTCCCCTCCCTCTGTTCTACCCTCACCCCCATACTCACAAACATTTTCAACCTCTCCCTCAGCACTGGTATATTTCCCTCATCTCTAAAACATGCACTGGTCACACCTATCCTCAAAAAAATACCCCAATGATTATTGTTGAGGTCCTCTATATACAAGTAGAAAAGTTTTCTTTGATGGACCTTAGACCTTTGTTATAAAACAACAAAGTCACTTTGTATACAAAGTAAACAGGGGGCGCTATACTACACACAATACTTTAAATAAAATAAAAATCCCTGTATCTGATCCAGAAGAATAATCAAAGTCACCAGGGCAGCTCCCCTTCTTAGGGTGCGCGAAAAACATGTTTCTTTCATGTAATTAGCAAGAGTCCATGAGCTAGTGACGTATGGGATATACATTCCTACCAGGAGGGGCAAAGTTTCCCAAACCTTAAAATGCCTATAAATACACCCCTCACCACACCCACAATTCAGTTTTACAAACTTTGCCTCCGATGGAGGTGGTGAAGTAAGTTTGTGCTAGATTCTACGTTGATATGCGCTCCGCAGCAAGTTGGAGCCCGGTTTTCCTCTCAGCGTGCAGTGAATGTCAGAGGGATGTGAGGAGAGTATTGCCTATTTGAATGCAGTGATCTCCTTCTAAGGGGTCTATTTCATAGGTTCTCTGTTATCGGTCGTAGAGATTCATCTCTTACCTCCCTTTTCAGATCGACGATATACTCTTATTTATATACCATTACCTCTGCTGATTCTCGTTTCAGTACTGGTTTGGCTATCTGCTATATGTAGATGAGTGTCCTGGGGTAAGTAAGTCTTATTTTCTGTGACACTCCAAGCTATGGTTGGGCACTTTGTTTATAAAGTTCTAAATATATGTATTCAAACATTTATTTGCCTTGACTCAGAATGTTCAACTTTCCTTATTTTTCAGACAGTCAGTTTCATATTTGGGATAATGCATTTTAATTTAACATTTTTTACCTTAAAATTTGACTCTTTCCCTGTGGGCTGTTAGGCTCGCGGGGGCTGAAAATGCTTCATTTTATTGCGTCATTCTTGGCGCGGACTTTTTTGGCGCAAAAATTCTATTTCCGTTTCCGGCGTCATACGTGTCGCTGGAAGTTGCGTCATTCTTTGACGTTATTTTGCGCCAAAAATGTCGGCGTTCCGGATGTGGCGTCATTTTTGGCGCCAAAAAGCATTTAGGCGCCAAATAATGTGGGCGTCTTATTTGGCGCGAAAAAAATATGGGCGTCACTTTTGTCTCCACATTATTTAAGTCTCATTTTTTTATTGCTTCTGGTTGCTAGAAGCTTGTTCTTTGGCTTTTTTTCCCATTCCTGAAACTGTCATTTAAGGAATTTGATCAATTTTGCTTTATATGTTGTTTTTTTCTTTTACATATTGCAAGATGTTCCACGTTGCAACTGAGTCAGAAGATACTTCAGGAAAATCACTGCACAGTGCTGGAGCTACCAAGCTAAGTGTATCTGCTATAAACTTTTGGTATCTGTTTCTCCAGCTGTTATTTGTATTGCATGTCATGTCAAACTTATTAATGCAGATAAAATTTCCTTTAGTACTGTTACATTACCTGTTGCTGTTCCGTCAACATCTAATTTTCAGAGTGTTCCTGATAACATAAGAGATTTTATTTTTTAAATCCATTAAGAAGGCTATGTCTGTTATTTCTCCTTCTAGTATACATAAAAGTCTTTTAAAACTTCTCTTTTTTCAGATGAATTTTTAAATGAACATCATCATTCTGATACTGATAATGGTTCTTCTGGTTCAGAGGTTTCTGTCTCAGAGGTTGATGCGGATAAATCTTTGTATTTGTTCAAGATGGAATTTATTCGTTCTTTACTTAAAGAAGTGTTATTTGCATTAGAAATAGAGGATTCTGGTCCTCTTGATACTAAATGTAAACGTTTAAATAAGGTTTTTAAATCTCCTGTAGTTATTCCAGAAGTGTTTTATCTCCCTGATGCTATTTCTGAAGTAATTTCCAGGGAACGGAATAATTTGGGTAATTTATTTACTCCTTCTAGACGTTTAAGCAAATTATATCCTGTGCCATCTGACAGATTAGAGTTTTTTGGGACAAAAATCCCTAAGGTTATGGGGCTGTCTCTACTCCTGCTAATGTACTACTATTCCTACGGCAGATAGTACTTCATTTAAGGATCCTTTAGATAGGAAAATTGAATCCTTTCTAAGAAAAGCTTACTTATGTTCAGGTAATCTTCTTAGACCTGCTATATTTTTAGCGGATGTTGCTGCAGCTTCAACTTTTTGGTTAGAAGCTTTAGCGCAACAAGTAACAGATCATAATTTTATAGCATTATCATTATTCTATAACATGCTAATAATTTTATTGGTGATACCATCTTTTGATATCATTAGAGTTGATGTCAGGTATATGTCTCTAGCTATTTTAGCTAGAAAAGCTTTATGGACTTGGAATGCTGACATGTCTTCTAAGTCAACTTTGCTTTCCCTTTCTTTCCAGGGTAAATAATCATTTTCGTTCCTTTCCTCACAAGGAACAAAAACCTGATCCTTCATCCTCAGGAGCGGTATCAGTTTGGAAACTATTTCCAGTTTGGAATATATCCAAGCCTTATAGAAACCTATAGCCAGCTCCTAAGTACCTATGAAGGTGCGGCCCTTATTCCAGCTCAGCTGGTATGGGGCAGATTACGTTTTCTTCAAAGAAATTTGGATCAATTCCGTTCTTAATCTCTGGTTTCAGAAACATTGTTTCAGAAAGGTACAGAATTGGCTTCAAGTTAAGGCCTCCTGCTAAGAGATTCTTTTCTTTCCCGTGTCCCAGTTAACACAGCAAAGGCTCAGCATTTCTGAAATGTGTTTCAGATCTAGAGTTGGCTGGAGTATTTATGCCAGTTCCAGTTCTGGAACAGGGGCTGGGGTTTTATTTTATCTCTTCATTGTACCAAAGAAGGTCAATTCCTTCAGACCAGTTCCGGATCTATCATTATTGAATCGTTATGTTAGGATACCAACATTCAAGATAGTTACTGTAGGACTATCCTGCCTTTTGTTTAGCAAGGGCATTATATGTCTACAATAGATTTACAGGATGTGTATCTGCATATTCCGATTCATCCAGATCACTTTTAGTGTCTGAGATTCTCTTTTTAGACAAGCATTACCAGTTTTGTGGCTCTACCGTTTGGCATAGCCTCAGTTCCAAGAATTTTTTTCAAAGGTTCTCGGTGCCCTTCTTTCTGTAATCAGAGAATAGGGTTTTGGTATTTCCTTATTTGGACGATATCTTGGTACTTGCTCAGTCTTCTCATTTTCGAAGAATCTCATACGAATCGACTTGTGTTGTTTCTTCAAGTTCATAGTTGGAGGATCAATTTACCAATCAGTTCATTGATTCCTCAGACAAGGGTAACCTTTTTAGGTTTCTAGATAAATTCAGTGTCTATGACTCTGTCCTTGTCAGACAAGAGAAGTTTAACATTGATATCAGCTTGTCAAAACCTTCAGTCACAATCATTCCCTTTGGTAGCCTTATGCATGGAAATGTTGGGTCTTAGGACTGCCGCATCAGATGCGATCTCCTTTGCTCGTTTTCACATGCGACCTCTTCAGCTCTGTATGCTGAACCAATGGTGCAGGGATTACTCAAAGATATCTCAATTAATATCTTTAAACCGATTTTACAACACTCTCTGACACGGTGGACAGATCACCATCGTTTAGTTCAGGGGGCTTCTTTGTTCTTCCGACCTGGACTATAATCTCAACAGATGCAAGTCTTACAGGTTGGGGAGCTGTGTGGGGGTATCTGACGGCACAAGGGGTTTGGGAATCTCAGGAGGTGAGATTTCCGATCAATATTTTGGAACTCCGTGCAATTTTCAGAGCTCTTCAGTCTTGGCCTCTTCTGAAGAGAGAGTTGTTAATTTGTTTTCAGATAGACAATGTCACAACTGTGGCATACATTAATCATCAAGGAGGGACTTACAGTCCTCTGGCTATGAAAGAAGTATCTCGAATTTTGGTTTGGGCGGAATCCAGCTCCTGTCTAATCTCTGCGGTTCATATCCCAGGTATGGACAATTGGAAAGCGGATTATCTCAGTCGCCAAACGTTGCATCCGGGCGAATGGTCTCTTCACCCAGAGGTATTTCTTCAGATTGTTCAAATGTGGGAACTTCCAGAAATAGATCTGATGGCTTCTCATCTAAACAAGAAACTTCCCAGGTATCTGTCCAGATCCCGGGATCCTCAGGCGGAGGCAGTGGATGCATTATCACTTCCTTGGAAGTATCATCCTGCCTATATCTTTCCGCCTCTAGTTCTTCTTCCAAGAGTAATCTCCAAGATTCTGAAGGAATGCTCGTTTGTTCTGCTGGTAGCTCCGGCATGGCCTTCACAGGTTTTGGTATGCGGATCTTGTCCGGATGGCCTCTTGCCAACCGTGGACTCTTCCGTTAAGACCAGACCTTTTGTCTCAAGGTCCTTTTTTCCATCAGGATCTGAAATCCTTAAATTTAAAGGTATGGAGATTGAACGCTTGATTCTTGGTCAAAGAGGTTTCTCTGACTCTGTGATTAATACTATGTTACAGGCTCGTAAATCTGTATCCAGAGAGATATATTATAGAGTCTGGAAGACTTATATTTCTTGGTGTCTTTCTCATCATTTTTCTTGGCATTCTTTTAGAATACCGAGAATATTACAGTTTCTTCAGGATGGTTTAGATAAGGGTTTGTCCGCAAGTTCCTTGAAAGGTCAAATCTCTGCTCTTTCTGTTCTTTTTCACAGAAAGATTGCTATTCTTCCTGATATTCATTGTTTTGTACAAGCTTTGGTTCGTATAAAGCCTGTCATTAAGTCAATTTCTCCTCCTTGGAGTTTGAATTTGGTTCTGGGGGCTCTTCAAGCTCCTCCATTTGAACCTATGCATTCATTGGATATTAAATTACTTTCTTGGAAAGTTTTGTTCCTTTTGGCCATCTCTTCTGCCAGAAGAGTTTCTGAATTATCTGCTCTTTTTTGTGAGTCTCCTTTTCTGATTTTTCATCAGGATAAGGCGGTGTTGCGAACTTCTTTTGAATTTTTACCTAAGTTGTGAATTCTAACAACATTAGTAGAGACATTGTGGTTCCTTCATTATGTCTTAATCCTACGATTTCTAAGGAGAAATCATTGCATTCTTTGGATGTTATTAGAGCTTTGAAATATTATGTTGAAGCTACTAAGTCTTTCCGAAAGACTTCTAGTTTATTTGTTATCTTTTCCGGTTTTAGAAAGGCCAGAAAACTTCTGCCATTTCTTTGGCATCTTGGTTGAAATCTTTAATTCATCTTGCCTATGTTGAGTCGGGTAAGACTCCGCCTCATAGGATTACAGCTCATTCTACTAGGTCAGTTTCTACTTCCTGGGCGTTTAGGAATGAAGCTTCGGTTGATCAGATTTGCAAAGCGGCAACTTGGTCCTCTTTGCATACTTTTACCAAATTCTACCATTTTGTTGTATTTTCTTCTTCTGAAGCAATTTTTGGTAGAAAAGTACTTCAGGCAGCGGTTTCAGTTTGAATCTTCTGCTTATGTTTTTCATTAAACTTTATTTTGGGTGTGGATTATTTTCAGCAGGAATTGGCTGTCTTTATTTTATCCCTCCCTCTCTAGTGACTCTTGTGTGGAAAGATCCACATCTTGGGTAGTCATTATCCCATACGTCACTAGCTCATGGACTCTTGCTAATTACATGAAAGAAAACATAATTTATGTAAGAACTTACCTGATAAATTCATTTCTTTCATATTAGCAAGAGTCCATGAGGCCCGCCCTTTTTTTGTGGTGGTTATGATTTTTTTGTATAAAGCACAATTATTCCAATTCCTTATTTTATATGCTTTCGCACTTTTTTCTTATCACCCCACTTCTTGGCTATTCGTTAAACTGAATTGTGGGTGTGGTGAGGGGTGTATTTATAGGCATTTTAAGGTTTGGGAAACTTTGCCCCTCCTGGTAGGAATGTATATCCCATACGTCACTAGCTCATGGACTCTTGCTAATATGAAAGAAATGAATTTATCAGGTAAGTTCTTACATAAATTATGTTATCTACAAGGTAAAAAAAAAAAAAAAAGGGTGCCTCATGGTGTAGACTATGTGATTTGTGAAACAAATAACAAAATCCCAAATGGGTCACTCACAAGTGAAATGACACTATATACATGAATAGTGCAAATAGGCAGGCTGGATGTTGCCGTCACCAGCTGGCTGATGCTTCTGGCAACAACCTCCAGGGGAATTCTTCTTAGACAAGAGAGTCTCAAATATCTGACCACAGGCAATCAGAAGAAATCCAGCAGACACTTTCCACAAACAGTACGCTGCAAATGTGTCACAATCTCATAGCTGTTTAGAAAAATATGCTGTTGTTTGTAAGAAGAAAAAAACAATATTTCACAAATCACATAGTCTACACCATGAGGCATCAGTTTGTTTTTACCTTGTAGACTTCTGCTATAAACCTGTGAGGTGGTTGATACTCAACAAGAATTCCAGGCACTCTCGAATATTTCAGGATATTTTTTTTTACTTTATTTTTCAATGGCATTCAGACATCCACATATGTGCCTTGGCAAAAACATAATGTTATGAAAAAGACACCAAGTACAGTCATTACTTACAATGCTATTGAAAATATACTCTGGTTAAAAATATTTCTCTGAGTTACAACATTTAGGCCTATGCGATCACTGAATTCCAGTTTTCTAAACAAAATATCAATACAATTAACTAAATATAATTAAACATTAGTGCAATAACAATAGTAGCAGCTGTTACGATTAAGTCACTTATGTCAAGATGAGGACCAGTCTTGACAATATATTGATCCGAGTGGTAAGTTCATAAACATCATGTATGGTTGTGAGGTCCTTATAAGAGGTAGAATAAGCTGCTTTGCTTGGTTCAGGTTCCAGGTATACCAGGGGTTGACCCCGTGAACCATATAGTGATAAAAGAAGAAAGATGAAGTTACCTTTTCCAGACTTTGTTGGGTGTCCGCTGACATCCGCACCCCACCAGCTATTTCCAGTTAGAGGTTGTGATGTATGCTATATGCAAGTTATTGTGAGGTAGTACACCATCTACCCTGTAGGTTTTCTGTGAGCATGAAAATTGAATTTTGAAGGGGTGTAGGATTCTGTTTCTTAGGTTTGTCTGTATATATAGTAAGAAAGGTTCCCATTTGTGTATCTATGTGTTTAGATAACCCTGTACATCAGTTTGCTCTATTAGTATTTGGGTGTGCATGGCTAGCACTAGCTTTTTAAAAGGAGGTTCTCTGTTTTTAACCTAATATTGTAATATATGTTTTCTGGCAATCAGTATTGTCATGTCCAGGAATCTGCTCTGCTTTTGGAGTAGGCTTCTTACTAAGAAAAGGACATAGTGTACCCAGGGCCGTCTTTAATATTGACTGGACCCTGGGCAAAAAAATTCTTGGGCCCCACCCCCTCCCCATGCAATTTCGCTCTCCACCGCAACATCCCAAAAAAACAACTAAATCATTTTTTTTTATTATTAGCCCAGCGGTGGATCATCAAATAAATTGCAATATGTGAAACTAGAACTTAAGCAGTACTAATAAGTAAATAAATATATAAATTCCTCCACTATGGATTCATTTAATATTCTTTTGAATGTGATTCTGGTGTGAGGTTAGCTGGTTAAAGAGATTTAGGGCAGCCAACAGGAGCAAAGCAAGGTAAAGACTGCGGAGGAAGCATGGAGGTGCAGACAAATATAAGTTTACTGACTGGAACAGCAGAACTACTATGGGAAGCTGTAAAATCTGAGTCAGAGAGAAAATAAAAACTATAAAAATAAACCTTACATTAATTTGTGAAGTATCAGCATGACACTATACATCAGCCACAGCAGCACATGTCGCTTCTTTGCTAGGAACAAGTTCCCTCTCACCCTGCACTAGACAATGCTGCATGGGGAGGGGTTTGTGTGCACTCACTTATTCTTCCCACTGACGCCTTTCTACAAAGCACTGTTCCCCTAACAAACTTCAGTTAGTTGATCTTAGGGCCACAGCAGAAAGAGCAGGGCTAAGGCGACCAGTAGACTGGATGCTGTCTGTCCAAGGCTGCATGGATACAGTGTGAGATGAGTCACACAGCCTCAAGACTGAAGAGAGCAGTGTATGCAGCTGCACAGATGCTCAAATCCTCACGTGCCTGCCGCTCCAGCTTTTTGCTGCATGCGCCTACAGTCAGCCCTACCCAGAAACAATCCCCACAACCAGAGCAGTTACCTGGTAACAATGGTAACCCCAGTAGGACCTTTTCTGATGCAGTGGAAATGGCTGGATGCCGAGTTAGGGCTTTGCATTCAGTGCTGCACAGGGCACATCTAAAACAGCACATGGCAATAGCTTGACATGTCACATAACACCGGCACGGTCTGGCACAGTTTAAAAAAAATAAATATATATATATATATATATAAGCAGAGTACTTTTGACTGTGACAGTA
This sequence comes from Bombina bombina, assembly GCF_027579735.1. Classification (NCBI taxonomy): domain Eukaryota; kingdom Metazoa; phylum Chordata; class Amphibia; order Anura; family Bombinatoridae; genus Bombina; species Bombina bombina. Next base: position 1,145,299,709 of record NC_069500.1, read on the forward strand.
TTAGGACTGAATGTGTGTGTTCCCCATGTCACATCAGCAGTCAGGTATGAACCATAAAAAAAAAAAAAAATCTTTTTTTTTAGGACTCTTGGGCCCCTCAACAGAGACTGGACCCTAGGCAACTGCCCCTTTTGCCCTGTGTTAAAGACGGCCCTGAGTGTACCGTAAGATTTATTTTAGTTTGGAAAATGTTGGCTAACCAGTATGCTAGTTTGTTCCAGAATCTTTGTAATTTTGGGCATTCTCAAATCAGGTGTATCATATCTGGGGCTGGTGATGAACATTTGTAGCATGTGTCGTGTGTGTATGGGAGCCATTTTGATCTGTTATTGGGTGTAATGTATGCTTGGTATATTAATTTGGTGTGAGATTCCCTGAAATAGGAAGAGAGAGTAGCTTTTCTGCCTCTGGCAAAGCTGCCCAGGAGTTCTTCTTGGGTAATGGGGTCGTCGCCTAAGATGTGCCACTTGGAGAGGATTTGTTGTTGTGTCTATTGTTCATATTGTGCACTGAGTAAGTTATAAATGTAAGTAATGTAAGGATTTCCTTGCCTAGCTATGTTGCAAAGCCTCTCTATGCTAGAGTAATTTGGATTTTCTCTGTTTAGTGGTAGGAGAGATTGTATGTAATGTCAGCATTGGAAATATGCAAATTGGGTTCTAGGAAGATTATATTGGTGCTGAATTTTGTTGAATGGGAGAACCAGGGAACCACTTGGGTCTAGAAGTTGGGATACCGATGTAAGTCTTTTCTGTTTCCAAAGCTGGAAGGGCTTAGTGGTGTAGCCAGGAACAAAGTTGGGCTTGCCCTGGATAGGTAGGTATTTACTGATTTTAAATTCAAGGTTCCGCATTCTACAGACCTTTCCCCAAGCTCTTAATGGGTCTTTGAAGAGTATTTTTTGTTTAATACTTAGTGGCAGGGATGTGTGTGGGGTATGAGGGAGAAAGGCTGGGAGATAGGGGGGCAGAAGCTCCCTCTCTACTGCCGGGCAAAAATAATCTGAGTCTGTTAACCAGTCTATGACTAGCTTGATTAGTGATGTTAGTCAGTTTTAAACCTCCCGAAGAAGTTGGCATAGCTAAACATGTCTTGTTGATTCTTTGTTTCTTTTTCTGCCAAGTGAAGACACCGAACAATTTTGAAATATGTTTCAAATCCTTTGCCGTCAGCAGAATGGGGAGCATCTGGAGAGGATATAATAGTTTTGGGAGTATAATCATTTTGAGGAGTTGGATTCTCCCCGAAAGGGATAGGGGAAGTTTTTGACAGTTATGTATGGTATTTTGTATGTTAACAATGGTAGTACTAATGTTTTTATATTTGTTTAATTGCGTTTAGGAAGTTACCGGTTATGCCAAAATGAATTAATGACGTGTAAAGGTGGCCCCAATCTATGCGGTCAATCGCTTTCTCAGCATCAACTGAGAGCAAGCAGGCATCTGGGAGTGAGGGGCTTGCATTAGTGTGTCTGTTCTGCAAATAGTTAGAGATTACTGCAAGGGTTTTTCTAATATTTATTACCGAATAACGATTTTTAACAAATCCAGTTTGGTCTGGGTGGATTAGGGATGAAATAACTAGGGCCAGTCTGTCTGCTAGAATTTTTGTGTAAATGTTATAATCGCTGTTGAGTAGCGATATTGGTCTGTAGTATGAGGCTAATGTCGTGTCTCTGTCTGGTTTCGGTAACACACAAATTATGTCGTCTGAGAAATGGGGGTCTTGTTCTTGTCGCCCCGATAGGTATTGTGTGAAAAGAGAGTTTAAAGTAGGCGCTATCTCAACACTGAGGATTTTGTAATACTTTATGGGAAGGGAGTCAGGGCCTTATGACGTACCTAGTTTGGAGTTCTTAATTGCTTTGACTACCTCCTCAATCTGAACTGGGGCATTTAGGGTGGCTTGCTGTTCTTTTGTGAGTTGTGGGAGTTGCACTTTGTTCCAGAAGTGTATTTTATCATGGCTATTTATCTCCTGCTTGGCATAGAGTGTTTTGTAATATGCTGCAAATGATTTCATAATCTCTGGGGTGCTGGTTTAAAGCTGCGTGCCTGTTTTAATTGCCGTTATGAAGGATTTTGGGGCAGTGATGCGCACCATGGGCTTGTTTCCATTGAGCCGTAATTCGGTTTGCGTGCACTCGCAAACCGTTAAATATGCTGTTGAAAGCAATATCGTTTATCGACTGTTTCCAATTTCATGTTATACCTCAATATCAGCAGCCGAACTTCGGCTGCCAAAAAGATCTTCCTCTCCCATAGAAAGTAATAGAAGCCGTTAATCAATAAATTATACCAGGTTTCCAATGAAAGCGCTAACCGTTAATACACTGTCGGAGGCTGTCGATACATTGAGAAATATTACACCCAGCTCTACTAGGTGTAAAGGAGGAAAAGGAGCTTTTTGAGGCCTGATTCTCATTGAAATTGCAAATCACAAAAACATTTATGAGTGTTTAAATGTACAAATAACATTATATATGCTACATTTATTGGTCCTATGTATAGGAATATTTGCACCCATGTTTTCATAGAAATATCAATATGTATGTACATAGAAAAATAGATGCAAGCATATATCACCTATTCCAAATGCAACCTTTGCCCAAGGATGCTATATATATATTCTCAATACGTATAGAAATATAATTATATCTAACTAGTCCTAAAGCCCGTGTACACGGGCCATTTTTTTCAGTACATTTTTTTCTCTCTTCCCCCTCTCTTTTCCTCTCTCTCTCTCCCCCTCTCTTTTGCTCTCTCTCCCCTCTCTTTTGCTTTCTCTCTCCCCCCTTTCTTTTGCTCTCTCTATCCCCCCTCTCTTTTGCTCTCTCTCTCCCTCTCTTTTGCTGTCTCTCTTCCTCTCTTTTGCTCTCTCTCTTCCCCCTCTTGTTTGCTCTCTCTCTCCTCTCATTTGTGCTCTCTCCCCCCTCTCTTTTGCGCTCTCCCCCTCACTTTTGTGCTCTCTCCACCTCTTTTGTGCTCTCTCCCCCCTCTATTTTGTGCTCTCTCCCCCTCTATTTTGTGCTCTCTCCCCCTCTCTTTTGTGCTCTCTCCCCCCTCTCTTTTGTGCTCTCTCCCCCCTCTCTTTTGTGCTCTCTCCCCCCCTCTCTTTTGTGCTCTCTCCCCCCCCTCTCTTTTGTGCTCTCTCCCCCCCTCTCTTTTGTGCTCTCTCCCCCCTCTCTTTTGTGCTCTCTCCCCCCTCTCTTTTGTGCATCTGGCCCCGCCTGGCAGCGCCCGGCCCTGCCCACATCAAACCCGGGCCCCGCCCACATCACATCCGCCCGTCATGCCCACGTCGCAACCTCCCAGCCACACCCACTTCACACCCACCGTATGACAGTTTCGGACAAACACACTTGGCCTTTTATTATATAGGATAATAATCTTTGCCTACATGTATATATGTATGATAATTGTATATAAATCCTTGACCTATATAAACCATATAATTATATTTGATTTTTTTTTTAAAATATATATGTTCTTGCAAAATAATGCAATCAAATATTTGTGTTATGTCACTTTAAACTAAAGGGATAGTGTATTCACAATTAAACATTCAGGAATCAGATAAATCATTAAAATCCAATCAACTTACATATGTACTCATAATCAATTTAATTTTGTTATGTTTCTTATTTTAATCATGTATTTAAGTTTAGGAGGCATTCCATGTAATGTTCAGCACCTGTGTTGCACTTGCTGATTGTTGCCTACATTTAGACAACAATCGTCAAGTGCTCCCCATGTGCAGAATCAAAATGGGTAGATTCCTAAGCTAACATTCCTGTTTTACAAAATTACAGATGATAATGAAGTTAAATAGATTATAGGAGTACATATTTAAGTATATAAAAACTGCATGCTCTGATTCATGAGTTTAATTTTGAATAGACTATCCCTTTAAGAAATATGTCAGATGCTCATGTCAAAGAGACAAATCCAGATATAATATAATCCTTAAAATAAAGATACATTATCAATACATACAGTCCCCTGAGATTGCACACTTGAATGGCATGGTTACCTGATAGAAAATAAGTCAAAGGAAATAAGTTGTTTATCATGAAGAGGAGTTTTATTATTACAGATTTACTCTCATTCAAATGTAATTTTCAATGTGAAAATCATTGAACATATTTATTCAATACAAAACAATGACACATTAAAGTATAATGTGGCATAGTACTAATATTTATAAAATATATGTAATATAGGCCATGGTGGCGCCTCTGTTTTTTACCTTTTCCAAAATATATGTATTATGTCTGCTAAAGCAGAGAATACATTTGCAATATTTAGACTATTAACCAACGTACATAAGTGCTAAATATTATATACTTCAAGAGATTTGAAGTATTGTCTTTAACATGGAGTTATTAAAACAATTTAAAAGTGCATTGTGCATTGGTCACAGGGAGAGTCTGTGTCTGTTCACATGATGTCAATTAAAATGTATGTAATCACCTCTATATCATGGCAATCACATATATGCTGTGCATACATCAGTGCTTACATATCATAGAGATACATTTACCTAATTATTCTAAATATTTAAAAATATTCTTGACAAAAACGAGTGCATTAGTCATGATAGGTATAGGTTTCAGATATTACATTCCACATATGACTATAAGAATGAATGCAAGGTATTTGGCCATATCAACAGGAAGGAGTATTTATTATTCACCTCTTCTACAACTAGATAACCCTTATTAGCTTCATCTGAAGGAGCAAACAACATATGCTTGTGGAATATAAATCATAACATTTACACATGCCACATTGACTGATGTTAGATAGCATATACTGTATTGATTTCAGACACATATCTCTAAGTATTCTTAAATGGCATAATTTTCTCGATAAAAGGACACATACATTTATTAACAATGTACACCTGCATATTAATTGATATCATGTGAAATAAAAATGAATAAAGCTGTTAATTTTTAGCAAATAAACAGCTATTAGAATAATATTAAGATATATTTTCAAATTTGGAATAGAAAAATGTATGCATATTTATGAGATGGAAATCGCACTTAAAAAAGTGCTTTAGTGCAAAAATTAGATATGATATATCTTGGGTGGAAGACAAATAATATTACTTAATTCTTGCGGCGGGATTTTGACTTTGGAGGAGAGGTACTTGGGGGGGGAGTGTGGCGTCTTGTGCGACGCCCACCAGCTGAATGTGAGGCTAATAGACGGGATTCAGGGTCCTGCAGGGAGATGACGGAGGATACAAGCGAGGATGGAGTTTGGGGCCTATCCGCAAGTCTCTCCACTGCCTCTGCCAGGCAGACGAGTGAGGCATTATGCATGTCCATTTTGCTTTGTATCCTCCTGAAAGCTTGCTAAGGCCGGAGCCTGGACAGCCTAAGCTCTCTATGAATCTTCTTCAGCAGATCATCCTGCTGGGACTGTGCCGGACCCTGTTGTAGAGTTGGTGTCTCAGGAACCAATTGGCTGGTTCCAGGGGTGTCTCTCCGTATTGGTGACTGGGAGCTTGTCTGTGATGGCACTGTTGGTGGGTGCAGCTGTGGGAGGTGTGCCATTTGTTGCTGCGAAGTATGCATGAACTGCCAGTGTTGAGGAGGATGAGTCTGCTGGGGTTCAGAACCCAGAACATGATATGTTGTCTCCAAGGTAGATGGAGAAGGGCCTGATACATCCTCCACCTCATATGCCCTGGGCTGCTGCGTATCACCTCCTAGGAGGCTGAAATAGGAGGTAGTGTAGCCATAGACATCCTCATCCTCCTCAGTGAATGCAGGAACATCTTGCTGTGGTGTTGGTGCAGCTTCATACTCCTGTTCGTATTCTACAAATAAATATATGTATACATTATCTAATAGAATATATTACTTTGTAGCATAATAATACAAACGATTATATTCCATATTTATGTCTATATATGTACATACATATACACATACACACATACATACATACATACATACATACATACACATACATATACACACACACATACATATAGTGTGTTTGGTATGAAATCCAAGCATATATGACCATAACTTATGAATCTTTATAGACTGTGTCTATAATGACTGATTTATATGAAATGTTTAATATTCTTGGTTATTATATTATCAATATTCTTGCTTGTTGGAGCAGATATACAATACAGAGTGCTTGCTAAACATATTAAATACAAGTATGTAAATTGAAATTCGTAGCTAAAAACAGATGGATATTTATGATCTACAACATATATACATCATATATATGGTTATATTTAATATAGAATATTCACCTTCATACACCTCTTCAGGTGGCACAGAGGTGTCCATTGTCCCCTTACATCTTAGGACAGCTTCACCCAAGATGATATTGGACAGCATCTCCTCCCATGACTTTAGGTGAATTATCATCATCATCTGTCCCACGTGCATATTTGACCTGCTGTGCCATCTTCGCTTTTGTTTCCCTCCTGCAGTCATGATATTGGTATTTTATGTTGGCAGTAAAACGATTACGTCCTAAGCAGCTGACTGCCACTCAAATCTCCTCCCACAGCTTATTCCGGACACCCGCCCTCAGGTTATAGTTCTCCAGCTGAGGTGCCCTATCCAAGTAGGCCTCAACAAGAGCCTCCTTCTCCTCCTCCTCAGAGAACCTTTCCTCTCTTAGCCTGCCCTTCCACCTGAAGGGCCAGCAGACACAGACTCTCCCTCCTGTGACTAGAGACCAGCCCTCTCTCCCTCCTGTGACAGGCTACCACCAGCCCCACCCCCACTTGCCACAGTGTGCCCCACTCTCCCTTTTCTCTGTGTGCCTAGTTGAGGCTGACTCCTCCTCACTCCTCCCACCTCCACTCCTCTTCCACCCTCTCTCCCCCCCTGTGCCAGGATTTGAGGAAGGACAAATCCTCCACCCAAACCTCGGCTCCTAGACCTGCCCATACTACTCCCTACTTCCCCCTCCCTCCACTGCCCTCCCCCTAGCCACCCCATTCTCAACTTCACTAGGCCTATCCATCCCTTTCTCCTTCCTCCCTAACTCTAACCTAGCACTAAAGTCCCTAGCTTACCTAACTACACTAATTCACCTAACTAAAACCTATATTAAATATCCCAAAACTAACTACCTAACCTATCTAGACCCTAACTATCTCTAATCTATATCCCTGCAAATAAAAATAAAAAGGTGTGGGTAAAATTAAACATAGGTATGTAAAAGAAAAAAGGATGGGCAAAATAATAAAAATATATATATGAGATTATAAAAAAAATAGAGCAAAATAATATGGGATATAAATCAAAAAAGGGATTGGCGAAATGGATAAACGAATAAAAGGAAAATAAAGTTATGTAGTAGTTAAGGGAAGGGTAGGTAAAGGGGAGATGGGAAGTGGGACAGGGGGTTAATAAAAGGGGTAAAAAAGGAAGATGGGAATATGGGGGGTTAATGAAAAAAAAAATGTGAATGTTTGTATCAAATAAACGTATGTGTGTGTTTGTATGTATAAACTAATGTGTGTTAATTAACTAATGTATGGATGTGTGTGTGTTCCTAATATATATGAGTCTACAAATAAATGAATGTATTAAGCAAAAATCTCCAACTCTCCGCTAACAATAACTATCCAAACCACCAAACTCCTACCAGCGCAACTAGCTCCTGTGTCTTTCTTTCTAGAGGGGATCACAGGTAAAGAGAGAAGCGCAAACTATTATTCTTATAGACAGAGGTCGGGTTACCATGGTAATGCACTTGCTATGGCGCGCATTTCGTCAAATCCGGCATCGGTTGGCAGTGTAAACTTACGTACGATCGAAAAGAGCGACTGCACGCAACACGCTATCCTTTTGATTGGAAACCTGGTACTAAAATGGAGATGTTAAAAATGGAGCCGTAAGCTACCAAAGCGGCCGACAGCTAAAAGTAACTTACGGCTCCATTTTAGTACCAGTTTCCATTCAAAAGGATAGCATGTTGTGTGCAGTCGCTCTTTTCGACAGTACGTAAGTTTGCGCTGCCAACCGATGCCGGATTCGACGAAAAGCGCGCCATAACAAGAGCATTGCCATGGTAACCCGAGTAGGAACACACACACATATCCATACATTAGTTAATTAACACACATTAGTTTATACATACAAACACACACACACACACACATACTTTTATTTGATACAAACACATTTACATTTTTTTTTCTTTTCATTAACCCCCCATATTCCCATTTTCCTTTTTTACCCCTTTCATTAACCCCCTGTCCCACTTCCCATCTCCCCTTTACCTACCCTTCCCTTAACTACTACATAACTTTATTTCTTCTGTTATGTGTGATCAGTCCACGGGTCATCATTACTTCTGGGATATAACTCCTCCCCAACAGGAAATGCAAGAGGATTCACCCAGCAGAGCTGCATATAGCTCCTCCCCTCTACGTCACTCCCAGTCATTCTCTTGCACCCAACGACTAGATAGGATGTGTGAGAGGACTATGGTGATTATACTTAGTTTTTATAACTTCAATCAAAAGTTTGTTATTTTACAATAGCACCGGAGCGTGTTATTACCTCTCTGGCAGAGTTTGAAGAAGAATCTACCAGAGTTTTTTACTATGATTTTAACCGGAGTAGTTAAGATCATATTGCTGTTTCTCGGCCATCTGAGGGAGGTAAAAGCTTCAGATCAGGGGACAGCGGGCAGATGAATCTGCATTGAGGTATGTAGCAGTTTTTATTTTCTGAATGGAATTGATGAGAAAATCCTGCCATACCGTTATAATGACATGTATGTATACTCTACACTTCAGTATTCTGGGGATGGTATTTCACTGGAATTACTCTGTTAAAAGTACATTAAACCTTTTAATAGGTATTTATTATGTTAAACGTTTTTGCTGGAATGTAGAATCGTTTGCATTTTCTGAGGTACTGAGTGAATAAATGTTTGGGCATTATTTTTCCACTTGGCAGTTGCTTGTTTTAATTGTGACAGTTTCGTTTCTCTCTCACTGCTGTGTGTGAGGGGGAGGGGCCGTTTTTGGCGCTCTTTGCTACGCATCAAAAATTTCCAGTCAGTTACTCTTGTATTTCCTGCATGATCCGGTTCATCTCTAACAGAACTCAGGGGTCTTCAAACTTCTTTGGAGGGAGGTAGATTCTCTCAGCAGAGCTGTGAGACTTATATATTGACTGTGATTAAAAACGTTGCTCTGTAATTTTTATGTTTCAAATTTAATTATTGTTACTTTACTAATGGGAACAAACCTTTGCTAAAAGTTGTGTTGTTTTCAAGGATTGATGCTATAACTGTTTTTCAGTTCATTATTTCAACTGTCATTTAATCGTTTAGTGCTTCTTTGAGGCACAGTTCGTTTTTGTTAAATAAGATTGTAACCAAGTTGCAAGTTTATTTGCTAGTGTGTTAAACATGTCTGATTCAGAGGAAGATACCTGTGTCATTTGTTCCAATGCCAAGGTGGAGCCCAATAGAAATTTATGTACTAACTGTATTGATGCTACTTTAAATAAAAGCCAATCTGTACAAATTGAACAAATTTCACCAAACAGCGAGGGGAGAGTTATGCCGACTAACTCGCCTCACGTGTCAGTACCTGCATCTCCCGCCCGGGAGGTGCGTGATATTGTGGCGCCTAGTACATCTGGGCGGCCATTACAGATAACATTACAAGATATGGCTACTGTTATGACTGAAGTTTTGGCTAAATTACCAGAACTTAGAGGCAAGCGTGATCACTCTGGGGTGAGAACAGAGTGCGCTGATAATACTAGGGCCATGTCTGATACTGCGTCACAGCTTGCAGAGCATGAGGACGGAGAGCTTCATTCTGTGGGTGACGGTTCTGATCCAAACAGATTGGATTCAGATATTTCAAATTTTAAATTTAAATTGGAGAACCTCCGTGTATTACTAGGGGAGGTTTTAGCGGCTCTTAATGATTGTAACACTGTTGCAATACCAGAGAAATTGTGTAGGTTGGATAAATACTTTGCGGTACCGGCGAGTACTGACGTTTTTCCTATACCTAAGAGACTAACTGAAATTGTTACTAAGGAGTGGGATAGACCCGGTGTGCCGTTCTCACCCCCTCCAATATTTAGAAAGATGTTTCCAATAGACGCCACCACACGGGACTTATGGCAAACAGTCCCTAAGGTGGAGGGAGCAGTTTCTACTTTAGCTAAGCGTACCACTATCCCGGTGGAGGATAGCTGTGCTTTTTCAGATCCAATGGATAAAAAATTAGAGGGTTACCTTAAGAAAATGTTTGTTCAACAAGGTTTTATATTGCAACCCCTTGCATGCATCGCGCCGATTACGGCTGCGGCAGCATTTTGGATTGAGTCTCTGGAAGAGAACCTTAGTTCAGCTACGCTGGACGACATTACGGACAGGCTTAGAGTCCTTAAACTAGCTAATTCATTCATTTCGGAGGCCGTAGTACATTTAACCAAACTTACGGCTAAGAACTCAGGATTCGCCATTCAGGCACGTAGGGCGCTGTGGCTAAAATCCTGGTCAGCTGATGTAACTTCTAAGTCCAAATTACTTAATATACCTTTCAAGGGGCAAACTTTATTTGGGCCCGGTTTGAAAGAAATTATCGCTGACATTACAGGAGGTAAGGGCCACGCCCTGCCTCAAGACAAAGCCAAAGCTAAGGCTAGACAGTCTAATTTTCGTCCCTTTCGGAATTTCAAAGCAGGAGCAGCACCAACTTCCACTGCACCAAAACAGGAAGGAGCTGTTGCTCGTTACAGACAAGGCTGGAAACCTAACCAGTCCTGGAACAAGGGCAAGCAGGCCAGGAAACCTGCTGCTGCCCCTAAGACAGCATGAATCGAGGGCCCCCGATCCGGGACCGGATCTAGTGGGGGGCAGACTCTCTCTCTTCGCCCAGGCTTGGGCAAGAGATGTTCAGGATCCCTGGGCGCTAGAGATCATATCTCAGGGATACCTTCTAGACTTCAAATTCTCTCCCCCAAGAGGGAGATTTCATCTGTCAAGGTTGTCAACAAACCAGATAAAGAAAGAAGCGTTTCTACGCTGTGTACAAGATCTGTTATTAATGGGAGTGATCCATCCGTTCCGCGGTCGGAACAAGGACAAGGGTTTTACTCAAACCTGTTTGTGGTTCCCAAAAAAGAGGGAACTTTCAGGCCAATCTTGGATTTAAAGATCCTAAACAAATTCCTAAGAGTTCCATCGTTCAAAATGGAAACTATTCGGACAATCTTACCCTTGATCCAAAAGGGTCAGTACATGACCACAGTGGATTTAAAGGATGCTTACCTTCACATACCGATTCACAAAGATCATTACCGGTATCTAAGGTTTGCCTTCTTAGACAGGCATTACCAGTTTGTAGCTCTTCCATTCGGATTGGCTACGGCTCCAAGAATCTTCACAAAGGTTCTGGGTGCCCTTCTGGCGGTACTAAGACCGCAAGGAATTTCGGTAGCTTCGTACCTAGACGACATTCTGATACAAGCTTCAAGCTTTCAAACTGCCAAGTCTCATACAGAGTTAGTTCTGGCATTTCTAAGGTCGCATGGATGGAAAGTGAACGAAAAGAAGAGTTCTCTCTTTCCTCTCACAAGAGTTCCATTCTTGGGGACTCTTATAGATTCTGTAGAAATGAAGATTTATCTGACAGAAGACAGATTAACAAAGCTTCTAAATGCATGCCGTGTCCTTCATTCCATTCAACTCCCGTCAGTAGCTCAATGCATGGAGGTGATCGGCTTAATGGTAGCAGCAATGGACATAGTACCCTTTGCACGTCTACATCTCAGACCGCTGCAATTGTGCATGCTGAGTCAGTGGAATGGGGATTACTCAGACTTGTCCCCTACTCTGAATCTGGATCAAGAGACCAGAAACTCTCTTCTATGGTGGCTTTCTCGGCCACATCTGTCCAGGGGGATGCCATTCAGCAGGCCGGACTGGACAATTGTAACAACAGACGCCAGCCTACTAGGTTGGGGCGCTGTCTGGAATTCTCTGAAGGCTCAGGGACAATGGAATCAGGAGGAAAGTCTCCTGCCAATAAACATTCTGGAATTGAGAGCAGTTCTCAATGCCCTTCTGGCTTGGCCCCAGTTAAAAGCTCGGGGGTTCATCAGGTTTCAGTCGGACAACATCACGACTGTAGCTTACATCAACCATCAAGGAGGGACAAGAAGCTCCCTAGCAATGATGGAAGTATCAAAGATAATTCGCTGGGCAGAGTCTCACTCTTGCCACCTGTCAGCAATCCACATCCCGGGAGTGGAGAACTGGGAGGCGGATTTCTTGAGTCGCCAGACTTTTCATCCGGGGGAGTGGGAACTTCATCCGGAGGTCTTTGCCCAAATACTTCGACGTTGGGGCAAACCAGAGATAGATCTCATGGCGTCTCGCCAGAACGCCAAACTTCCTCGCTACGGGTCCAGATCCAGGGATCCGGGAGCGGTTCTGATAGATGCTTTGACAGCACCTTGGAACTTCGGGATGGCTTATGTGTTTCCACCCTTCCCGCTCCTTCCTCGATTGATTGCCAAAATCAAACAGGAGAGAGCATCAGTGATTCTAATAGCGCCTGCATGGCCACGCAGGACTTGGTATGCAGATCTAGTGGACATGTCATCCTGTCCGCCTTGGTCTCTACCTCTAAGACAGGACCTTCTGATACAGGGTCCATTCAAACATCAAAATCTAACTTCTCTGAAGCTGACTGCTTGGAAATTGAACGCTTGATTTTATCAAAACGTGGTTTTTCTGAGTCGGTTATTGATACCCTGATACAGGCTAGGAAGCCTGTTACCAGAAGGATTTACCATAAGATATGGCGTAAATACCTATACTGGTGCGAATCCAAAGGTTACTCCTGGAGTAAGGTTAGGATTCCTAGGATATTGTCCTTTCTACAAGAAGGTTTAGAAAAGGGTTTATCGGCTAGTTCATTAAAGGGACAGATCTCAGCTCTGTCCATCTTGTTGCACAGGCGTCTGTCAGAAAGTCCAGACGTCCAGGCCTTTTGTCAGGCTTTAGCTAGGATCAAGCCTGTGTTTAAAACTGTTGCTCCGCCATGGAGTTTAAACCTTGTTCTTAACGTTCTACAAGGAGTTCCGTTTGAACCCTTTCATTCCATTGATATAAAGTTGTTATCTTGGAAAATGTTATTTTTAATGGCTATTTCTTCGGCTCGGAGAGTCTCTGAGTTATCAGCTTTACATTGTGATTCTCCTTATTTGATTTTTCATTCAGATAAGGTAGTTTGGCGTACAAAACCTGGGTTCTTACCTAAGGTAGTCACTAACAGGAACATCAATCAAGAGATCGTGGTGCCTTCCCTGTGCCCGAATCCTTCTTCAAAGAAGGAACGTCTTCTACACAATCTGGATGTAGTTCGTGCCCTCAAGTTCTACTTGCAGGCAACTAAGGATTTTCGACAAACGTCTTCCCTGTTTGTCGTGTACTCTGGTCAGAGGAGAGGTCATAAGGCTTCGGCTACCTCTCTCTCCTTCTGGCTTCGTAGCATAATTCGTTTAGCCTATGAGACTGCTGGACAGCAGCCTCCTGAAAGAATTACAGCTCATTCTACTAGAGCTGTGGCTTCCACTTGGGCCTTTAAGAATGAGGCCTCTGTTGAACAGATTTGCAAGACTGCAACTTGGTCTTCGCTTCATACTTTTTCCAAATTTTACAAATTTGACACTTTTGCTTCTTCGGAGGCTATTTTTGGGAGAAAGGTTCTTCAGGCAGTGGTTCCTTCTGTATAATGAGCCTGCCTATCCCTCCCGTCATCCGTGTACTTTTGCTTTGGTATTGGTATCCCAGAAGTAATGATGACCCGTGGACTGATCACACATAACAGAAGAAAACATAATTTATGCTTACCTGATAAATTCCTTTCTTCTGTTGTGTGATCAGTCCACGGCCCGCCCTGTTTTTTTAAGGCAGGTAAATATCTTTTAAATTATACTCCAGTCACCACTTCACCCTTGGTTTCTCCTTTCTCGTTGATTCTTGGTCGAATGACTGGGAGTGACGTAGAGGGGAGGAGCTATATGCAGCTCTGCTGGGTGAATCCTCTTGCATTTCCTGTTGGGGAGGAGTTATATCCCAGAAGTAATGATGACCCGTGGACTGATCACACAACAGAAGAAAGGAATTTATCAGGTAAGCATAAATTATGTTTTTCCTTTTATTCGTTTATCCATTTCGCCCATCCCTTTATTGATTTACATCCCATATATATATATATATATATTATTTAGCCCATCCTTTTTTCTTTTACATCCCTTTGTTTAATTTCTGCCACACCTTTTTATTTTTATTTGCAGGGATATAGCTTAGAGATAGTTAGGGTCTAGATAGGTTAGGTAGTTAGTTTTGGGATATTTAATTTAGGTTTTAGTTAGGTGAATTAGTGTAGTTAGGTAAGCTAGGGACTTTAGTGTTAGGTTAGAGTTAGGGAGGAAGGAGAAAGGGATGGATAGGCCTAGTGGAGTTGGGAAGGGGGTGGCTAGGGGGAGGGCAGTGGAGAGGGGGGGTGGAGGGAGGGGGGAAGTAGGGAGCAGTATGGGCAGGTCTAGGAGCCGAGGTTTGGGTGAAGGATTGGTCCTACCTCAAACCCTGGCAGAGGTGGGAAGGAGAGAGGGTGGAAGAGGAGTGGAGGTGTGAGGAGTGAGGAGTCAGCCTCAACTAGGCACACAGAGAAAAGGGAGAGTGGGGCAGACTGTGGCAAGTGGGGATGGGGCTGGTGGTAGCCTGTCACAGCCTGCAGGGACAGAGGAGGGAGAGAGGGCTGCTCCCCAGTCACAGGAGGAAGAGTCTGTGTCTGCTGGCCCTTCAGGTATGAAGGGCAGGATAAGAGTGGAGAGGTACTCTGAGGAGTAGAAGAAGGCTCTTGTTGAGGCCTACTTGGATAGGGCACCTCAGCTGGAGAACCATAACCTGAGGGCGGGTGTCCGGAATAAGCTGTGGGAGGAGATTAGATTAGAGTGGCAGTCAGCTCCTTAGGACGTCATCGTTCTACTGCCAGCATAAAACAACCATATCATGACTGCAGGAGGGAAACAAAAGCAAAGATGGCAAAGCAGGCCAAATACGCACGTGGGACAGGTGATGGTCCTAGCAAGAGAATTCACCTAAAGTCATGGGAGGAGATGCTGTCCAATGTCATCTCGGATGAAGCTGTCCTAGTATGTAAGGGGACAATGGACACCTCTGTGCCACCTGAAGAGGTGTATGAAGGTGAATATTCTATATTAAATATAACCATATATATGATGTATATACAGGGAGTGCAGAATTATTAGGCAAGTTGTATTTTTGAGGATTAATTTTATTATTGAACAACAACCATGTTCTCAATGAACCCAAAAAACTCATTAATATCAAAGCTGAATAGTTTTGGAAGTAGTTTTTAGTTTGTTTTTAGTTATAGCTATTTTAGGGGGATATCTGTGTGTGCAGGTGACTATTACTGTGCATAATTATTAGGCAACTTAACAAAAAACAAATATATACCCATTTCAATTATTTATTTTTACCAGTGAAACCAATATAACATCTCAACATTCACAAATATACATTTCTGACATTCAAAAACAAAACAAAAACAAATCAGTGACCAATATAGCCACCTTTCTTTGCAAGGACACTCAAAAGCCTGCCATCCATGGATTCTGTCAGTGTTTTGATCTGTTCACCATCAACATTGCGTGCAGCAGCAACCACAGCCTCCCAGACACTGTTCAGAGAGGTGTACTGTTTTCCCTCCTTGTAAATCTCACATTTGATGATGGACCACAGGTTCTCAATGGGGTTCAGATCAGGTGAACAAGGAGGGCATGTCATTAGATTTTCTTCTTTTATACCCTTTCTTGCCAGCCACGCTGTGGAGTACTTGGACGCGTGTGATGGAGCATTGTCCTGCATGAAAATCATGTTTTTCTTGAAGGATGCACTGCTTGAAGGTGTCTTCCAGAAACTGGCAGTAGGACTGGGAGTTGAGCTTGACTCCATCCTCAACCTGAAAAGGCCCCACAAGCTCATCTTTGATGATACCAGCCCAAACCAGTACTCCACCTCCACCTTGCTGGCGTCTGAGTCGGACTGGAGCTCTCTGACCTTTACCAATCCAGTCACGGGCCCATCCATCTGGCCCATCAAGACTCACTCTCATTTCATCAGTCCATAAAACCTTAGAAAAATCAGTCTTGAGATATTTCTTGGCCCAGTCTTGACTTTTCAGCTTGTGTGTCTTGTTCAGTGGTGGTCGTCTTTCAGCCTTTCTTACCTTGGCCATGTCTCTGAGTATTGCACACCTTGTGCTTTTGGGCACTCCAGTGATGTTGCAGCTCTGAAATATGGCCAAACTGGTGGCAAGTGGCATCTTGGCAGCTGCACGCTTGACTTTTCTCAGTTCATGGGCAGTTATTTTGCGCCTTGGTTTTTCCACACGCTTCTTGCGACCCTTTTGACTATTTTGACTGAAACGCTTGATTGTTCGATGATCACGCTTCAGAAGCTTTGCAATTTTAAGAGTGCTGCATCCCTCTGCAAGATATCTCACTAATTTTGACTTTTCTGAGCCTGTCAAGTCCTTCTTTTGACCCATTTTGCCAAAGGAAAGGAAGTTGCCTAATAATTATGCACACCTGATGTAGGGTGTTGATGTCATTAGACCACACCCCTTCTCATTACAGAGATGCACATCACCTAATATGCTTAATTGGTAGTAGGCTTTCAAGCCTATACAGCTTGGAGTAAGACAACATGCATAAAGAGGATGATGTGGTCAAAATACTCATTTGCCTAATAATTCTGCACTCCCTGTATGTTGTAGATCATAAATATCCATCTGTTTTAGCTACGAATTTCAATTTACATAGTTGTATTTAATATGTTCAGCAAGCACTCTGTATTGTATATCTGCTCCGACAAGCAAGAATATTGATAATATAATATCCAAGAATATCAAACATTTCATATAAATCTTTCATTAACAATGTTCCTTTAAGACACAGTCTATAAAGATTCATCGGTTATGGTTATATATGCTTGGATTTCATACCAAACACACTATATGTATGTGTGTGTTTGTGTGTATGTATGTATGTGTTTGTATGTATGTATGTATGTGTATATGTATGTACATATATAGACATAAATATGGAATATAATCGTTTGTATTGTTATGCTACAAAGTAATATATTCTATTAGATAATGTATACATATATTTATTTGTAGAATACGAACAGGAGTATGAAGCTGCACCAACACCACAACAAGATGTTCTTGCATTCACTGAGGAGGATGAGGATGTCTATGGCGACACTACCTCCTATATCAGCCTCCTAGAAGGTGATACGCAGCAGCCCAGGGCATATGAGGTGGAGAATGTATCAGGCCCTTCTCCATCTACCTCGGGGACAACATAACAACAGACTCATCCTTCTCAACACTGGCAGTTCATGCATACTTTGCGGCAACAAATTGCACACTCCCCACAGCTGCACCCACCGCAGCAGATTATGCACCCCCCACAACATAATCATCCTCCGCAGCAGATGATGCACCCCCCACAACATCATCATCCTCCGCAGCAGATTATACACCCCCCACAACATCATTCTTCGCAGCAGATGATGCACCCACCACAGCAGCATATAGATCTGCATCATCTGTACTATATGCCTCCCACTCCTATGGCACAACAGGACTCCACACCACCACCCACTGCACCCACCAATGTTTTACCAACAGTGCCATCACAGACAACCTCCCAGTCACCAATACGCAGAGACACCCCTGGAACCAGCTAACAATTGGTTCCTGAGACACCAAGTCTACAACAGGGTCCAGCACAGTCCCAGCAGGATAATCTGCTGAAGATGATTCATAGAGAGCTTAGGCTGTCCAGGCTCCGGCAGCAGCAAGCTTTCAGGAGAATACAGAGCCAAATGGACATGCATAATGCCTCACTCGTTTGCCTGGCAGAGGCAGTGGAGAGGCTCGCGGATAGGTCCCAAACTCCATCCTCGCTTGCATCCTCCGTCATCTCCCTGCATGACCCTGAATCCTGTCTATTAGCCTTACATTCAGCTGGTGGGCGTCACACAAGATGCCACACTTCCATCCCAAGTGCCTCTCCTCCAAAGTCAAAACTCTGCCGCAAGAATTAAGTAATATTATTTGTTTTCCCCCCAAGATATATCATATCTAATTTTTGCACTAAAGCACTTTTTTAAGTGTGATTTCCATCTCATAAATATGCATACATTTTTCTATTCCAAATTTGAAAATATATCTTAATATTATTCTAATAGCTGTTTATCTGCTAAAAATTAACAGCTTCATTCATTTTTATTTCACATGATGTCAATTAATATGCAGGTGTACATTGTTAATAAATATATGTGTCCTTTTATCGAGAATATTATGCCATTTAAGAATACTTGATAGGTGTCTGAAATAAATACAGTATATGCTATCTAACATCAGTCAACGTGGCATGTGTAAATGTTATGATTTATATTCCACAAGCATATGTTGTTTGCTCCTTCAGATGAAGCTAATAAGGGTTATCTAGTTGTAGAAGAGGTGAATAATAAATACTCCTTCCTGTTGATATGGCCAAATACCTTGCATTCATTCTTATAGTCATATGTGGAATGTAATATCTGAAACCTATACCTATCATTACTAATGCACTCCTTTTTGTCAAGAATATTATTAAATATTTAGAATAATTAGATAAATGTATCTCTATGATATTTAAGCACTGATGTATGCACAACATATATGTGATTGCCATGATATAGAGGTGATTAATACATTTTAATTGACATTATATGAATAGACACAGACTCTCCCAGGGACCAATGCACAATGCACTTTTAAATTGTTTCAATAACTCCATGTTAAAGACAATACTTCAAATCTCTTGAAGTATGTAATATTTAGCACTTATGTATTTTGGTTAATAGTCTAAATATTGCAAATATATTCTCTGCTTTAGCTACCATATTACATATATTTTATAAATATTAGTACTATGCCACATTATACTTTAATGTGTCATCGTTCATATTGAATAAATATGTTCAATGATTTTCACATTGAAAATTACATTTGAATGAGGGTAAATCTGTAATAATAAAACTCATCTTCTTGATCAACAACTTATTTCCTTTGACTTATTTTTCTATATTATTTTCTATCAGGTAACCATGCCATTCAAGTGTGCAATCTTAGGGGATTGTATGTATTGATAATGTATCTTTATTTTAAAGGTTTATATTATATCTGGATTTGTCTCTTTGAAATGAGCATCTGACATATTTCTTAATGGGATAGTCTATTCAAAATTAAACTCATGAATAAGAGCATGCAGTATTCATATACTTAAATATGTACTCCTATAATCTATTTAACTTAATTATCATCTGTAATTTTGTAAAATAGGAATGTTAGCTTAGGAATCTACCCATTTTTGATTCTGCACATGGGGAGCACTTGATGATTGTTGTCTAAATGTAGGCAACAATCAGCAAGTGCAACACAGGTGCTGAACATTAAATGGAATGGCTCCTAAACTTAAATACATGATTAAAATAAGAAACATAATGAAATTAAATTGATTATGAC
The DNA here is from genome assembly GCF_027579735.1 of Bombina bombina. Lineage (NCBI taxonomy): Eukaryota > Metazoa > Chordata > Amphibia > Anura > Bombinatoridae > Bombina > Bombina bombina. The sequence continues at coordinate 1,145,319,359 of NC_069500.1, forward strand.
TACATGAAAATTGATTGGAACTGAATGATTTATCTGATTCCTGAATGTTTAATTGTGAATACACTATCCCTTTAATTTAAAGTCACATAACACAAATATTTGATTGCATTATGTGCGCAGGCACCAATTATCAACTAGCTCCCACTAGTGTAGGATATGTGTGTATTCTTTTCCAACAAGGGATACCAAGAGAACAAAGCACATTTGAAACTAGAAGTGAAATTGAAAGTGTTTTAAAATTACATGTTCTGAATCCTGCAACTTAAATGTTTACTTTCCAATTACTTTAAAATATCCATTGTTTGCAAATAAATACATATGATACCCTGATTACATGTTATATTCGCAATTATTCCTACTCAGAAAAATAATATATTTACAATATATACATATAGTGGTATAAATCAACAGAGATATGACAGACACGATTGTTTAAAACAAAAAAAGGAACTTGGGGACATCTGAATATGTTTGCAATAGATTTCTGACAAAACATATATATACATATATATATATATATATATATATATCACACAGAAAAAGTCCCAGCACTCACAAGCTCTCAGCTAAGATTAAAAGCAAAAATGGAAGAGTTAGTTACAGCATCTGGCCAAATGGGATAAGCCCAGGTACCACGTCAAGGTCTCTTCCAAAACCTGAGTCCCTAAACAGCCACACAATGCAAGCTCTCGATCCAACAAACTGGGAACAAGTGAAGAGTGCACATGCTTATGTAATCACCCTAGACATATACAAAACACGGAAGGGGACTGCACTCTCAGACCGGACTGGGCACACATCCCATGACCCTGCAACATGCACAGCCCCGGGTGCACAATAGCACTCTCAGGAAGCTGCACTGTCCCCAGAGTCACAGGCAGTTAACCCCAGACAGGTCTGGGTGCAAGGCCCATAGGGAAAATTACAAAACAAATTAATACAGCACACATAAAAAGTCCAGCACTCACATGCTCGGGAATTTTTTTTTTTAAATTAAATAATAATGCCAACATATCAGTGTCAGTGCCACCCCCTCAAATCTGTCGCTCTAGGCACCGGCCTTGTTGGCCTATGCATAAATACGCCCCTGATGTGTGTGTGTATATACATAATAAATATGTATGTCCAATCTTAAATAGAATTCTAATAATTCCCCCTCCACTTTGCCCCAAATATGTTGCTATTTGCTAAATTCGCAATGAGTCCTGCTCAGAAAAAAAAAACATAATTTATGTAAGAACTTACCTGATAAATTCATTTCTTTCATATTGGCAAGAGTCCATGAGCTAGTGATGTATGGTATATACAATCCTACTAGGAGGGGCAAAGTTTCCCAAACCTCAAAATCCCTATAAATACACCCCTCACCACACCCACAATTCAGTTTAATGAATAGCCAAGTAGTGGGGTGATAGAAAAAGGAGTACAAAGCATACAAAAAAGAGAAACTGGAAATATAATTGTGCTTATATACCAAAAAATCTTAACCACCAGAAAAAAGGGTGGGTCTCATGGACTTGCTAATATGAAAGAAATGAATTTATCAGGTAAGTTCTTACATAAATTATGTTTTCTTTCATGTAATTGGCAAGAGTCCATGAGCTAGTGATGTATGGGATATAAATACCCAAGATGTGGAAGTTCACAGAAGAGTCACTAAAAAGGGAGGGATAAAATAAAAACAGCCATTTTCCGCTGAAAAAATTAAATCCACAAAAAAAAAGTTTTTCTCATAAATTTAAAGAAAAAAACTTAAAACATAAGCAGAAGAATCAAACTGAAAGAGCTGCCTGAAGAACTTTTCTACCAAAAACTGCTTCAGAAGAAGCAAATACATCAAAAGGGTTAAATTTAGTAAATGTATGCAAAGAAGACCAAGTTGCTGCTTTGCAAATCTGATCAACTGAAGCTTCATTCTTAAAAGTCCAAGAAGTGGAGACTGATCTAGTAGAATGAGCTGTGATCCTCTGAGGCGGGGACTGTCCTGCCGCCAAGTAAGCTTTATGAATCAAAAGCTTAGATGCCAAAGAAAACATAATTTATGCTTACCTGATAAATTTATTTCTCTTGTAGTGTATCCAGTCCACGGATCATCCATTACTTGTGGGATATTCTCCTTCCCAACAGGAAGTTGCAAGAGGATCACCCACAGCAGACCGAAACAAGCCAAGAAAAGGAGAAACCATAGGGTGCAGTGGTGACTGTAGTTTAATTAAAATTTAGACCTGCCTGAAAAGGACAGGGCGGGCCGTGGACTGGATACACTACAAGAGAAATAAATTTATCAGGTAAGCATAAATTATGTTTTCTCTTGTTAAGTGTATCCAGTCCACGGATCATCCATTACTTGTGGGATACCAATACCAAAGCTAAAGTACACGGATGATGGGAGGGACAAGGCAGGAACTTAAACGGAAGGAACCACTGCCTGTAGAACCTTTCTCCCAAAAACAGCCTCCGAAGAAGCAAAAGTATCAAATTTGGAAAAAGTATGAAGGGAAGACCAAGTTGCAGCCTTGCAAATCTGTTCAACAGAGGCCTCATTTTTAAAGGCCCAGGTGGAAGCCACAGCTCTAGTAGAATGAGCTGTAATCCTTTCAGGAGGCTGCTGTCCAGCAGTCTCATAGGCTAAATGGATTATACTCTGAAGCCAAAAAGAAAGAGAGGTTGCCGAGGCCTTCTGACCTCTCCTCTGTCCAGAGTAAACAACAAACAGGTTAGATGTTTGGCGAAAATCTTTAGTAGCCTGTAAGTAAAACTTCAAGGCACGGACTACGTCTAGATTATGCAAAAGACGTTCCTTCTTTGAAGAAGGATTAGGACATAATGATGGAACAACAATCTCTTGATTGATATTCTTGTTAGAAACCACCTTAGGTAAAAACCCAGTTTTGTACGCAGAACAACTTTATCTGAATGAAAGATCAGATAAGGAGAATCACAATGTAAGGCAGATAACTCCGAGACTCTTTGAGCCGAGGAAATAGCCATCAGAAAAAGAACTTTCCATGAAAGAAGTTTAATATCAATAGAATGAAGGGGTTCAAACGGAACCCCTTGAAGAACTTTAAGAACCAAGTTTAAGCTCCATGGAGGAGCAACAGGTTTAAACACAGGCTTAATTCTAACTAAAGCCTGACAAAATGCCTGAACGTCTGGAACTTCTGCCAGACGCTTGTGTAAAAGAATAGACGGAGCAGAAATCTGTCCCTTTAAAGAACTAGCTGATAATCCTTTGTCCAAACCCTCTTGGAGGAAGGACAATATCCTAGGAATCCTAACCCTACTACATGAGTAATTCTTGGATTCACACCAATGAAGATATTTACGCCATATCTTGTGGTAAATTTTCCTGGTGACAGGCTTTCGTGCCTGTATTAAGGTATCAATTACTGACTCTGAGAAGCCACGCTTTGATAGGATCAAGCGTTCAATCTCCATGCAGTCAGTCTCAGAGAAAGTAGATTCGGATGATTGAAAGGACCTTGTATTAGAAGGTCTTGTCTCAGAGGCAGAGTCCATGGTGGAAAGGATGACATGTCCACTAGGTCTGCATACCAGGTCCTGCGTGGCCACGCCGGCGCTATCAATATCACCGATGCTCTTTCCTGTTTGATTTTGGCAATCAGACGAGGGAGCAAAGTAAACGGTGGAAACACATAAGCCAGGTTTAAGAACCAAGGCGCTGCTAGAGCATCTATCAGTGCCGCTTCTGGGTCCTTGGACCTGGATCCGTAACAAGGAAGCTTGGCGTTCTGGCGAGACGCCATGAGATCCAATTCTGGTTTGCCCCAACGGAGAACCAATTGAGCAAACACCTCCGGATGGAGTTCCCATTCCCCCGGATGAAAAGTCTGACGACTTAGAAAATCCGCCTCCCAGTTCTTTACTGTTTAAGGTGAAATCAATGCATTTAGTACACATTCTCCTATGGGGCTCCACCATGGCTTTTAAACATAATGAACAAGTATCCTCTGTTTCAGACATGTTTGTACAGACTAGCAATGAGACTAGCAAGCTTGGAAAACACTTTAAAGCAAGTTAACAAGCAATATAAAAAACGTTACTGTGCCTTTAAGAGAAACAAATTTTGACAAAATTTGAAATAACAGTGAAAAAAGGCAGTTACACTAACAAAATTTTTACAGTGTATGTAACAAGTCAGCAGAGCATTGCACCCACTTGCAAATGGATGATTAACCCCTTAATAACAAAAACAGAATAATAAATGACAAAAACGTTTTTTAAACACAGTCACAACAACTGCCACAGTCTACTGTGATTGTTACCCTCCTCAAACACGACTTTGAAGCCTTTTGAGACCTTCAGAGATGTCCTGTATCATGCAGAGGGAAGCTGAATGTCTCTGTCAGTATTTTTAGCTGCACAGAAAAGCACTAAAATAGGCCCTTCCCACTCATATTGCAACAGTGGAAAGCTTCAGGAAACTGTTTCTAGGCAAAAATCAAGCCAGCCATGTGGAAAAAAACTAGGTCCCAATAAGTTTTGTCACCAAACATATATAAAAACGATTAACATGCCAGCAAACGTTTTATATTACACTTTTATAAGAGTATGTATCTCTGTTAATAAGCCTGATACCAGTCGCTATCACTGCATTTAAGGCTTAACTTACATTAATCCGGTATCAGCAGCATTTTTCTAGCAAATTCCATCCCTAGAAATATATTAACTGCACATACCTTATTGCAGGAAAACCTGCACGCCATTCCCCCTCTGAAGTTAGCTCACTCCTCAAAATATGTGAGAACGGCAGTGGATCTTAGTTACTTCTGCTAAGATCATAGAAATCACAGGCAGATTCTTCTTCTAATGCTGCCTGAGATGAAACAGTACACTCCGGTACCATTTAAAAATAAGAAACTTTTGATTGAAGTTAAAAAACTAACTATAATACACCACTCTCCTCTTACTACGTCCATCTTTGTTGAGAGTTGCAAGAGAATGACTGGATATGGCAGTGAGGGGAGGAGCTATATAGCAGCTCTGCTGTGGGTAATCCTCTTGCAACTTCCTGTTGGGAAGGAGAATATCCCACAAGTAATGGATGATCCGTGGACTGGATACACTTAACAAGAGAAATAGCATCAGGAACTGGAAAAACCTCAGGAGTAACCACAGGAGGTTTATAAACAGAATTTAACGTTTACTAGTTTTGATATCAAGAGGACTAGACTCCACAGTATCCAAAGTAACCAACACTTCTTTTTTAACAAGGAACGAATATACTCAATCTTGAAAAGATAAGTAGATTTGTCAGTGTCAATGTTCTGAATCAGAGAGATCCTCATCAGAGGAGGATATTTCAGTATGTTGTCGGTCATTAGAAATGTCATAAATTTTATGAGAAGTTTTAAAAGACCTTTTATGTTTATTAGAAGGCGGAATAGCAGACAAAGCCTTCTGTATCGCATCAGCAATATCATTTTTCATATCAACAGGGATATCATGTACATTAGATGTTGAAGGAACAACAGAAACTGTACTAGTACTGATGGAAACGTTTTCTGCGTGCAAAAGCTTATCATGACAACTGTTACATACTACAGCTGGAGATATAATCTCAGCTAACTTACAAAAGATACACTTAGCTTTGGTAGAACTGTGATCAGGCAGCATGGTTTCAACAGTTGCTTCTGAGACAGGATCAGAATGAGACATCTTGCAAAATGTAAAAGAAAAAACAACATTAAAGCAAAATTGACAATTTCCTTAGATGGCAGTTTCAGGAATGGGAAAAAATGCAAACAGCATGACCCTCTGAGCATATAGAAGGCAAGAGGCATATAGGAAGTGGGGTGAAAAATAAACTACATTTTTTGGGGTCAAGTATGATGCACAACGCAAAAGGAAGTTGAATTTTTTTTGGCGCCAACAACATCCAGAAATTACGCAACTCGCGTCATAACAGATGCAACCTTGTGCAAGGAAACCTGGTGTCAACTAAGACGCCGGAAATGACAAACCTGCATCATCAAAGACGTACCTTCACGGCAAAAAATTCTCGCTCCAAGAATGACACAATAAATAACAGCATTTTGTGACCTCGTGAGCCTAATCTTGCCCGTGAAATTTAAAGAAAAACAGTCAATTTGAAAAAGAGGACTATACCCCAGGTAAGAAAAATAACTTCCTAAAACATGCTTCCCAAACTGAAACTGACAGTCTGCAAAAAGTAATATACATAGACCTGACTCATGGCAAATATAAGTAAAATACATATATTTAAAACTTTATCTTAATACATAAAGCGCCAAACCATAGCTGAGAGTGTCTTAAATAATGAAAGCATACTTACTGAAAGACACCCATCCACATATAGCAGATTGCCAAACCAGTACTGAAAAAGTATCAGCAGAGGTAATGGTATATAACAGTATATCGTTGATCTGAAAAGGGAGGTAGGAGATTAATCCCTACGACCGATAACAGATAACCTTTGAAAAGATTTCCTGTGAGGAAAACCATAAAATCAATAGGCGATACTCTCTTCCCTCTGAGAAACACTGTACTCTGAGAGGAATTGGGCTTCAGAATGCTTAGAAGCGCTTATAACAGAAGACATCAAGCACAAACTTACTTCACTACCTCCATAGGAGGCAAAGTTTGTAAAACTGAATTGTGGGTGTGGTGAGGGGTGTATTTATAGGCATTTTGAGGTTTGGGAAACTTTGCCCCTCCTGGTAGGATTGTGTATCCCATACGTCACTAGCTCATGGACTCTTGCCAATTACATGAAAGAAAATACAGTTACACTATATACAATAATGTGCTAAAGAGAAATGTCTTGTTCATGGACAGTAATGAAATGGTATAAAGTTTTGAAAAACCTGAATAGACGCGAGATCGATGACTGCTAGTTGACAACAGTCCAATGCTCTTTGCACCGTACTTGACCTTCCTTTTTTTTGACGTTTTTTTTTTTATAAATAAGGAGATCGTATTCAGGTCCGCAGCCGCGATGTTTGGTGAGCATATTGACGCCTGCAAATGCAACATAGTTGACGCTTTGATAAATATCCCCCTAATCCTTATCAAGGGAGATTAATAAAGAAACACATCTGCTCTTACCTGTAGTTTTTAAGCTCTTTGAAGCAGGGCCCCCTCCTCCTTTATTAATTTGTTTTGTTTAGTCTACATTATGTATCTGTATTTATTTATTTTTACCATGAATCAGTGTTGTTGCTAAACCGTACCCAGCACTACAGATTTTAGCAGCACTTTACAAATTAATGATACATTTTTTCACCCAAAAGAAAATTTATGCTTACCTGATAAATGTATTTTTTTCTTGACACTGAGTCCACGGATCATCATAATTACTGTTGGGAATATCACTCCTGGTCAGCAGGAGGAGGCAAAGAGCACCACAGCAAAGCTGTTAAATATCACTCCCTTACCTACAACCCCCAGTCATTCGACCAAAGGGAAAGGAAAAAGGAAGTAATATAAGGTGCAGAGGTGCCTGAGGTTTATAAACAAATAAACTGTCTGAAAAATACCGGGCGGTAAGCATAAATTTTCTTTTCTTTCTAATGACACAGTGAGTCCACGGATTATCATAATTACTGTTGGGAACCAATACCCAAGCTAGAGGACACGGATGATAAGGGAGGGACAAGACAGTTAACCTAAACGGAAGGCACCACTGCTTGAAGAACCTTTCTCCCAAAAGAAGCCTCAGTCAAAGCAAAAGTAGCAAACTTGTAAAATTTAGAAAAAGTGTGTAAAGATGACCAAGTAGCAGCCTTGCAAATCTGTTCCTCATTTTTGAAGTCCCAAGAAGAAGCAACAGCCCTTGTGGAATGGACCGTGATTTTCTCAGGAGGCTGCTGACCAGCAGTCTCATATGCCAAGCAAATAAAACTCAGCCAAAAAGAAAGAGAAGTAGCCATAGCTTTCTAACCCTTGCGCTTCCCGGAAAACACAACAAACAAAGAAGAAGACTGGCGAAACTCCTTAGTTGCCTGTAAATAATATTTCAACTCACGAACCACATCCAGGTTGTGCAACAAACGCTCCTTATGAGAAATAAGGATTAGGACACAAAGAAGGAACAACAATCTCTTGATTAATATTCTTATCTGAAACAACCTTGGGAAGGAAACCTAAGGCAGTACGCAGAACCACCTTATCAGAATGAAAAATAAGGCAAATAGATTCACACTGCAGTGCTGAAAGCTCCGAAACTCTTCTAGCTGAAGAGATAGCAACCAAAAACAAAACCTTCCAAGATAATTTAATATCCAAAGAATGCATAGGCTCAAACGGAGCCTGTTGAAGAACTCTAAGAACCAAATTAAAACTCCAAGGAGCAGAAGCAAACTTAAACATAGGCCGGATTATAACCACGGCCTGACAAAAAGACTGAAGATCTGGCACATCCGCATGACTGGCATCCGTGGTCACGATCACCCAGGAAGGTCTGCGAAAACAGGTTCCCTGAGAGAGAAGATCTTGAGACATCCACCATGGAAGAGAATCTCTTGTCGCCTGATCCAAAACAATTTGAGGAGACAGATCCGAATAATCCCCATTCCATTGTCTGAGCATGCATAACTACAAGGGTCTGAGATGGAACCGAGCAAACGGAATGATGGCCATAGCTGACACAATCAGACCAATTACAAGACAAGAGTTGAAGATCTTTGTTCTTCTGACCTCTGTCAGAAAGATCTTCATCTCTAGAGAATCTATAATGGTTCCCAAGAATACCACTCTTGTAGCTGGAACCAATTAACTTTTTCCTAAATTCACCTTCCATCCGTGGGAGCGCAAAAAAGACAACAACAACTCTGTGTGGGAGTTTGCTTGTTGAAAATATGATGCCTGAACCAGAATATCGTAAGGCGCCACTGCAACACCTCACAACCTGAGCACTGCCAACAACGCTCCCAGGACCTTCGAGAAAATTCTGGGAGCCGTTGCAAGAGCAAAAGGAAGGGCCACAAACTGAAAATGTCTGTCTAGAAACGCAAACCTTGGAAACTTGTGATGATCTTTGTGGATGGGAATATGCAGATACGCATCTTTTAAATCCACAGTAGTCATGAACTGACCCTCCTGAACCAAAGGAATAATGGAACGTATAGTATCTCTGAGGAATTTGTTTACACATTTGAGATCCAGAATTGGCCTGAAAGCTCCCTCTTTTTTGGGAACCACGAACAGGTTGGAATAAAAACCAAAACCCTGCTCCTGAACTGGAACAGGAACTATCACCCCAAGATCGGAAAGATCCTGGACACAACGCAAGAACGCCTCTCTTTTTATCTGGTCTACAGATAATCTTGAGAGGTGAAACCTGCCCCTGGGAGGAAAACTTTTGAACTCCAACTTGTAACCGTGGGACACCACGTCCACCGCCCAGGGATCTGGAACATCCTGAATCCAAGCCTGAGCTAAAAAAGGAGAGTCTGCCCCCCACAAGATCCGCTCCCGGACCGGGGGCAGACCCTTCATGCTGACTTGGAGTCAATAACAGGCTTCTTAGATTACTTCCTCTTGTTTCAAGGCTGATTGGACTTCCAGGAGGACTTGGACTGTACCTGCTTGGAAGAGGAGGGGGGAAGGCTTATCTGAAAAGTTTTGAAAGGAACGAAAATTACTCTGACACCCTTTCTGCTTATTTCTCTTATCCTGCGGGAGAGAATGACCCTTTCCTCCCATAATATCTGAAATAATTTCAGCCAAGCCTGGACCAAACAAGGTCTTACCCTAAAAGGAATAGACAAAAGCTTAGACTTAGATGACACATCCGCAGACCAGGACTTTAACCACATTCAAGGCTCTGCGTGCCAGAACAGCAAATCCAGAAATATTTGCTCCCAGCTTAATTACCTGTAAGGAAGCATCCATAATAAAGGAATTATCCAACTTTAATGCCCTAATCCTATCTTGAATCTCTTCAAGAGGAGTATCAGACTGAATAGAATCAGACAACATATCAAACCAGTAAGCTGCCACATTAGTAACCGTAGCAATACACACCGCAGGCTGCCATTGCAAACCCTGGTGAACATACATCCTTTTGAGTAATGCCTCCAACTTCTTATCCATAGGATCCATAAAAGAACAACTGTCCTCTATGGGAATAGTGGTTCTCTTAGCCAACGTGGAAACTGCTCCTTCCACCTTGGGAATCATCTGCCAAGACTCCTTAATAGAATCGGCTATTGGAAACATCTTATTGAAAAATGGAGAAGGGGAAAAAGGAATCCCAGGTCTCTCCCACTCCTGTGCAATAATCTCTGAAGCATGGTCAGGAACAGGAAACACCTCCACTGCGGAAGGAACATCAAAGTACTTATTCAGGAAAAGCAGAAAGCGCATCAGTAACCGCAGAAGATATCTGGGTAGCAATGTCTTGCAAAGTAATACCAACTGGAGTATGAGAGGAAGCGCAGGGCACTGCCTGAGCGGACAACAAAGTTTGGGACACTTGAGGAGAAAGCAGCGGCATCTCTTGACCAGAAGACCCTTGAACAACATCCGCCTTAGCTAATGGTGGCTCAGAATCAAAAAGTCTATCCCTGAACTGTAAAGTTCTATCAATACAAGAGGGACAAAAAGGGACTGGTGGTTCCACATTGGAATAAAAACAAAGGCTACATGTAACGTTTTGCAGGGCCTCTTGGTCCATCTCCAACCAAAAAATGACTAATTAAAGAAAAAAAAAAACTGCTTTAATTTGCACACTGAAAAAAAAAAAAAAAACGTTACTGTCACTCGAAAATTCGAAAAAGATAATGCTTTGCAAAACTAAAAGTAACAGCAGTAATACTACACAGAAAAATGTTACTGCTCCTTTAAATAATAAACGCCTTAAAACAGCAGCAGTCAACACAAAACTGCAAAGGTTTTATAGTAACCTGACTCTTTGCTGAGGCGCCTACCTGACCTGCCGACCGGAGAACACTCAACAAGGACTCCCAGACCTAACACAAGCGAGCTCAGTAGCGCAACCACAAGCCAATCCGGAACTCCAAATGAAAAGGAATCGGAAAGGCGCGCAAACTACTTGCCGCCACAGCAAAACCCCGCCCTAGTCGTGGGCGTCTACGTTAACATACACACAAACTCGGCCGCCATTAAAAACAAACCGGCAACAAAACTGAGCCTCTCCCCGCAGCAAACAGTGAACACACACGCTGCCTGTTCAACACATGCTGCCATAAACTTATTTCCAGCAGCAGTTCACAAGAGGGTCTAAGCCGATAATAGAAAAAATAAAAAACTGAGCCACAGTCTCCAAAGTCCCCAGTGCCTGCAACCATAAGCTGCCAAATATCTCATAAATAATAAAAAATAGCATCTGCCCGGCAGAACACCAGATTTGAGAGATCTCCACCCTCTCATGGACCTGTGGAAAAAAGGAAGGCTGATAAAACCTAAACAGACTTCCAAACAAAGGGCAGCAACAAATTGGGAGGCACAGTGAGGATTATACCCCACAAGTTCCCAGATGCTTAAAAGCCACCACTGCCCTACTGAAGAGACTGACATGGACTACGGCTAAACCCCAAAAAAGACAGAAAACCTGCCCTGCTTAAAAATAACAAACTCTTGATAGAAGAAACTTATTTCAGACACATAAACTTTACCACCTCCTTGCAACAGGCAAAGAGAATGACTGGGGGTTGTGGGTAAGGGAGTGATATTTAACAGCTTTGCTGTGGTGCTCTTTGCCTCCTCTTGCTGGCCAGGAGTGAGGATGAGAGATGATCCGTGGACTCACCGTGTCATTAGAAATAGCCTCACTTGCACGCCACTCATGGTCACTGTTCCAAACCCCACAGAAATCTTCAAACATAATCCAAGCAGTAGACCATGGGTGGCCGAGCCATGCTCATATGAGGCCAAAGACATCTATTTGAAATATATTTTCTCATCCACCAATCCAAATGTTGTCCTGGGTGCTAAGCAAATATTTTACCAAAACCCTTCCTTAGATGACTACTAATTCTGCTAAATAACTGTAATTCGGTTTTGGTCACACTTGTGTGTTTCCATCTTCTACTCCCCCTGAGAGTAACATGAATGCTCTGCCTGAAGTTTATTATTATGTTGGCCAGGACTATTCAGACCCATGATTTCTGATATCCATAAGGTAAAATTAGGGCAAGTTTCCTAAGAAACATGGTTCTGTAATTGGATAATACCTTTGGTTAATTTCAGGCACTGGCTGCAGAACCACTTGTCCTCTTAAAAAATCCAAATAAGGAAAGGATAGTGTCTAAGACTGAACTGGTAGGCCTAAGACTGAACTGTGCCCCAGTGCATTACTTTGCATGATCTTTCATTGCATAATTCAATACACTGGTCTGAATTTCTAATTAGCTTGTGGCTTGAACTGCACCATCATACTTTGACCTGATAACATCTTCCAATGTTTGCTGCTTCTATTGCTACCACTCAACCAAATGATTATGATCTGATCTTAAAGAAACATATTTAATTCAGCCTACCCAGATATCCAAAAACAACAGACATGTACCTACTTTTTGTTTTATACTGGCCAGCAATGATCATCATTCTGATTTAAAATATTTTAAAGAGCTCAAATCTGCCATTGGGAAAAAGAATCCTGCAAACATTCAAGAGCTTGAACAAATTGCAAATGTGATAAACTAACAGCAGACCGGTGCAAGAAGCTTTCAGATGACTACAGTAACGTTTGAAGGTTGTCTTTGTTGCTAAGGGTTGTGCAATCAAATATTAGGGAAAGCTGCTTTTGATGCTGTCAATGTTACATTTTATATTTCTTCTGTGAAATCCCGACATGTCAGTAGAAAAGGCATCTTTTTGGACAGCCAATTAATATATTCTGATAATACAAAGTAGGTACATTTCCAATTATGTTAGAAGATATTGTACATGATGAACTAAATAATTAGTATACATGTATATATTCATTTTTTTAAATTAAAAAATGTTTAAAGTTACAGTAACAAATGGGTTTAGCCGATTCTATCTTTCAATGTAAATTTAGATTTTATGTGCATTTTCCTATTTAACAACAGGATATAACTCAGGAATCTATCCATAATAGATTAATATTTTTTTAAAAAATGTATTTAACAACAAGTGCAAGTGAATGAAATATTGACATATTAAATAAAAGCAGAAGAAACAGATTTTTTTTGTAATCAATTTTAATTCATGAAAAAAATTAAGATTTTTTTTTATAAATGTACTGCTGTGCAACAAACTTTTGTAACAAAACATTAATCTACAGTCTTCATAAAAACATCAAAAAGATCATAAAAACATGACAATTTCTAAAAGAATCAAGAATTTAATTTCCCATTTATTTTCAGCATGAAATGTTTTACATGCCTTCAGCTTGATTTTATTGTTTTCATGAATAATATCTAACTTGTTTCTGTTAGCAGACACATACATTAGTTCTTAATAACTGCACTTATATCGAGCTTTCATCTATAGAGTTCTTTACAGAGCCAATTTATAGACTACAGTTATTATCCAGTTATGCTAATAAAAGCTGAAGCCAGCTTCATATACATGAAAAGTTCATTTCACATAACCATAATATTTACATATTTATTCAAGTATGCTACTATGCAAACTAGGGAATCATACAGAATCCACATTAATTACTTTCACCATGTAAAAAAAATTAAATTAGCTAAAATAAAGTAAAGGCCAAAACTGAAAGGGGTTGCATTCTACTAAATAAGTAAAAAAAAAATAAAAAAAAAATAATGTTAATAAAAAATGTTTGTTCCCCTAGAAAAAAATGTACTTATTTTCACATTTTCTGTAGAATTCAAGTAGAACTTACTCATTGGCCATCATATGTTCTGTTTGTTAATGCTGACTTGACAATCACTAAACAAACAAAAATATGCTAATTTCCTTATAGAAGACAAAGCTATAAAAATTAGAATTCTTTATTAATGTAATTTTTATGAACTCCTGTGGGGTAGAATGAGATTATATATAAGCCACAACTAAGTGTAAATGACAGAAAACTATAGCATATAACAGACCACAAAATAGCTTGTAAGGTTTCCCCTTGTCTTTACATTGGTCATTGTGTCATACCACAGCTAAACAAGGTTTTTATAGTAGGGTATTTGTAAACGTAAACTAACTCTGGAAGAGTAAAGCGTTACACAAACCTATAATCATATGTTCAGCTCTATAATCATTCTATGAAGAGTTTACCATAAATAAGAATAGTGGTTCTGTTGAAAACTGTCTGGGAATTGTATTTAATTAAGGGACTAACTAAACGTGAAAATATATTCTACTGAACAATATTTTTATAACATTAACCTCTTGGCTGACAAACATTACTATATATAAACAGTTTTACGTGAGATTGCAATTACATTACTCGTTCTGAGAGAAAAAAGTTTTAAAAAAATTAAATAACAAAAAAAATGTTTTTGTTAGCACTACATTTAGATAATAACGTATCTCCTGGACACAGAAGGGAGTATTAACGCAAGTACATTTACTGCCAATTTTCAGTTATTTATTGCATTGTGTCCTTCAATTCCTTTGTTTTTCACGTATATGATGAGGATAAAAATATGATAGCAAAGCAATAGGTTATACCCATAAAAAGGACAAAGACTAGACTAGTAATATAAAGAGTGACAAGAAATGCTACTGGTGTGTTTCCTAATGAATTGCTTTTGACTGGTTTGGCCTATAAAACACATGGTCAGATCTGGCTTCTACCATTTTCCATTCTGGAACATTTCTAAACAATATGACTAATTAAAATCACTCCGTATTTTCTATGAAAATCTTTGCAGTGCTTTGTAGTCCACAAAAAAATCCTCTAATTAGCATAGTTACATACAATTACTATAGGTTCCGTTTTTCTTAAGCTAGTATTCAGAAAGGTATTGCAGTACATTTTTTACAGATATCCCTTTTTGAACAGAGGATAAGTAAATTGTTAACCAACCGAGCACCACATTGACATGGATAAAACTTGAGCTTGTTCCTCAAAGCTAGGGTCATGGTGCTTCTTCAGGCAGCTTATTGGTTCCCTGCCTCATTATGATCTCCCCAATAGCTCCCTGAAACAATTAGGAAAGCTGTCTTTGTCCTACAAAAAGCCCTGATTATTAAGGTGTTAAAACACTCATGCTGAAGCAGTTCTAGTCGTAAAATAGGGCCCATAGAGGCTTAGGAAA
Organism: Bombina bombina; assembly: GCF_027579735.1. Classification (NCBI taxonomy): domain Eukaryota; kingdom Metazoa; phylum Chordata; class Amphibia; order Anura; family Bombinatoridae; genus Bombina; species Bombina bombina. The sequence continues at coordinate 1,145,334,556 of NC_069500.1, forward strand.
CACTAGGCTGACCGGAGTCAGGATATTTGCATCACATTAAACTATCCAAACAACAGTGTAGGATGGCTTAAAGGGACAGTCTACTCCAGAATTGTTATTGTTTAAAAACATAGATTATCCCTTTATTAACAACTCCCCAGTTTTGCATAACCAACAGTTATATTAACATACTTTTTACCTCTGTGATTACCTTGTTTCTAAGCCTCTGCAGACTGCCCCCTTATTTCAGTTCTTTTGACAAACTTGCATTTTAGTCAATCATTGCTGACTCATAAATAACTCCACGTGAATGAGCACAATGGTATCTATATGGCACACATGAACTAGTGCTGTTTAGCTGTGAAAAAAAACTGTCAAAATGCACTGAGATAAATGGCAGCCTTCAAGGGCTTAAACATTAGCAAACGAGCCTAACTAGGTTTGGCTTTCAACAAAAGAATACAAAGAGAACTATCAAAAAGAAAGCAAATTTGATGAAGGTAAATTGGAAAGTTATTTAAAATTGCATGCCCTATCTGACTTATGAAAGTTTTTGACTAGTATAATGAACACACTAATATCTTTTTCTATAGACTTATAGGGAAAACAGAATCATTAACACCAAGAGTCATATGAAATACAGAAATAAAATCCATGTCATAGGGTCTAAAAAGCCCTAGTAATTATCTTAATTTATTCCATACTTTTTCTGGAAACTAGAGCAGTCAACACTGACCAAGAAGCAACATTTTTCACCAAAGAAATTGTTTAAATCTCAGAAGAAATATCAGCCAATAGATAGCCTTTTAATACCATATTTACTTTCTATATCTCACACAGGGTGGGTCCTTGTGTTAAAAATACCGGACATACCGCTAAAATACTGACTAGGCAGTGACTTTCATCAGTGACATTTTTAACAGAGCAACAATACAAATATTTTACAATACTGTTGTATTAGGATATCTAAAATGCAGCCAGAGTATTAACTTCAACATATCCTTAGTTGTTTTACATTGTTACGTCATATTCTGTACAAGGATTTAAAATGATAGTTTACATATAGCTGCAGGATTAAAGGGACATAAACCCAAACATTGTCTTTCATGATTCAGTACAGTTTACTTCTCTTGGTATCCTTTGTTCAATGTACAGCAATGCACTACTGGGAGCTAGCTGAACAAACTGGAAGGCCAATTGCAAAAGGCATTCAATTGCAGCCACAAATCAGCAGTTAGCTCCCAGTAATGCTTTGCGGCTTCTGAGCCTGCCTAGATATGCATTTCAACAAAGGATTTCAAATTGTATGCTCTATCTCTCTTGATAATTTGGTTGATTAATATGGGACAACTTTCCCAAGTATATTTTGAAGTTCACAAAAATATGTATTACTTACTGATGTTAGCCAAGTAGATAATGATGCTGTGACAGTTATAAATGGTTTTCACACAGCAATATAGAAAGATAAAAAAATAGAGGCCATGGTTCATTATGTTTAAAAGTACAACAGTTTGTCGGTGTGATTAATAGAATATCATTTGTATATCAATGGTGGGGTCTGAGTAACTTGTGCATTCAAATATATTCTACTAAACCTCTGTTAAATGTATGTGCCTAGTTATCCATTTACTACTTTTCAATACATAATGACATGGTTTATTTTGTGCCAATGATCAACCCCTTCTTGCTTTGAAAACGGCTGTAAAATGGTTAAATCGCAAAGAACAAACGCCAATTTACAGCCCGATTCTCCTTGCAGTTTTGTAGCTTGGTTTTCCCAGAGCGCTGGGTTATTTTCTGGGCTAAGCCTTGCCCTTACTACGCAATAACTGTGCATTGCCTGGACAGTTTTTATTACTGGTAAAGAAGCTAAGTAAAGTTTAACAGCTGTTTTCAAATGGAAAATAAACAACTACAACAGTTTCCTGTTTTCCTATGCTCACCCTCACAGTGTTACATCACTAAAAAACATTAACCATTTACCACCACTAAAAATAATAAACAAAATGTATATATATATATCTACTAGAACAATAATGGTAACATCTCTATCACCTTAAGAGAAAAGAATCCAGCTTCTCTTTCTGTGTCATTTCATAAATTAATAAATTGTTACATTAATAACGTCAAAGTTTTTTTTTTTTGTTTTTTTTTAAACGTAATAAGGTTTTCAAACATACAATACAAACAAAAAAAACCAATAAATTATTAGCTAAAGCCTTGTAAACAATGGTTTATTTGTTGTTAGGAAAATAAAATAAAAATGGAGTAAACTTAACAATACAAGGCACAAATTACAAAAAGAAAAGAAACTGCAGGTTTGTAGAGAATCAGCAGATGTGTCAATCATGTCTAAATCATTTGTTCTTGGACAGGACAGTGGGTATAATGTTTCTTTAAGTGTCATTCTTTAACCCTGTCAGTGCTGTTGGCTAGTTGCTCAGTGAAACAATCAGCTGCACTGTCAACTTGTTACTATGTTTGTGCTCATTCATGAACTCTGCAATGAATTTAAGAGTTAAATGTTCTCCACAAAGCTGCCCGGGAACAAGCCAGTCTTTCCGTTTCTCTGTAGTGTTCCTTTAAACCAGCCATCTTCACGCTTCTTGTGCACAAAAACAATGTCCCCTTCCTTTAGTTCTAACTCGGCCTCACTCTGGGGAGGATACGACACCACGACTCTGTATCTGAAATAGAAAGGACACGTTATACTTTCACATCTGGGCCTAAAGTATCGACTGATTTGCCAGAGCAGGAAGTTGTCTGTTTACAGAAACCTACATTTTTATCAACACGGAAATAATTACTTTTGGCCAGAAACACAGCTAAATTGAAATGGACATAAATATGTGCAAATGTTATGACTGCTGCCTTTCTCTGTGTTACTTACAGAGACTTATTCAGAAAACCACAGAACAACTCAGCACAAAGACAAGTTTTTTTATATAGAACCTAGAACAGTGTCAGTCACTCTGAATACCGTTTAAAGTTACAGAGCAGAGCACTTTGTCAGAAGTAAATGCAAATACGGCAATACTAGCTGATTAACAACGTTCTTTCTATTCAGAGGATAACAGACGCCATTCTGTGGAACCATGGTGTCCCATTGGGTGTGATCTGGAGTTCCACTAGAAAATGTGTCTGTATTTAAATGTGGTGCAGGGGCTGCAGCTGTAAATTACTGGGAAGCAAATATTTTTACAGTTTTTATTTTTAACCTCAATAATTCTGAAGCCTTAAAATGTTTTCATGGCTGAATAAATGTAGGCAATTCAGTTAGTAATGTAAGGCTTGTACAACTAGTTTAAAGGGACAGTAAACATTTTGAAATTACAATCTTAAATGTTTAATTATGTATAGTAAAAAAACAAACAAAAAAAAACAGGAGTTTGGCTATTGAAAAATAATTGCAGCAAACAAGGTGATAATGCATTCAAAACTCACCCATCATGTTAATTTAAAGGGACAGTCAACAACAAAACTGTTATTGTTTAAAAAGATAGATAATGCATTTACCACCCATTCCCCAGCTTTGCACAACCACTTTATACTTTATAACATTTAAACCTCTAAATGGCTGCCGGTTTCTAAGCCACTACAGACAGCCTCTTATAACATGCTTTTTTATTAGCTTTTCACAAAAAGTAAATTTATGCTTACCTGATAAATAGATATCTATATAGCTCCTCCCTTGACTCCACCCCCCAGTCATTCGACCGACGGTACAGGAAGAAAAAGGAGAAACTAAAAGGTGCAGAGGTGACTGAAGTTTTAAATCAAAAAAATATAATCTGTCTTAAATTGACAGAGCGGGCCGTGGACTCGTCGTGTCATAGAAGAAATCAATTTATCAGGTAAGCATAAATTTACTTTTCTTCTTAAGATACGACGAGTCCACGGATTCATCCTTTACTTGTGGGATACAATACCAAAGCTACAGGACACGGATGAACGGGAGGGACAAGACAGATGCCTAAACAGAAGGCACCACTGCTTGAAGAACTTTTCTCCCAAAAATAGCCTCCGAAGAAGCAAAAGTATCAAATTTGTAAAAGGTATGAAGTGAAGACCAAGTCGCAGCCTTACAAATCTGTTCAACAGAAGCATCATTTTTAAAAGCCCATGTGGAAGCCACCGCTCTAGTAGAGTGAGCTGTAATTCTTTCAGGAGGCTGCTGTCCAGCAGTCTCGTATGCCAAACGGATGATGCTTTTCAGTCAAAAAGAAAGAGAGGTAGCCGTAGCTTTTTGACCTCTACGTTTTCCAGAATAGACAACAAACAGAGAAGATATTTGACGGAAATCTTTGGTCGCTTGCAAGTAAAACTTCAAAGCACGAACCACGTCCAAGTTGTGCAACAGACGCTCCTTCTTAGAGAAAGGATTAGGACACAGGGAAGGAACAACAATTTCCTGATTAATATTCTTATTAGTAACAACCTTAGGAAGGAATCCAGGTTTGGTATGCAAAACCACCTTATCAGAATGGAAAACAAGATATGGCGAGTCGCATTGCAATGCAGATAGTTCAGAAACTCTTCCAGCCGAAGAGATAGCAACTAAAAACAGAACTCTCCAAGATAGAAGCTTAATATCTATGGAATGCATAGGTTCAAACGGAACCCCTTGAAGAGCTTTAAGAACTAAATTCAAACTCCATGGCGGAGCAACAGGTTTAAACACAGGCTTGATTCTAACTAAAGCCTGACAAAACGACTGAACGTCTGGAACATCTGCCAGACGCTTGTGCAGTAAAATTGATAAAGCAGATATCTGTCCCTTAAGGGAACTAGCTGATAGCCCCTTCTCCAATCATCCTTGGAGAAAGGACAAAATCCTAAGAATCCTTATCTTACTCCATGAGTAGCCTTTGGATTCGCACCAATAAAGATATTTACGCCATATCTTATGATAAATTTTCCTAGTAACAAGCTTTCGAGCCTGAATCAAGGTATCTATGACCGACTCAGAGAATCCCCGCTTGGATAAAATCAAGCGTTCAATCTCCAGGCAGTCAGCCGAAGAGAAACTAGATTTGGATGCTGGAACGGACCTTGAATCAGAAGGTCCTGTCTCAGTGGCAGTGTCCACAGTGGTAGAGATGACATGTCCACCAGGTCTGCATATCAAGTCCTGCGTGGCCACGCAGGTGCTATCAAAATCACTGAAGCTCTCTCCTGTTGGATTCTTGCAATCAGACGAGGAAGGAGAGTAAATGGTGGAAACACATAAGCCAGGTTGAACGACCAAGGTACTGCTAGAGCATCTATCAGTACTGTTTGAGGATCCCTTGATCTGGACCCGTAACAAGAAAGTTTGGCATTCTGACGAGATTGCCATCAGATCCAATTCTGGTATGCCCCATTGATGAATCAATTGTGCAAACACCTCCGGATGGAGTTCCAACTCCCCCTGGATGAAAAGTCTGACGACTTAGAAAATCCGCTTCCCAGTTTTCCACTCCTGGGATATAGATTGCTGATAGATGGCAAGAGTGAGTCTCTGCCCATCAAATTATTTTGGAAACCTCTATCATCGCTAGAGAACTCTTTGTTCGCCCTTGATGATTGATATATGCTACAGTCGTGAAATTGTCCGACTGGAATCTTATGAATCTGGCCAAAGCCAGCTGAGGCCACGCCTGAAGCGCGTTGAATATCGCTCTCAGTTCTAGAATATTTATCGGGAGGAGAGCCTCCTCCTGAGTCCACACACCCTGTGCTTTCAGGGAATTCCAGACTGCACCCCAGCCCAATAGGCTGGCGTCCGTCGTCACTATGACCCATGCTGGCCTGCGGAAACACATTCCCTGGGACAGATGATCCTGTGACAACCACCAAAGAAGAGAGTCTCTGGTCTCTTGATCCAGATTTATCTGAGGAGATAAATTTGCATAATCCCTATTCCACTGTTTGAGCATGCATAGGTGCAGTGGTCTGAGATGCAAGCGAGCAAACAGAACTATGTCCATTGCCGCTACCATTAGTCCAATTACCTCCATACACTGAGCCAGTGACGGCCGAGGAATGGAATGAAGAGCTCGGCAGGTGGTTAAAATCTTTGATTTCCTGACCTCCGTCAGTAAAATTTTCATGTTTACCGAATCTATCAGAGTTCCCAGGAATGGAACTCTTGTGAGGGGGATAAGTGAACTCTTTTTTACGTTCACCTTCCACCCGTGAGATCTTAGAAAAGCCAACACGATGTCCGTGTGAGATTTGGCTAGTTGGTAAGTTGACGCCTGAATTAAGATATCGTCCAGATAAGTTGCCACTGCTATGCCCCGCGGCCTTAGAATCGCCAGAAGGGACCCTAGCACTTTTGTGAAAATTCTGGGAGCTGTGGCCAACCCGAAGGGAAGAGCCACAAACTGGTAATGCTTGTCCAGGAAGGCGAACCTGAGGAACTGGTGATGATCTTTGTGGATAGGAATGTGAAGATATGCATCCTTTAAATTCACGGTGGTCATATATTGACCCTCCTGGATCATTGGTAAAATAGTCCGAATTGTCTCTATCTTTAAGGATGGGACTCTGAGGAATTTGTTTAGGATCTTGAGATCTAAAATTGGTCTGAAGGTTCCCTCTTTTTTGGGAACCACAAACAGATTGGAGTAAAACCCCTGCGCCTGTTCTGCTTTTGGAACTGGGCAGATTACTCCCATAGTATATAGGTCTTCTACACAGCGTAAGAACGCCTCTTTTTGTCTGGTTTACAGAAAATTGAGAAAGATGAAATCTCCCCCTTGGAGGAGAATCTTTGAACTCTAGAAGATACTCCTGGGTCACGATTTCTAAAGCCCAGGAGTCCTGAATGTCTCTTGCCCAAGCCTGAGCAAAGAGAGAAAGTCTGCCCCCTACTAGATCCGGTCCCGGATCGGGGGCTGCCCCTTCATGCTGTCTGGGTGGCAGCAGCGGGCTTCTTGGCCTGTTTACCCTTATTCCAAGTCTGGTTAGGTCTCCAGACTGACTTGGATTGAGCAAAATTCCCCTCCTGCTTTGCAGCAGGGGAGGAGGTAGAGGGACCACCTTTGAAGTTTCGAAAGGAACGAAAATTATTTTGTTTGGTCCTTATCTTATTTGTCTTATCCTGAGGAAGGGCATGGCCTTTTCCTCCAGTGATGTCTGAAATGATCGGTTTCAGTTCAGGCCCGAATAGGGTCTTACCCTTGAAAGGAATGGCTAAAAGCTTAGATTTTGATGACACGTCAGCAGACCAGGACTTAAGCCATAACGCTCTATGCGATAAAATGGCAAAACCTGAATTCTTTGCCGCTAATTTAGCCAGTTGAAAAGTGGCATCTGTAATGAAAGATTTAGCTAGCTTCAGAGCCCTAATTCTATCCAGAATATCATCTAATGGGGTCTCAACCTTAAGAGCCTCGAACCAAAAAGCAGCTGCAGTAGTTTCAGGAACAATGCACGCTATAGGTTGCAGAAGAAAACCCTGATGAATAAATATTTTCTTTAGAAGACCCTCTAATTTTTTATCCATAGAATCTTTGAAAGCACAACTGTCCTCAATACGTATAGTTGTACGCTTAGCCAGGGTAGAAATAGCTCCCTCCACCTTAGGGACCGTCTGCCACGAATCCCGAATGGTGTCTGATATGGGAAACATTTTCTTATAAATTTAAAAGCCGTCATATCTGAGTCTTTTTGAGGGAACATCTTTCCTGAATCAGAAAGCTCTCCCTCAGACAGCAATTCCCTCACCCCCAACTCAGAACATTGTGAGGGTACATCGGAGATGGCTAATAAAGCGTCAGAGGGCTCAGCATTTACTCTCACACCAGACCTACTGCGCTTCCCCTGCAACCCAGGCAGTTTAGATAAAACCTCAGTGAGGGTAGTAGACATAACTGCGGCCATATCTTGCAGGGTGAAAGAATTAGACGCACTAGTACTTGGCGTCGCTTGTGCGGGCGTTAATGGTTGTGACAATTGGGGAGAATTAGATGGCATAACCTGATTCTCTTCTGACTGAGAATCATCCTGCGACATACTTTTATCAGCTAAAATATGTTCTTTGCAATTTAAGGCCCTTTCAGTGCATGAGGGACACATTTTACATGGGGGTTCCACAATGGCTTCCAAACACATTGAACATTGGCTTTCCTCAATGTCAGACATGTTAAACAGGCTAGTACTGACCACAAACAGGCTTGAAAACACTTTATTTAGTGAAAAAATAACAATCTTAAAAAAACGGTACTGCGCCTTTAAGAGAAAAAAAGCATACACGTTTTGCAAAACTGCTTTAAAACAATCAAATCGTTTCAATTTTATGATATAAGCATTCAAACTTTGCAGCTAAGTTTGCCCCACAAGGAAAGGAACACTTAACCCTTACTAGAAAAAACGGATAATTAATAAACGTTTAAATCAGGAACAAACACCCCCTGCACCTCACCACAGCCCTGCTGTGGCGCCTACCTGCCCTCAGGGGTCTGTAAAACAGGGTTAAAGCTTCGATTTGGCCCAATACTCTTACAAGGGCCCACCGGAGTTGGAGTTTGCTGCTTGCCTGTCAAATACAACTGTGCAACTGAGGCGCGAAAATAGGCCCCACCCATCTCACTCAATGTCACTCAGCCCAAATGAACCGCACCAGAGCGGTCTGAAACTAGCCATGTGGGTTCCTAAACCCAAAAAGAAGCCAAGTGTACCCTCTCATTAAGCATGAAAAACGTTCCTTCCTAAAAACGTTATCAGCACTCCCAGTTAAATAAATGTTTGCCCACAAACTCAGTGTCAACCATTTTTTCTTAGCCCATATATGCAAGCTTACTAATACCCCTCTATATCTTTTAGGATTACTGCTTACCTTTTCCCTCATGGGGATACTGTCAGCCAATTCTGAAATACCACAGTCTCTCCAGAAAAAAATGACTGAACATACCTCACTGCTTATAACATGAAAAACGTTCCTCACACTGAAGTTTCTTAAGTACTCTTCAGCCATTCTGTGGGAACTGCTCTGGATCTTAGTGACAAATGCTAAGATCATCAGCCTCCAAGCAGAAGTCTTCATCCATCTGCTGCCTGAGGGAAAATAGTACACACTGGTACCATTTAAAATAAAAAAACTCTTGCTTGAAGAAAATAAAAACGAACATTTTATCACCTCTTTCACTTTACCCTTCCTAGTACTTAGAGTAGGCAAAGAGAATGAATGGGGGGTGGAGTCAAGGGAGGAGCTATATAGACAGCTCTGCTGTGGTGCTCTTTGCCACTTCCTGTTAGCAGGAGGATAATATCCCACAAGTAAAGGATGAAACCATGGACTCGTCGTATCTTATAGAAGAAAAGAGACTGCCAAGTCATGTGGGCCATGTAGATAACATTTTGCTCGCGCCTGTGGAGTTGTGCCTGACACAGCACTAATTGGCTAAAATGCAAGTCAATATATAATAAATAAATAGTCATGTGATAAGGGGGCTGTCAGAAGAGGCTTAGATACAAGGTAATCACAGAGGTGAAAAGTATATTAATATATCCATGCTGGCTGTGCAAAACTGGGGAATGGGTCATAAAGGGATTATCTATCTTTTTAAACAATAATCATTTTGGAGTAGACTGTCCCTTTAAGATTGCAGAAACACCTTTTAAATATAAAAGGTGTACGGCCCCTTTATCAGTTTTTCACTTTTAAACATATAGTAGCAGATTTTCTCAATTAATGAGTTAGCCCAGCAGCCAATACAGGACAGAAATAAATACTATGCACAGAGATTTCTCCACTACTGGTGTGATTTCAGCTTTGGTAGAAATTAATACTATACAGCAAGATTCCTCCTCTACTGGTGTGATTTATGCTTTGGTAGAAATGAATACTATACAGTGAGATTCCTCCACTACTGGTGTGATTTCAGCTTTGGTAGAAATGAATACTATACAGCGAGATTCCTCCTTTACTGGTGTGATTTATGCTTTGGTAGAATTTAATACTATACAGTGAGATTCCTCCACTACTGGTGTGATTTCAGCTTTGGTAGAAATTAATACTATACAGTGAGATTCCTCCACTACTGGTGTGATTTCAGCTTTGGTAGAAATTAATACTATACAGTGAGATTCCTTCACTACTGGTGTGATTTCAGCTTTGGTAGAAATTAATACTATACAGTGAGATTCCTCCACTACTGGTGTGATTTATGCTTTGGTAGAAATAAATACTATACAGTGAGATTCCTCCACTACTGGTGTGATTTATGCTTTGGTAGAAATAAATACTATACAGTGAGATTCCTCCACTACTGGTGTGATTTAAGCTTTGGTAGAAATTAATAATATACAGTGAGATTCCTCCACTACTGGTGTATTGCACATTCAGTCAGAATGGTTCATACACTAGACACGGGGTAGGCAAACTATGGCCAAACTGTTGCCTGGTTTTGTACTTTACTCATCCCACTAGCAATGAGAAGACAAGAAATGTGACTCTCTCTGGTTATTCAGCCTAATGGTATATTATGATATACTCTGTCTGGCTTTTTGAAAGAAAAAATAAATAAATACAGTGGGGCAAAAAAGTATTTAGTCAGCCACCAATTGTGCAAGTTCTCCCACTTAAGAAGATGAGAGAGGCCTGTAATTCTCATCATAAGTATACCTCAACTATGAGAGACAAAATGTGGAAACAAGGAGCTCTCCTCCATGATCAGTCTAAGGGTCTCCCTTGGCAGATTAAAACTTGGTGCAGGGACTTAAATTCGACATTTACCGAATTTGATATTGGCAAGGCTATAACTCTAACGAAAAAGACACTACATTGTGTGACTATCTTTGAAGGCTATATCAAACTACTACTGAAATGGTATAGAGTCCCCACTAAATTGTCCAAGATGTTTGCGGGATCGTCTCCATTATGTTGGCGACAATGTGGAGAGGAAGGTTCTGATCTCCACATCTGGTGGACGTGCCCGAAGCTGGTGCCTCTTTGGCGGGACGTTGAGATTCTGCTCCACTCCATGAACTTGTCCGTAACTCTGACCCCCCAATGTGTTGTCTTTCATGTGTTTGGTGACGGGCTACCTAAACCTAATCAGCAGTTATTGATATACATTATTTCCGCCACTAAACTGTGTATTGCTAGAGTGTGGAAGCAATTAGAACCACCCTCGTTGACTGCTGTTTGTGAAATGGTGCAATACTTGGCAACTATGGAAAAATCGGTATATAGTTCACTTGATCGAATGGACGATTACTGGGAGATATGGTCTGAATGGATACAAATTCAGTGATAAGTAGGGAGGAGTACGTGGAGATAAGAGCTTTCTGTATATAAACGCATAATCATTATAATTTATTTTTTTTCCCCCTCTTCCCCCCCCCCCTCTTCCTCTTCTTCCCTCTCTCTGTCCTCCCCTCCTCTTCTTTTTTTCTGGTTACCTCCCTATGCCGCAAACCAGGGAGGCATGATTGGAACTCGCTAGGTCAGCACGATTTCTTTTTTCCCAATTTGAGCATATAATAGTATCCCCCAGCACCCCTAGAGTGGGGGCTGAAAGACATAACACTTTAAAAAAAAATATATTGAGGGTTTGATAGTCCCTAAATTCTTGTCAATACGAGTAGTGTCTCTGATATTATTTCCTTCAACTCTGTTTGAGAGGTTGCCCCTCTGCAGTGGCAACTCCCTATCATATGTGATTCATAACATGTGTTTTCTTTTCTTTGTTGCTATTTGATTCTCAAATATGTATATTTGAATTATGCTATTTTGTTGATATATGTCAGATGCACTGTCTCTGATCTGTGTTTTTCTTTTTCCCTCAATAAAAAAAACTTTGATTGAAAATGTGGAAACAAATCCAGACAATCACATTGTCTGATTTGGAAAGAATTTATTTGCAAATTATGGTGGAAAATAAGTATTTGGTCAATATCAAAAGTTCATCTCAATACTTTGCTATATATCCTTTGTTGGCAATGACAGAGATCAAACGTTTTCTGTAAGTCTTCACAAGGTTGTCACACACTGTTGCTGGTATGTTGGCCCATTCCTGCATGCAGATCTCCTCTAGAGCAGTGATGTTTTGGGGCTGTCGCTGGGCAACACAGACTTTCAACTCCCTCCAAAGGTTTTCTATGGGGTTGAGATCTGGAGACTGGCTAGGCCACTCCAGGACCTTGAAATGCTTCTTACAAAGCCACTCCTTCGTTGCCCGGGTGGTGTGTTTGGGATCATTGTCATGCTGAAAGACCCAGCCATGTTTCATCTTCAATGCCCTTGCTGATGGAAGGAGGTTTGCACTCAAAATCGCACGATACATGGCCCCATTCATTCTTTCATGTACACAGATCAGTTGTCCTGTTCCCTTTGCAGAGAAACAGCCCCAAAGCATGTTGCCGCCACCCCCATGCTTCACAGTAGGTATGGTGTTCTTTGATTGCAACTTAGCATTCTCTCTCCTCCAAACACGACCAGTTGTGTTTCTACCAAACAGTTCTATTTTGGTTTCATCTGACCATATGACATTCTCCCAATCCGCTTCTGGATCATCCAAATGCTCTCTATCATACTTCAGACGGGCCTGGACATGTACTGGCTTAAGCAGGGGGACACGTCTGGCACTGCAGGATCTGAGCCCCTGGCGCCGTAGTGTGTTACTGATGGTAGCCTTTGTTACGTTGGTCCCAGCTCTCTGCAGATCAATCACTAGATTCCCCCGTGTGGTTCTGGGATGTTTGCTCACCGTTTTTGTGATCATTTCGACCCCACGGGTGAGAACTTGCGTGGAGCCCCAGATTGAGGGAGATTATCAGTGGTCTTGTATGTCTTCCATTTTCTAATTATTGCTCCCACAGTTGATTTCTTCACACCAAGCTGCTTGCCTATTGCAGATTCAGTCTTCCCAGCCTGGTGCAGGTCTACAATTTTGTTTCTGGTGTCCTTCGACAGCTCTTTGGTCTTCACCATAGTGGAGTTTGGAGTGTGACTGTTTGAGGTTGTGGACAGGTGTCTTTTATACTGATAACAAGTTCAAACAGGTGCCATTAATACAGGTAATGAGTGAAGGAAAGAGGAGCCTCTTAAAGAAGAAGATACAGGTCTGTGAGAGCCAGAAATCTTGCTTGTTTGTAGGTGACCAAATACTTATTTTCCACCATAATATGCAAATAAATTCTTTCCAAATCAGACAATGTGATTGTCTGGATTTGTCTCCACATTTTGTCTCTCATAGTTGAGGTATACCTATGATGAAAGTTAGAGGCCTCTCTCATCTTCTTAAGAGGGAGAACTTGCACAATTGGTGGCTGACTAAATACTTTTTTTGCCCCACTGTACATAAAATGTCTGGAGAGAGGGGTCTGAGGGTGCAAACATACGTAACTATTATTAAAAGGCAGCTTTAGCTTATACACATAGTAGGGAAGTGAAGCTTTAAATATACTACATCCCTTGTAGGTGGTTAAACAAATTTCCTTTTGTGCATTTAGCCCCTGTAAGTGTTTTCCCACCCAGATGAGGATACAGGGAGTGAGCCATTCAGTAGGTTTAATAGAGCTATATCATATGATTAGCCGTGTCATCCGCTGTGTGATAAGTTTAAGAAAAAGTCACATATCAGACGAGCAGCTGGCTGATCAAAGGGACATTAAACATTCTAAGATTGTAATATAAAATGCTTATTTAATTACATATAGTAAAAAACAACTCTGCAATATACTTTGGTATCTTTTTGTTGAAAAGCAGGGAGGACAACTCAGGAGCGTGCACGTGTCTACGGAACAATATGGCAGCAGTTTTGCAAGAGCACTAGATGGCAGCACTGTTTCCTGCCCTGCAGTGCTCCAACAAAGAATATAATGAAAGCAAATGTGATAATAGTACATTGTATACTTTGTCTGAATCACATAATAATTACTGGGTTTACAAATAATTCACAGAATACTCCAGGAATACTTTAAATGGAATCTGTTGGCGCTCTACAAATAACCAATAATAATGGTTATTACAGGTTATGTTTAAATTAAAGGAAGGTACCTTTCACAAACCACAGGTCGTGTATCATTAAGTACTGGGCCCAGTGACGAGCAAGGCTGTCTCGGTGGAGGTGCTATAGGTACATTGGGATCCACCAAATGAATCTTGCGGTTCTCCTGTGCCATAGCAGTAGAAGATGCTGAATCACAATCCGCTGTCCTGCTGCTGTTTGCTGCTGAAAGAATGTCTGGACCCACAGCCCCCTCTAAAGCTGCCTCGGAAGCGCCCTGTTCCAGTTCTAGAGTTGGGGACTGAGGAGGAGACGCTCTAGGCTTCCTTTTGGTGGATGCACCAGACAATAACTTAAGTAAACCTTTCTTTTCTTTCTGTAACACAACAAATGAAACATGAAGAGAATACGTTTTTATTTGTAACAAGAATAATGATTTATTTGATCTGTTCAAAATGATACAAAAACAGAATTTATGTTTACCTGATAAATTACTTTCTCCAACGGTGTGTCCGGTCCACGGCGTCATCCTTACTTGTGGGATATTCTCTTCCCCAACAGGAAATGGCAAAGAGCCCAGCAAAGCTGGTCACATGATCCCTCCTAGGCTCCGCCTTCCCCAGTCATTCGACCGACGTAAAGGAGGAATATTTGCATAGGAGAAATCATATGATACCGTGGTGACTGTAGTTAAAGAAAATAAATTATCAGACCTGATTAAAAAACCAGGGCGGGCCGTGGACCGGACACACCGTTGGAGAAAGTAATTTATCAGGTAAACATAAATTCTGTTTTCTCCAACATAGGTGTGTCCGGTCCACGGCGTCATCCTTACTTGTGGGAACCAATACCAAAGCTTTAGGACACGGATGAAGGGAGGGAGCAAATCAGGTCACCTAAATGGAAGGCACCACGGCTTGCAAAACCTTTCTCCCAAAAATAGCCTCAGAAGAAGCAAAAGTATCAAACTTGTAAAATTTGGTAAAAGTGTGCAGTGAAGACCAAGTCGCTGCCTTACATATCTGATCAACAGAAGCCTCGTTCTTGAAGGCCCATGTGGAAGCCACAGCCCTAGTGGAATGAGCTGTGATTCTTTCAGGAGGCTGCCGTCCGGCAGTCTCATAAGCCAATCTGATGATGCTTTTAATCCAAAAAGAGAGAGAGGTAGAAGTTGCTTTTTGACCTCTCCTTTTACCAGAATAAACAACAAACAAGGAAGATGTTTGTCTAAAATCCTTTGTAGCATCTAAATAGAATTTTAGAGCGCGAACAACATCCAAATTGTGCAACAAACGTTCCTTCTTTGAAACTGGATTCGGACACAAAGAAGGCACGACTATCTCCTGGTTAATGTTTTTGTTAGAAACAACTTTCGGAAGAAAACCAGGTTTAGTACGTAAAACCACCTTATCTGCATGGAACACCAGATAAGGAGGAGAACACTGCAGAGCAGATAATTCTGAAACTCTTCTAGCAGAAGAAAATTGCAACCAAAAACAAAACTTTCCAAGATAATAACTTAATATCAACGGAATGTAAGGGTTCAAACGGAACCCCCTGAAGAACTGAAAGAACTAAATTGAGACTCCAAGGAGGAGTCAAAGGTTTGTAAACAGGCTTGATTCTAACCAGAGCCTGAACAAAGGCTTGAACATCTGGCACAGCTGCCAGCTTTTTGTGAAGTAACACAGACAAGGCAGAAATATGTCCCTTCAAGGAACTTGCAGATAATCCTTTCTCCAATCCTTCTTGAAGAAAGGATAGAATCTTAGGAATTTTTACCTTGTCCCAAGGGAATCCTTTAGATTCACACCAACAGATATATTTTTTCCATATTTTGTGGTAAATTTTTCTAGTTACAGGCTTTCTGGCCTGAACAAGAGTATCAATAACAGAATCTGAGAACCCTCGCTTTGATAAGATCAAGCGTTCAATCTCCAAGCAGTCAGTTGGAGTGAAACCAGATTCGGATGTTCGAACGGACCCTGAACAAGAAGGTCTCGTCTCAAAGGTAGCTTCCATGGTGGAGCCGATGACATATTCACCAGGTCTGCATACCAAGTCCTGCGTGGCCACGCAGGAGCTATCAAGATCACCGATGCCCTCTCCTGATTGATCCTGGCTACCAGCCTGGGGATGAGAGGAAACGGCGGGAATACATAAGCTAGTTTGAAGGTCCAAGGTGCTACTAGTGCATCTACTAGAGTCGCCTTGGGATCCCTGGATCTGGACCCGTAGCAAGGAACCTTGAAGTTCTGACGAGAGGCCATCAGATCCATGTCTGGAATGCCCCACAGTTGAGTAATGTGGGCAAAGATTTCCGGATGGAGTTCCCACTCCCCCGGATGTAATGTCTGACGACTCAGAAAATCCGCTTCCCAATTTTCCACTCCTGGGATGTGGATTGCAGACAAGTGGCAGGAGTGAGTCTCCGCCCATTGAATGATTTTGGTCACTTCTTCCATCGCCAGGGAACTCCTTGTTCCCCCCTGATGGTTGATGTACGCAACAGTCGTCATGTTGTCTGATTGAAACCGTATGAACTTGGCCTTTGCTAGCTGAGGCCAAGCCTTGAGAGCATTGAGTATCGCTCTCAGTTCCAGAATATTTATCGGTAGAAGAGATTCTTCCCGAGACCAAAGACCCTGAGCTTTCAGGGGTCCCCAGACCGCGCCCCAGCCCATCAGACTGGCGTCGGTCGTGACAATGACCCACTCTGGTCTGCGGAAGCTCATCCCCTGTGACAGATTGTCCAGGGACAGCCACCAACGGAGTGAATCTCTGGTCCTCTGATTTACTTGTATCGTCGGAGACAAGTCTGTATAGTCCCCATTCCACTGACTGAGCATGCACAGTTGTAATGGTCTTAGATGAATGCACGCAAAAGGAACTATGTCCATTGCCGCTACCATCAAACCTATTACTTCCATGCACTGCGCTATGGAAGGAAGAGGAACGGAATGAAGTATTTGACAAGAGTTTAGAAGTTTTGTTTTTCTGGCCTCTGTCAGAAAAATCCTCATTTCTAAGGAGTCTATTATTGTTCCCAAGAAGGGAACCCTCGTTGACGGAGATAGAGAACTCTTTTCTACGTTCACTTTCCATCCGTGAGATCTGAGAAAGGCCAGGACAATGTCCGTGTGAGCCTTTGCAAGAGGAAGGGACGACGCTTGAATCAGAATGTCGTCCAAGTAAGGTACTACTGCAATGCCCCTTGGTCTTAGCACCGCTAGAAGGGACCCTAGTACCTTTGTGAAAATCCTTGGAGCAGTGGCTAATCCGAACGGAAGTGCCACGAACTGGTAATGCTTGTCCAGGAATGCGAACCTTAGGAACCGATGATGTTCCCTGTGGATAGGAATATGTAGATACGCATCCTTTAAATCCACCGTGGTCATGAATTGACCTTCCTGGATGGAAGGAAGAATTGTTCGAATGGTTTCCATTTTGAACGATGGAACCTTGAGAAACTTGTTTAGGATCTTGAGATCTAAGATTGGTCTGAACGTTCCCTCTTTTTTGGGAACTACGAACAGATTGGAGTAGAACCCCATCCCTTGTTCTCCTAATGGAACAGGATGAATCACTCCCATTTTTAACAGGTCTTCTACACAATGTAAGAATGCCTGTTTTTTTATGTGGTCTGAAGACAATTGAGACCTGTGGAACCTCCCCCTTGGGGGAAGCCCTTTGAATTCCAGAAGATAACCTTGGGAGACTATTTCTAGCGCCCAAGGATCCAGAACATCTCTTGCCCAAGCCTGAGCGAAGAGAGAGAGTCTGCCCCCCACCAGATCCGGTCCCGGATCGGGGGCCAACATCTCATGCTGTCTTGGTAGCAGTGGCAGGTTTCTTGGCCTGCTTTCCCTTGTTCCAGCCTTGCATTGGTCTCCAGGCTGGCTTGGCTTGAGAAGTATTACCCTCTTGCTTAGAGGACGTAGCACTTGGGGCTGGTCCGTTTCTACGAAAGGGACGAAAATTAGGTTTATTTTTGGCCTTGAAAGACCTATCCTGAGGAAGGGCGTGGCCCTTGCCCCCAGTGATATCAGAGATAATCTCTTTCAAGTCAGGGCCAAACAGCGTTTTCCCCTTGAAAGGAATGTTAAGCAATTTGTTCTTGGAAGACGCATCCGCTGACCAAGATTTTAACCAAAGCGCTCTGCGCGCCACAATAGCAAACCCAGAATTTTTCGCCGCTAACCTAGCCAATTGCAAAGTGGCGTCTAGGGTGAAAGAATTAGCCAATTTGAGAGCACGGATTCTGTCCATAATCTCCTCATAAGAAGGAGAATTACTAGTGATCGCCTTTTCTAGCTCATCGAACCAGAAACACGCGGCTGTAGTGACAGGGACAATGCATGAAATTGGTTGTAGAAGGTAACCTTGCTGAACAAACATCTTTTTAAGCAAACCTTCTAATTTTTTATCCATAGGATCTTTGAAAGCACAACTATCTTCTATGGGTATAGTGGTGCGTTTGTTTAGAGTAGAAACCGCCCCCTCGACCTTGGGGACTGTCTGCCATAAGTCCTTTCTGGGGTCGACCATAGGAAACAATTTTTTAAATATGGGGGGAGGGACGAAAGGTATACCGGGCCTTTCCCATTCTTTATTTACAATGTCCGCCACCCGCTTGGGTATAGGAAAAGCTTCGGGGGGCCCCGGGACCTCTAGGAACTTGTCCATTTTACATAGTTTCTCTGGGATGACCAAATTC